>NC_062545.1:110741153-111050974 GCF_016906955.1 Phacochoerus africanus
GGCTTGGGAAACAGGTGCCAATGTCCCTCTGCTATGGCCGTGGATATTAAACTGTCCTTTGTCTCTGACTCAGGAGTTACGTGTGTTCACAGCATCCATGAAGCAGTGGCAGGCTAATTCTTAGTCTGGGTGAAGTCTCAGAACCCTCCCTGCCCCAGTCTTTCACAGAAGGTAGTGGGGAAAAGCTGGAGAGGGAACTGGGATCAGGAGGGGCTGGTGGGCTGCACTCGAGATTCATCCTGAAGGCTAGAGGAGCCACTAATGAACTTTCAGCACAGGAATGTCTGGATCTCATGTGCCTTAACCTGAGCAGGGGAGAGCTGGAGTCACAAGGCCAGGGAGGGGTACAGATACAAAGCTCTGCACTCAAACAGGGTTATGCCACTGGGGAAGGAGGAAGGCCAAGTTTAAAAGAAACTTCCTATGGTCTTTAAAGGCATTTTTTTCTTTCTGACCTGGAAGTCAATCCAGATAACCCACTGCATTTATTTGTGATGCCTCTTTATCCCTTTCATGCCCTTGACAGTTGCAAACCACAAAGACCAGATATTACACAGAATGTTCTTCCATTTAGGTTTGTCTGAGGGTTTCTCAAGAGAGTCAGGTTGTCCATTTTTGGTGTGAAGAGCACAGAAGTGATGTGTCTTTCACCATGCACTGTATCAGGAGGCACTATGAGAATTCTGTTTTCCCACTGTTGGTGATCATTTTCATCCCATGGCGAAGACAGTGTGGAGAGCTTCCTCCATTTGAATGTTACGCTTTTCCCTTTGAAACATCATAGGTAACCTATGGAGGCTCCTTTGAGACTGGGTGTAAAATTTTGAGTATTGATTATAATAGTATTGTATTCATTGTTAAATTTCCTGACTTTCATAATTATATTGTGATTATATAAGAAAATCTCCTTGTTCTCAGGAGACAGACATTGAAGTATGTAAGTACAACAGGGAACAGTATCAAACTTTTCTCTCACATGGTTCAGGAATAACAATAACAGCATACATGGATGTCTGAAGAGAGAGTAATAAAGCAAATGTGGCGAAATGTTAACAACTGGTGATTCTAGGTGAAGAGTATATAGGAATCCATTGTGCTGGTCTTATGAATTTTCTGTGTACTTAAAATATTTTCAAAATAAATAGTATTTTAGAAAGACACCTAAAAGAGTAAAGTTGATAAAGAAAATGTGGTGTATATATGCAATGAAATATTCCTTGGCCATAAAAAAGAATGAAATGATGCCATTTTCAGCAAGATGGATGGACCTAGAGATTATCATACTAAGCAAAGTAAGCCAGATAAAGACAAATACCATATGACATCACTTACAAATGGAATCTTAAAAAATGCTGCAAAGGAACTTATTTACAAAACAGAAGTTGACTCATTCCTGGCCATCAAAAACAAACTTATAGGAGCTCCCGTTGTGGCGCAGCAGAAATGAATCCTACTAGGAACCATGAGGTTGCGGGTTCGATTCTTGGCCTCGCTCAGTGGGTTAAGAATCCAGCATTGCCATGAGCTGTGGTGTAGGTCGCGGACATGGCTCAGATCTGGCATTGCTGTGGCTGTGGCATAGGCTGGCGGCTACAGCTCCGATTCGACCCCTAGTCTGGGAACCTCCATATGCCACTTCCTATGGTCTTTAAAGGCATTTTTTTCTTTCTGACCTGGAAGTCAATCCAGATAACCCACTGCGGCCCTAAACACACACACACACACACACAAAAACACAAAAAAATCCAAACTTATAGTTACCAAAGAGGAAGGGGGGGAGAGGAATAAATTAGGAGTTTGGAATGAACAGATATACAGTGCTATATATAAAATAGATAAACAAGGACCTACTGTATAGCACAGGGAATTCAATATCTTATAATAAGCCATAATGGAAAAGAATAGATATGTTGGAATCACTTTGCTATACAGCCTGAATCTAACACAGCATTGTAAATCAACTACGTTTCAATTTTAAAAAGATTTTAAAAAAAGAAAAAAAAAATATTATCCTAAAAGAGGACACCTAAAAGAGTAAAACTGTCACATCTCTGTGCCTGGAAATGGGGACCAAAGAAGAGGGGAAGGAGTAGACCGTGGCGCCCAGCTTTTGGGGGGTGGGCGGTACCATCAGCTGAGACAGAGAATCTTCAAGGAGGTGGAGGAGGTTTTGGACGGAGGGTGAGAGGAAAAGATGGTGGGTTTGGTGATTTTTCACAACATTTGTTTGCCCATCTGCCTCCGCCTCCACCCATGGAGCATCCAGTGGGGCTGCCCAGTAGGTGATGGGTCTGAAGCTTAGGAGGAAAGCCCAGGCAGGGAAGTGTGGGGGGGGGGGGGGGTCCTGAAGCTACAGGAAGGGACAAGGTCACCCCAGGGGAGCATGAGTGAGAGAGAAAGAGAGCCAAGGACAAAACCACAGGGACAGTGGACATCAAGGGCAGGGAGCTGCAGAGAGCTGAGAAGGGGCAGGAGAAACGAGATGAAAACTCCAATAAAGCAACATTCCTTGGAAACCCAAGAGAGGAGAGGTTCAGAAATGAGGGGACTACCAGGGCTAGGGGCTGAAAGTAAAATGATACCTGGAGAGTCTATTTGATTTCAGTGGGCCTGGAAGTCAGGGTCCGCAAGCCATGAGATCGGGACAGGAAGTGGAGATGCAGAAGCAAATGGTGTAGACAATTCTTATACAATGCCTGGCTGCAAAGAGGAGGTGAGGAATCAGAACGGGAGCCAAAGGGAAGCACTCATCCTCGTAAACACACACCGGAAGCCCACAACTAAATCACTTGTTCAGGGCCACATCCGACTCACATAGCCTGGATGGTCCCTGATCTATTGTCTCACCACTGAGTCAAGGCACGGCTCCCACCCACAGCCTCCCCCTTTCAACAGAGATGAGCGCTGAGAAGGTAGATGGGGAGAGAGAGAGGAGAGCAGCTTTTCAGCAGCCAGAAGAGGCAGCAATAGTGACAATTAGGAACACCTATGATATTTTCCAACCTCTCTCTCTGCCAGAGGAGGAGCCTGTTGCTAAGGCAGCCTCTGCTCACATTATTCGCTCTCCCACCAATTTCCTTTTGGTGCCAGGGAACATTGCTTCATTGCCTGGCATGGACTATGCCTTTATTATCCTGACGATTTGACATTTTCCCTTCTCTGTCAGAAGCTTGTTACAAAAACCAGCCTCACTAGCCCCCTGACTCTCGTTTCCAGGAAACCAGTCTGTATCATCGCCAGTTCCCTTTCACCTCTGTTCACTGTATATTTTCTAAAACCCATCCAGGAGAAAACACCAATGCTTTATTTCAGTCAATAATTATTTTATAGTAGAGAATAGCAGGTTAGCCAGAGTTAAATATTTACACAACAAAAAGCAACCCTGTGAAAGGAGAAGCAAATTGGAGGATAGCCATACAATGGAGTATTATTCAGCCTCAAAAAGGAATGAAGTACTGATAAGTGCTGCAATGCAGATGAACCTCAGAAACATTATAGAATGTGATAGAAGCCAGGTGCAAATTGGATGATTCCAATTATATGAAATATCCCAATGAGCCAAATTGGGAGAGACAGAAAGTAGAGGAGTGGTTGCCAAGGGCGGGTGGGGGTGGGAGGAATGGGAAATGACTGCTTAGTGGGTTGAGGGTGATGAAAATGTTCTGGAACTAAACAGTGGTGATGGTTGCACAACACTGTGAATGTTAATGTCACTAATGCTAAGTTTATGTTATATATCTTTTACCACAATGAAAAAGTAATTAATTTTTTAAGAAGCAACCTGACCTTGACACTGGAGAATAAAAAAGCCCTGGCTGCAACCCCATCGCCATCGAGGGCTTTCCACCAACTCTTCTTCACTTGGGCTGCACATTAGAACCACCTGGGCAGCTTTTCTTAACGCCTCCTGAATCTGGATCCCACCCAAGACCAATTAAACCAGATCTCAGGGGCTGAGGCCAGAGGCAATCTTAGAAGCTCTCAGAGATTCCAGTGAGCAGTCAGGGTTGAGAAATACTACACTAGACCAGTGGTTCCCAAGTGTGGTCCCCAGAACAGCATCATCAGCATCATCTGGGAAGTGGTTAGAAATCCAGATTCTGGGACTGCACCCAGAACCTTCTGAATCAGAAACCCTGAGAGGATTATAGCAATCTGTGTTTTAACAAGAAATCTGTGCTTTTTAACAAGCCTTCCAGGGGATTCTGAGGCATACCGAAGTCTGACACCAACTTTTCTGAGTCTAGTAAGATATGGAGAGTTTTCCTCAACCATTGAGTGTTTACTGAGCACCTACCAAAGGTTTGCTTCTGTGATCGATGTTGTGAAAACATAGAACAGCTCTCCCCAAACATCTAGTTGGTTAGATTCTTGAAAAAGAAGTTGTACATTAAAATGAAATGAACTTTGGAGTCCCCGTTGTGGCTCAGCGGTTAGCGAACCTGACTAGTATCCATGAGGACCATGAGGACGTGGGTTCAATCCCTGGCCTTGCTCAGTGGGTTAAGGATCCGGTGTTGCCGTGAGCTGTGGTGTAGGTTGCAGACACGGCTCAGATCCTGCTTTGCTGTGGCTGTGGTGTAGGCCAGCGGCTACAGCTCCAATTCGACCCCTAGCCTGGGAACCTCCATATGCCGTGGGTGTGGCTCTAAAAGACAAAACAACAACAACAAAAACAAAATGAAATGAGCCCTTTTATGGCTGAACAGTATTCCATTGTATGTAAATACCACATTTTGTTTATCCCTTCATCTGCGAATGGGCACTTGGGTTATTTCCACCTTTTAGCTGTTAGGAATAATTCTCCTATGAACACTGGTGCACAAGTACCTGAGTTCCTGCTTTAAATTCCTTTGGGTAAAACTAAGAGTAGTATTGCCAGATCATATGAGAATTCTAACTTTTTTAAGAAACCTCTAAACTATTTTCCACAATGGCTGTACCATTTACATTCTCATCAGGAATGTACATCTGGTATGATGGAAAAAGTTCTGGAAAGGGCTAGTGATGATGGTTGCACAACAGTGTGAACATAATTAATACTACTGAATTCACTTTAAAATGGTTAAAAATGGTAAATTTTATGTTATGTATATTTTACCACACACACACACCACACAGAAGATGAAAAACATGAAATGAGTTATGTAAACAGATTTGGAAGAGGAAGTTATATTCCTAATGGTCAACATTGAATAGAAATGATCTCAAAGACCATAATTGTGTTTCCATAATTACACATATAAAAGTGCACAAAAAAGATGGTGTCTGCAGTTCTTACTGTTCTTGCCTGAGATGAAGAAGGAATTTTTTTTCTTTGTCTTTTTGCCTTTTCTAGGGCTGCACCTGTGGCATATGGAGGTTCCCAGGCTAGGGGTCTAATTGGAGCTGTAGCCGCCAGCCTATGCCAGAGCCACAGCAACATGGGATCTGAGCCACGTCTGTGACCTACACCACAGCTCACGGCAACGCTGGATCCTTAACCCACTGAGCAAGGCCAGGGATCGAACCCACAAACTCATAGTTCCTAGTTGGATTCGTTAACCACTGAGCCACAACGGGAACTCCCCAAGAAGGAATATTTTTAATCTTTTTTTAGGAGCATAGGGCAGGTTGTCTGGCTCAACTAGGGTCTTAGCCTGTTTACACTCATGTCAATGAATAAGATCATGTATTGAGTACTGATGGGTGACGGGTTTGGCAAGTTTTCCCTATGGGGTTGGGCTGTTACCAACTCAGCAACTTGTCTAACTTCTTAGTGGTTTATTGTTGTTCAAGAACCATGGGTTGCATACTTGGATGTGCAGGCTACAAAATTGAATGGGACAGATGAGCTGAGAGCCCAGTGCAGGGATTCCCAACCATCAGCAAGCATCAGAATCACCCTTTGGGCTCCTTCAGTGACAGATGCTGGGCGCTGCCCCTAGTGGGTCTGAGGCAGGGCCCAAGAATCTGCATTTCTAACAGGTTCCTAGGTGATGAGGATGGTGATGCTTATCCAGGGACTACACTGTGGGAACCACTGGTCTGTAGGGGTAGGAAGGTATAAATATTATTTTAATAAGTGTGGGCACTTCTCAAAGAGAACTGAAAAGGCTCCACAAGAGCACTGAGAAGGGGGAAATACTTGGTCCTGCCTTCAGAGGTGAAATGGGCAGGGAGAGTGTGTTCCAGGGAGGTACCCACAGCTTGGTATGTCTGAGCACTGCTGCAAGACAAAGGAGAGGTGAGAGCAGGTGCAGAGAAGTCCAGAGAGGTGGGCAGAGCTTTGCCAGAATGAACCCTCTTGAAGGCAACAGAGCCTAAGAGGGGGCAGAGATGGAGAAGCAGAAGCAAACAGTGGTCACCATTTGCCTTTTGCAGCCTGGAAACCTAACCCTCCTCCCTATAAAAACCTTCCCTCCAGAAAGAACGACAAATGCCCGGATGCCAAAGTGTAAATGACTGCAAACTCTTTTCACCTAGCCTACACTGAAACTCCCCACTCCTTTCCACCCCAGCAATCCTGGAGAGGGATTTTTTTTTAGAAGTATAGCTGACTTACAATGTTGTATTAGTTTCAGGTATACAGCAGAGTAATTCGGATCATGTACTAAGTATTGACGGGGAGATATATATATTCAGTTATATATATTCTTTTTCAGATTCTTTTCCCTTTCAGGTTGTTACAGAACATTGAGTAAAGTTCTCTGTGTTATACAGTAGGTCCCTACTGGTTACCTATTTTATATATAGTAGTAGGTATATGTTAACCCCAAACTCCTAATTTATCACCCCCCTTTCACCTTTGATAATGGTAATTCGTCTTTGAAATCTGTGTCTGTTTCTGCTTTGTAAATAAGCACATTTATATCATTTTTTTAAAGATTCCACATATAAGTGACATCACGTGATATTTGTCTTTTTCTGTCTGACTTACTTCACTTAGTATGATAATTTCTAGGAGGTCCCCTTGTGGCTCAGTGGAAATGAATCTGAATAGTATCCATGAGGATGAAGGTTCAGTCCCTGGCCTCACTCAGTGGTTAAGGATCCAGTGTTGCTGTGAGCTGTGGTACAGGTCGCAGACACAGCTTGTATCTCATGTTGCTGTGGCTTTGGTGTAGGCCTGTAGCTACAACTCCGATTCAATCCTAGCTTGGGAACTTCCATATGCCATGGGTGAGGCTCTAAAAGACAAAAAAAGAAAAAAGAAAGAAACAATTTCTAGGTCCATCCATGTTGCTGCAAATGGCAATATTTCATTCCTTTTTATGGCTGAGTAATATTCCATTGTATACATGTACCACATCTTCCTTATCCATTCATCTGTTGATGAACATTTAGGTTGCTCCCATGTCTTGGCTGTTGTTCTAGAACTGCAGTGAACACTGAGATGCATGTATCTTTTTGAATTATAACTTTCTCCAGATATATGCCCAGGAATGGGATTGCAGGATCATATGGTAACTACATTTTTAGTTTTTTAAGGAATCTCCATACTGTTCTCCACAGTGGCTGTACCAATATACATTCCCACCAATAGCGTAGGAGAGTTCCTTTTTCTCCACAGCTGGAGGATTAACAGAGAAGGAGGAGCCCTCTAGATACACCACGGTGGAGGGGAAGGACTTCCCAAAGACTAGCAGAGAGCTGAATTGGCGGCCCCAGTCTTGCAGCTCACCTCTTCTCACCCCAAGACTGCACCATGGGTATCAGTGCCATGGCTAAACCAGAAATCATGCCAAAGAGTAGCTTGGGAGGGTTTTACCCAGTTCCTGCCTCATCCTTCTCAAGCTGACCCAAACAAAAATTGAAATGATAAAGAGAAAACTTTGATGTGAAGTATGAATTAGAGCATCTTTAGGAAACATTTGATCTATAACATAAAATCCAAGGGAGTAGAAGGGGCCTGCTGTGGCAAGCCAGCTTTAAGCTTTGTAGATAATAAGTAACCTTGACCTTTGAGCCCTTGCTCCCTGCTCTGCCTCTGATTCACTTGTAATATTAAGAAAGAAAAGGCTTCAGAGTTCCCTGGTGGTCTAGTGATGAAAGATTCAACATTGTCACTGCTGCGGCTGGGGTTTGATCCTGGGCCCAGAAACTTCCACATGCCCTGGGTGCAGCCAAAAAAAGAAAAGAAAGAAAAAGCTTCAATGCCTGTTTGGTTCCATGGCCTGTTTGTTTATAATAAAATAATAAGACATCATCCATCAATCATTAACCCACACCCCTACTAGCCTCCTTTCCTTCTGGGCAGGATCTTGGGCTTTGTGGCCATGCCTCTCCACCTGAGTGGCAGGAAAACAGGCAGAGTCAGCAGAATGGGGCCTTCTGCTCAAGGGGCAAGAATCCAGCCAAGGCAGATACTATGGGAAGCCAGAGGAACCACTGGTTCTTTCTGAGTCTTTCCATTACATACACATATAATACACAAGCTCTATGCTGCAGCAGGGCCTCTGAGTGCTCTGTGTCTGCCCTTTGGAATGCCATTCCCCAGTTTGGCTCGTGGTGGGCTCAGTCCCATCCTTTAAGTCTCAATTTTAATGGAGCCTCCTCCGAGAAGCCTGCCGGCACCACCTGGACCATAGTGGTCCCTCCATTTTTCTCCATCATAGCCCTTGCTTATGTCCTTCATAGCAGTGATTGCAGACTGTAATTATTTTACTTATGTATTGCTTTGTGTATTTATAATTTCTTATCAGTCTTTCCCTCTGGAATGTCAGTTCCATGAGAACAGAGATCAGATCTGTTGTGTATTCCATCGACTCTTCAACACAATACAATGCCTGGTCCATGGCAGGCACATGTGTCCAAGAAATGAATGAATTAACTTCAAAAGTAAATAGCACTCCAAGAAGGGTATTTGGCAATTGTCTCCTTTATTCAACCTAAACTGATTTTCTTAAACTGCAAATCGAATCTATTTAATTAAGGTATATTCAAATGTGATACAAAATCTGTGAGCATTTTCATATAAATTTACAGGCCTAGACTAGGCACATTTTTACTAGAGGCAGATCCCCTTATAAAACAAATCCAGGGTACTGAACAAGTTTTTATTATACAAAAATTCTGACTATTGGTTGGGAAAAGGGTGTGTCAACATCTAGAATGTGTAAACCTTGCCACTATAGTAAACTGTTGGGGCAAGTTTTGATCTGTGTTTTGGTAGCCAATCCAAAGAGGCAGGCCCTGGAGACAGTGGCCCAGGACCAGCTGCCCAAGCAGCTGCTTGCCAGAGTATTCACTCAGACACTGAGGGGTTGCCCCAAGAGTGTGGCTACCACGAACATCAGGCCCCAAAGACAAACCTCAAAATCAGATACTAATGAATGAACTTTTTGGGGGTCTAGACTCACCAGATATAGTCCAAGTTATAAACAATATTTATCTTCATTAAACATTTTTTTTTTTTGTATAGCACTGGGAACTATATCCAATTTCTTGGGATAGAACATGATAGAAGATAATATGAGAAAAAGAATATATATATGTGTGTGTGTGTGTATGGCTGGGTCACTTTGCTGTACAGCAGAAATCAGCACAACAATGTAAATCGACTATACTTTAATAAAAAAAATTGTTAAAAAATTTTTTTAGTTGCATCCATGGCGTGCAGAACTTCTCTGGCCAGGGATCAAACCCACGCCACAGCAGTGGCCCAAGCCATAGCAGTGACAATGCTGGATCCTTAACCCTCTAGGCCACCAGAGAACTCTAAATTTTTGCTGTTCTTAAGCCTATAGTGTACAGTTGGTGAGAAGGAGATCAGGGAGAAACAGTAATCAAACTATACCAGTAATTACATAATCCTTGTCTTGTAAGGAGCTCTATATGCTTTTATTATTATAATATATGCTGTAACATATATGTAGTAAATGTCTAAATCCAAGAAATGACCCAACCCATAAAGTTTTTTTACTCACCTCTATACCATGCCTGCAAACAGATTATAAAATAATAAAATTATCCTTCCTTACTTGCATAAAATTGCGGCAGTGGGTCTGTAAATTCATATGCGCAGAGTAAATACACTCATGCTGGAGAGAAATAAAAGGACTCATAGGTAAAAAAACTTGAGGACATTTAACCACTCATGATATGTGGACCTTATTTGGACCCTGATTCAAGCAAACTGTTACATAAACTTACGAGACTATAGCAGAGGGAACTATATTCAATATCTTATAATAACCTATAATAGAAAAGAAACTGAAAAAGAATCTATCTTAGATAGAGATATAATGAATTGATTTGCTATAAACCTGAAACAGTGTAAATCAGCTAATCAACTATACTTCAATTTTTAAAATAGGGAAAAAAACAAAAAAATTTATGCGACAACTGGGGAAACCTGAACATGCACTGGATATTCGATGACGCTAAGAAACCATTGTTAACAGTTTTGAGATGTGAAGATGATACTGTGGTTATTTTTAAAGCAAAATTTTGAATTCTGACTGAATTGGATAATATTAAGGGATTATTAACTTTTTAAGTGTGGCAGTGATACTGTGGGTTTTTGTTTTTTTTTTTAAGAGCACTTATGTTTTAGAGACATACTAAAACATGTATAGGTGAAATACATTTGGATTTGTTTCAAAGTGACCCAGGGACAGGGGAAGACATGAGGCTGGGCTGGCTGTGGATTGCCACTTGTCAAAGCTGGGGGATGTGGGGCTCCTTTGGCTCTTCTCTCTATGGTGGCATGTGTTTGACGTTTTCTTTGACAAAATCCTGGCCTGTGAGTAATGCAAGCCTTGTACCCTGGGCCTCAATAATGCCCAGTTGGAAAGCATGAGAGGCATTTCAAGCTGTGCCGTGTTAATCTCTTGTTACAATTCAAAACAGAAATTTGGTCCACTTCTGTTTGGCCCAAAACAGAAAGAGGCATGAACTGGAAATAAATAATGGCTTTGGTTTTAGTTGGAAAAACACACTGGGAGATACACATGATCTCCTTTATCATGATCATGGGAGGAATCCAATCCACAGAAGAGGCAAAGTCACAATCCAGGAAAAAAAAGTCACATTTTGACCTTAGCTGGAAACACATGATTCTTTTGGAAAAGTCAGTCCCAGGAGAGGTTTTCTGACAGCAGAGCTCTTGGCATGTGTGAAAGCTGAGAGTGGGTTGAAAAATTGCATCCTGGGCTGTAGCTGCCAGCAAAAAGGCAGTGTTAGAGCAGCAACAAGTCTCACGTTGCCCACATGGAAGCTGGGGGGCAGAAAGGAGGAGCGTGCTGCCAACCCCTGGGACTCAGTGTCCTGGTACCCACCCACGGGGTACCTCTCTTTTTCACTCACAAGCCACAGAGACAGGAGGCTGTTCTGACAATGTCTCCAGCTGTGCAGAAAGGGGACACCACCATCACATACTGGCAGAGGGTCCTGGGAACTGCAGTGAAGCCCCATACCTGGCAGATGGTCTCCCAGGCTACAGACCAGCAACCAGATTTCTGTCTCAGTGAATGGTCCCAGACAGAACAAAATCTCATGCAGGTATACCAAAAAGCCAGGAGAGTAAATGCTGAACTTGAGCAAGTGACCTCATTTTTCTTTTTTTGTTGATAGGAAAAAAAATGATGTGGGGGAATAGAGAGCCGAAGGGGATTAAAGTAGGTGCTCACTTCCCTGGAGAGAACAAGCACACACCGGCAGGAGAATCCAGCTCAGCAAACCTGTGAGGGCCTGCTCTGCACCAGGCAGCATTGGGAGGCAGGGATGAATGAGGCATAATCCTTGTCCTCAAAGAGATCATGGGAGACGGAAGTTACGGGTGTGCACAAAACCTCCTGGGTAAATAAACAGTAAATACAGGGCATGGAAGTCCTGTGACTCAGGCAAGGTAACTGTTATTAAGCCAAAATCTGCCTTTGGACAAAGCACTGATCTCAATTTTTTGTCTACTAAATGGGGCAATTCTTGCCTTGCTGACCCCATAGAGCTGTAGAACTGTAAGGACCAAAACTATCATCACCATCATCATCATGAGGAGGAGGAGAAGGAAGAGGACTAGAAAAGGCTTTCTAAACCCTGCTGCCCTAAGGGGCTGTGACCAGCACTTGGGACGAGTGCTCCCTGTGGTTGGCAGCCAAGCCCTGTGGCGGGTTCCTGATGCCCTGGGCTCTCCTGCCAGCCCTGGTGGGGGAGCAGGGGCGCCTGCTTTGTTCCCATAGCTGGTTCTCCCCACTGGGCACCTGTCACTGCCCAGGAGCTACCTTGGCCTGAGCAGTTCCTTCCAACTCGTTCTGACTCGCCTGATACCGAGGTGACGGTGCTTAGTGCTAGTTAATCTCAATAAAGTGTAGAGCTTGAGGGCCAAAAGGGAGTTTCTTCCAGAACAGAGTGTCCAACCCTCCCGTATGTGCCAGGGGCCAAGGGGACTCAGGCAGGGAATGTGACCCACGTGAGGTCACTCATGGAGGTGGGGGTGCAACGGCGGGTGCCGGAATCCGGTTCTCTGGACTCTTTGGGTCCAATACAGCTGCTTCTCTTTCCTAAAAAGGTTTTGCCACCACTGAGTCTTTCTTGCTCCCAAATACCTAATCTGGCCACCTTCCAAGAAAGAGTATTTCGGGCAGAAGAAAAATTCCTCCTGATAACCTCTTCCCAAGCTCTCTGTTCTTTGTGGGCTTTCGCTCTTTGGGGAAAATGTCTACTTAAATGCCTGTTATGCGTGCGACCCTACTCACACCCTGGCTTCACAGAGATGAAAATGGGATGTCCCAGTCCCCTCTTCATGACACCTTCATGGGAACCCCTGCTCTGGGGAAAGACAGTTCTTCTTACTCAGTTCCCTTTAGCTGTGTGTGCAAGGGGGAAATCTCATTGCTCTGTCTCTTTGCTTCCTGAGTTTTTCCATTCATGCTTGTCTGGCAGCTTCTGCCACCTTGGCTGTGGGCCCAGATGGTGCTGCAAGCAGAGGAAAGGCTGCAGCCTCAGTCTGGAAGGCTTGCCACCTGGTAGCTGCGTCTCTTCCTGACCCTCAGGGTTTACATGATACCTCTTGGTTGCTTCACCTCTACTCCCTGCTGTCTCTAAGGAATTCAGTTCTGCCCAGAGCTGAGTAACTGCCCTGCTCCAGTTTGCCCCTGGAGTGACTGCCTTGGTGTCCTCTAGCCTCCCTCTCCCCCAGGCAGCATCTTGGTGTAGCTGAGTTAGTTGCCTGGAGTCCGAGGCTTTGAGGCCGTGGAAATAAAGATGACATAGTTCAGGGGAATTCTGACATGTGAGAGCAGAGAAAACTGGTGTCCAGTGGGAGGGTGGACTGCAGAATCTGAAATCCCTTCAAGCTCCACCATATCTAGAAAGGTACACCCGGAGGCTGACAGCCTGGGGAATGAGAGGGTTCTTCAGGGTGTGTGTCCAGACCTAGGACCAATGCCTTGAAGCATTTTAAAAGGATGGTGGGCACCAAGTTTTGCTTCTGACTCTCCCTAGTCTTGGGTGAGGTCCCCCAGTTAGAGAACAGGGTGTAGGGGATGGGGATTCTGTGGGGTGATGCACACACACACACACACACACACACACTTACTCCTGTGAAAAGGTACTGTGGCCTGTGGAAGGGTGCCCGGAAGAAGTGGTGCCCCTTCTCCTCTGCTCCGGTTATTGCCTTTCCTTGTGCTGAAATACTGATGAATGAACTCCAGGGGGCAAACCCTGGCTACAAAAACTCCTGGAAAGCCCACGGGGCCCCATGGTTCTACTCTAAGGAGCCATGACAGGCCTATGATTTGCTTTTCTGGAGAAACCTCAGCTTGAAAATCCAATTAATTACCACAGGAGATAATCTTTTAAACATAGCTTTACATTCTTGAAAGTCTTTTCCCTGTGAGAGTAAGAAAGTTTATCTGAACATGGGATTCAATTGTTTGTTTTCATTTCCAGAGAAAGGACTCTTACCTGGTAGTTAGCAAGAAGCCTGAGCCCTAGATTTTTTTTTTAAGTCTGTTCCTCCTCACTGTCAGTTTGTCAATTATATTGTAATAATTAATTTGTCATATTGTCATACTTATTTCCCAGCATAAACACTGCATGGAGCTATAATCACTTGATGTTTTCAAGCATCCCTGTCAGGTTGGGGTCTATACTGATCCCAGATGTGCGTATTCAGAGTCGATGTGCTTGGGTTGTGGGATGGAAATCCTGTGAAATTGGATTGTGATGATCATTATACAACTACAGATGTGATAAATTCATTGAATAATAATAATAAATTAAAAAAATAAATAATAAAAATGAAAAAATGAAAAACAAAAACAGAGTCAATGTCCTCAGAGTTTCCTACCAGGAAGATCATATCTGTAAACCACCAGCCTCATCAACCCGGAGCCGTCATCTAGTCAGACACCAATTTTTCCAGTGTGGGACATCCCAGTGGATTCATTAAATTCTTCCCCATTACGAGAGGGAAGCAGAAAGGGGTAAGATAGGGATAGGAGAGGAAGAGATACAAACTATCAGGTATAAAATAAGCTACAAAGATGTACTGTACAACATCAGAATATAGCCTATCTTTTATAGTAACTATAAATGGAGGATAACCTTTAAAAAGTGTGCATCACTATGTTGTACACTTTCAACTTCTATACATATAGCAACTATACATCAGTAACAAAGTACCGAAAGACGGGAGTTTCCATCGTGGCTCAGTAGAAATGAATCTGAGTAGTATCCATGCGGACCCAGGTTCGATCCCTGGCCTCACTCAGCAAGTTGGGGACCCGGTGTTGCGGTGAGCTGTGGTGTAGGTTGCAGACACGGCTTGGATCTGTGGCTGTGGAGTAGGCTAGTGGCTATAGCTCTGATTGGACCCCTAGCCTGAGAACCTCCATATGCCATGGGTGAGGCCCTAAAAATAAAATGTAAAATAAAATAAAATAGTACCAAAAGAAAAAGAGCCATAGGTTTGAAACTGAACTTGAATGAAATTTTAAAAAGTTTCCTTAGCCTCTAAAAAACAAAAAATTGAAAAAAATTTTCCCCACTAGGATGCAAGCTTGGGTGTGGTCAACCTGGCAGACCTGAGACCCAGAGCAATTCCTGCTTAGAGCAGATGTTCACTAACAGGTCCAAAATTGCTGAGAGTCATGAGGTCTTTACATGGAGTAGACAGGATTGGATCAAAATAAGAATGATATACAAAATAAAACAGAGTCCCTACCATGGGACCACTCTGGTCCCTCTCTCCCCACATCATTTCAAAGCAAATGATCTGGAGGCGCATTTGCATGACCTGATTGATTGATTAATTGTCTTTTTAGGGCTGCAACCAGGGCACATGTATGTTCCCAGGCTAGGGGTCGAATTGGAGCTATAGCCACCAGCCTACACCACAGCCACAGCAATGCCGGATCCGAGCCACATCTTCGACCTACACCACAGCTCACGGCAATGCCGGATCCTTAACCAGGCCAGGGATCAAACCTGCGTCCTCATGGATCCTAGTCAGATTCATTTCCACTGAGCCATGACGGGAACTCCAACATGGACTTGATTTTATAGACTGAGATCTCTGGGCCTTCAAGAATAAACCTCCGGGAATTAAGAAAATAATAGCAAAGGAATAATTGTACTACACACAGAATTAGAAGGTGAGGAAAAAACTTGAGTGGCAAACTAAGTCAGGGACTTGAATCTCTCCCTCCAGGTCCCAATGGGGAGAAGAGCTGGTCCAAGAGCTACCCATCATGTGGGGGCCTGCTACAGTCCCCAATAGACCTGCATGGTGACATCCTCCAGTACAACGCCAGCCTTGTACCCCTTGCCTTCCAAGGCTACAATGAGACTGCCAACCAGCAGTTTGTCCTGACCAACAACGGCCATTCAGGTGAGGGAGAGACTTCTGAGACCTGCAGGGGTACCTAAGCTTCCCTCAGCTTCCTGGCCTTTTCTGTGTGGGGCGGGGTGCGGTGGGGTTGGGGTTGGGGCAAGGTGGTGGTAGAGCAGGGCTCTTTTGAGGCACCCAGGAGGTGGGGCAGAGGGAAGCCCTTGAAGTATGTGTGGACCGCTGCCTCCAGGAAGCACCACACATCCCGGAATTCAGCCGGTTATACTGGGGCAGCACCTCTCAGAAGCAGCACATCTCTTGGGATGGAGAGGAGACAGGCCCAAGTGCCTTGGTCCATTGGCTATGGCGTGGGAGTGAATCCTGGGATATCATGAATGACTTAAAGGGGAACGCAGTTCACTGAGAGGCTTGCCCAGGCCTTGGAGGCAGACCCATCTGAATTTGAACCCTGGCTTGATTACTTGTGAGTCATGAGATTCTGGATAAGAACTTTAATCCCCTTGAGGTTTCATCTGGAAAATGGGCATATTGATTGGTACCATGAAGACTGGAGATTATGTATGTTGAGATCCAGAAAAGAGTAGATGGTTCATAAATAGCAATTATTATTGCTGTTGTTGTTATGTAATTCTGCAGCCTGGCAGATTCTTCATTACAGGTTCTATCTTCATCCATGGATACATAAACCTCCATCCATTGGTCTAGTATTGGTTCTTGCCATCTCTCTCCAAGGGGAACCAGGAAGGTGCTGGTGCCTTTGGAGTTGGTTTTAGTGAAAGGGGGACATTCTGGGGCAAAAAGCCCAGGTTTCTGACATGAAGGCTGTGTCTCTCTGGTCCCCACCTCACTGCATTCACCTGCCCCGTCTCAACCCTGGGCAGCTGATGCCTACCTGACTGCTCTCAGGCAGCGCTCAGCTGGCCAGGGCTCTGAAGACCGCCCCTCCACCCCCTGCAGTGAAGCTGAAACTGCTCGAGGACATGCACATCCAGGGCCTGGGGCACCGCTACAATGCCTCGCAGCTGCACCTTCACTGGGGGGACCAGAATGAACCCCACGGCTCCGAGCACACTATCGGTGGGAAGCACTTTGCCGCTGAGGTGAGTGGGGTGCCTCTGGGCTGCCAGGTATTTTCCAATGGTGGGTGGTCTGGCGTCTTTTCACTTAGCTAGTGTGCAGATAAGATCAGAGCATTGGGGAAGAGGGTGCCTTCATGCTCTTTACACACCAGCCCAGCCCTGCCAGTGGCACGGGGAGGCAGAGCCACTCCAGCCACATTGCAGCTCATCTGTGATGCCCTGGTTCCCTTCCTTTCCTGAACTTGCTGAGTTTGTCTCTGTATCTTTTACTGAGTGATGCTGCTCAGAAAGCAGTGCGCCCAGGGTGGCACAGTGGGACACACACGCCCCTTTTCTAGACATCCCCCTCTGTTTGCACAGATTAGGATCTGGCTGACCCATCTCACTGCTGAATCATACTGGGCTAATTGCTCCGCCAACTCCTCAATCTTTCTTCACACTCCATGCTGTTTGCATTTCCCATCCCCTCTTTCTCTGTGCATGGGTCATGCTTGGAGCTTGGAGACCCAAATCCAGAGTCACTCCTCTACTTGGCCACAAATCAAGGGGTGACTGGCATTATAATGCGCAGGGCATCACGGCGATCAGAGACTCACTGAGGATAGCCTGGGACATGAGCACAGTGTTGTGTTATGTTGCCCGGAGGGGCTTCCCAAATACCAAAGAAACAGGAAGAAGAGCAGATCTTTGTTCCTGAACAACAAGTGTTCAATGTGGGGTGGAGGTTGGGTTGCTCTATGTCAGAGCTCCCATGGGACTGAACTTGGGCGTATGGTTCTGAATGTTTACAGGGCAATAAATTCAAGGAGATAAATACTACTGATCAACCAGGGAAGCTCATGGCAAACAATGACATGACCATTCTCCTCTGTTCTTAAATACTGAACTGCTTAACATCTCAGGCTAATCAGAGGTCGAGTTATAGGTGTAGGGGAGGGATGGTAATTCTGGCCCAACAGGATGGCACTACTGGAGGTGGACATATTTCTGACGAGGTCCCTCTCTGAGCCTCCAGGACTGTAACTTCTCTACCCTCACTGCAATGAAGAGGCCTTTATTTTCCCATGGGGAATAAAGGAGTTAGGGTGCAGGCTGAGAGGGTTTGGGCATTTAAAGATATTTCTAGTTATTGTACTTTCTGCTAGGAAGCCACATCATCAGACCAGGAGCTTGGTGAAGATGGACCATAAATGCCAATAAAAGAGAAAAAACATGGAGTTCCCATCGTGGCTCAGCAGAAACGAATCTGACTAGCATCCATGAGGATGCAGGTTTGACCCCTGGCCTTGCTCAGTGGGTTAAAGATCCAGCATTGCCATGAGCTGTGGTATAGGTCACGGATGGGGCTCAGATCCCACACTGTGGCGGCTGTGCCGTAGGCCAGCAGCTATAGCTCCAATTTGACCCCTGGCCTGGGAACCTCCATGTACCACGGGTGTGGCCCAAAAAAGACAAAAAAAAAAAAAGAGAGAGAGAGAGAGAACATCAAAGTGACCCTAAAATGGCAGATTTCCAATGGAGGGTCCTTCAAAGTGTAGCAGTTGTGGATTAGTCTATATAAGACTCTCTTAATCTTCTCAGCAGGGAATTCCCTCCAGTTTGTATTAGTCTTCACCTCCTTTTAATTTCATCTGAACACTGAGTAAAGTACTAAAACAGAACACAAGCTCAAAGGTCAGCTGTAAAAAGAAATCAGAATCTAGGATGTTCAGGGCTTTACCCACACAGCGTTCTGTGCCATTTCCCAAAGGCATGCCAGGTCAAGACGGTGTGGGGCAAGGGACAGGCTAAGGCCTTTGAGGGGAAAGGTGATGAAGTAGAAGCCTAATAGAGGACCATTTAAAAGAAAAAGTAATTTGATATAATTTTTTTTAATTAGAAAGGGCCACTTGAAAAGAGGAGAACATGTAATTAACACATATTCATTAAAATGTATTTGAGTTCTACTTATAACCACGTAAGATGAAAAAAGCGATTAACAAGGAAAAAAAAAGAGAGATAAAATTTCATTGTGTCATAGTCTCAAGAGGCAAAGAATCTGCAAAAATACATGTGATTCTATACATATAGATCATCTACTAATGTAGGTTTTTTGGAGGACAGGCGACACTACCTTTATAATTAAAAACCTGATTAAACATTGCCAGTTTCTCGTAACAATGTCTTCATGCTTACGTAAAAATTTTTAGGTAATTTTTTGAAAACTTTTTTAAAGAGCATTTTAGGTTCTCAGTAAAACTGAGAGGAAGATACAGATTTCCCATATACCCTCTGCCCCCACACATGCATGGTCTCCCTCATTAGTATCACCACTCATCAGAGCTGACCTAACTCTTTAAACCCAAAATTCCTCAAAAACTCTTTTCCTTGCTTTAATAATAAGTAATTTGTGCTTTTTTTTTTTAAAGGAGTTTAAAATGGTAATTTCAAAACGTAAAGTCTACATTCATGGAGTAACAATTTTGTTTCATGGTATCTTAAAATCAGCTGATAAAAGCTTTATAAAAACCATCCTGTGATTGCCTCCATCTAAGGGATAAATGCATGTCCTGCTCTGGGTACAGTTATGATTAAGTTACAGTTGGGGTACAAATAACAAATGCTGGAGGGGGTGTGGAGAAAAGAGAACCCTCTTGCACTGTTGGTGGGAGTGTAAGCTGGTACAACCACTATGGAGAACAGTGTGGAGGTACCTTAGAAAATTATACATAGAACTACCATATGACCCAGCAATCCCACTCTTGGATATATATCCAGACAAAACTACTTAAAAAAGACACGTGCACCTGCATGTTCATTGCAGTGCTATTCACAATAGCCAAGACAAGGAATCAACTCAAATGTCCACTGATAGATGATTGGATCAGGAAGATGTGGTATATATACACAATGGGATACTACTTGGCCATAAAAAGAACAAAATAATGCCATTTGCAGCAACATGGATGGAACTAGAGACTCTCATTCTGAGTGAAGTCAGAAAGAGAAAGACAATACCGTATGATATCACTTATATCTGGAATCTAATATATGGCACAGAGGAAACTTTCCACAGGAAAGAAAATCATGGACTTGGAGAATAGACTTGTGGTTGCCAGGAGTAAGGGGAGGGACTGGGAGCTTGGGGTAAATAGATGCAGAATGTTGCCTTCGGGATGGATTAGCAATGGGATCCTGCTGTGTAGCACTGGGAACCCTGTCTACTCAATTATGATGGAACACATAATGTGAGAAAAAAGAATGTATACATATATGTGTAACTGGGTCACCATGCTGTGCAGTAGAAAAAAAATATATAAATAAAGAAATAAAAATAAAAATAAAACAAATAAATAAAAAAATAAAAGAAAAAAGTTAAGGTTGGGGGTTTACTGCCCCAGCCCCCAGGTTGAATGCAGAGTGGCCAGGCTAAGGTTGGGTAAGCCACATGGGACCACATTTTGCCTAAGGCTCCAGAATAAGTAGGGGAAATGCTCCAAAGTATCTAGGCTTTTTCTTGGTTAGTATAAGAACCCATTTGTTGATCCATTCATTCATTATCCAATGCACGCCTGGTATTTTTCCAGCACCATATCAGACACCAGGATACAATGAGTGGATAGGATGGGGAGGCTGCCCTGGTGGAGTCTGCAGTCTAGAAGACTGAGAGAAAAAGGAAAACCAGAGAGGCCATGAGGCGAGGGTCTGAGAGGCCTAATCTAGCTGGGGGTCGGGGTGGGGGTGGGGGGTGTCTGTCCTCCCCATTGGATTCCATCGTCCTGCAGAAGTGAAAGTTTCCATGAGTTGCTATGAATAGCAGCTCATCTCTCTCTCACTGCAGCTGCATATTGTCTATTTTAACTCGGACCTGTACCCCAATGCCAGCATCGCCAGTGACAAGCCAGAAGGCCTCGCTGTCCTAGCTGTTCTCATAGAGGTAAGAGACGTCAAGAGGGGTTTCATGTGAAATCTGAAGCTGGGATGACATCAGACTGGGCATTTGGTTTCACGTGAACTGCTCTGTTGGATGTGTGTGGCTCACTCCCATTTCGGCTGTGTCTTATCTCTAGAGCAGAGGTTAGTCCCCCATAAGGTCCCTTCTCTCTTGGCCTGGAGGCAGCACTTTCTGTGGCTAGACAGCAGAAACGGGCATGTCCTAGTCCCCAGCCCTATTGAATAAAGTGTGGAATTGCCCAGTTGGACAGGAACTGTGTGGTGGAAGGGTGGGGTGATCCTTCACTGCTGCCCCATCGAATACCTGAACCCCTGATACAATTCCCAGTATCCCAGCTCCATCCTGTATATGGACCCTGGAATAAGTTCTTTACTTAATCCCAGAAACTAGGAAGGTCTCCTTATTTGCTTGCATTTTTCCCCTAGCGAGACAGCATGTACGTTGTTTCTCAACATGCTCATTTGCCTGACTTGGCTTGCATGAACTCCAGCTCCCTTATGTTCTGGCCAGAGATCATGCTAGTGGGGCCTTCAAGCTCATAGCTAGATAAGCACTGAGAGCACCAGCTATACCTCCTGCCCTGGAACACTCAAGCCCCAGTGCCTTGATCTGAAAATAGGTCAGCCTGAGATTCCAGAGGGCAGGACCAGTACACCAACCCCCTAACAGCCTAGTAATCCATCCTAATTGTGCAGGTAAAGTGCATCCTTTGGGGAGGATCTCGGAAGTGGTAACTACATATCCCCAGCAGGGTCCTCCCACTCACGACTGTCAAGCCAGCCTATGGAATTCCATCCCCCTTCAAACTGTCCCATCTCTGTTGCAGATGGGCTCCTTCAATCCATCATATGACAAGATCTTCAGTCACCTCCCAGATGTAAAGTACAAAGGTGAGGCGTCCTGAGATGCTTGTTCACCCTCTGTTGGAGAAGAGTGTATTCCACTTTGTAGGATCTGAAAATGCACGCAGGGGGCGAGTACTGTCTGTGCCAAGGTTCTTGGGTCAGATGGCTCAGAATGGGGCTAGTTCACATTCCTAGGCTCAGTTCTGTGCTCAATGGCACCTCTGCCATGGGGAGCAAGGCAATATCACACACCCCCCCCAACATGTCTCTCCAGACCAAAAAGTGCACATCCCGGGTTTCAGCATTGAAGAGCTGCTGCCAGAGAGGCCTGAAGAGTACTACCGCTACAGGGGGTCCCTGACCACACCTCCTTGCCACCCCACTGTGCTCTGGACGGTGTTCCGGAACCCTGTGCAAATTTCGCAGGAGCAGGTAACTGTCCTGTTCTTCCTTGTCAGAGACCACGTGGTATATATACCTTGGACCCTTATCATAATCAACAGCTTGATTTCCTCATTCAAGAGTTTCACTGGCAGCTATTCAAAAGCTCTCCAAATATCACAGGAGCCTGGAAGTGCACTGCGGGAAATTACAGGCTGAGCTTTGAAAGTGGAGCTAACAAGTCAAGTGGGGAAAATGGATCTGTCACCACAGATCTTTAAAGAGAGTTGTTAAGCTGCATTTCCTAATATGTCCCTCAGTGGACAGTGTTCACATCCCAGGCAGGAAAGGGCCTGAATACTTTACAGGGGCAGGATAAAGACAGGACCAGGTTAGATCCTTTAACAAAGCTGGGGAATGAGGGTCTCTGCTGTCCAGAAGCTCACACTCTAGTGCAAAACTGGGGAACAGAGTCCTTGGCAATCATCTCTAACCCTCTCGCTTTTTAGGTGATGAAAGTGAGGGTTAGAGAGGTGAGGAAAACTTACGGGCTGCTTTAGTGTCAGAGCTAAGATGCAAGGGTAGAGCTGAGTTTAAGGTCATTGTCCCTGCCTCTACTCTGCAGCTGAAACTCACCAGGAGGAAGCACGGCTGTCCAGGACTGGGGGGGCACTGCATACTAGCTCATGGCTCCCACCTGCTTCATGAGCCCAGCACAGCCCTCACCACTGTTGCTTCTTTTTATCATAAACTAGTGATCTGAGTAACCTCGATAAATGGCAGCAAGTAGGCGGACAGGAATAAAGACCTGATGAATCAAGAGATAAACTGTGCAGGGAGGCAGTGACATCTTAACCCACAAACTACCTTGAAACAGTTATATAATCTATGTGGGTGTATGAAAATGCTGTGAACCTAGTAGTCACAGGACCTGTGACACTCCTGCTTCCCTCTTTTTGTTCCTTTGGATGGGACCATCAGAATAAGCCATAGGCCATCTGGATTTAGAGCTGGGCTCCACATGTGGCTCCATTGAGGTCAGGA
Source organism: Phacochoerus africanus (assembly GCF_016906955.1). Classification (NCBI taxonomy): domain Eukaryota; kingdom Metazoa; phylum Chordata; class Mammalia; order Artiodactyla; family Suidae; genus Phacochoerus; species Phacochoerus africanus. The sequence goes on from NC_062545.1 coordinate 110,764,212, forward strand.
GCTGACAGCACAAACCCGCCCAGCAGCTTGGGAGGTGGGAAGACAGCCTGGGGCTCACACATGCCCTGTCACTCAGACATGTAGGGGTTGTAGGGTTGCTGGCTTTCCCACTGCTTTCTCAGGGCTCTGCTGCCAGGCCTGGAGTGAGTTTCCGGCCCTCCTTCCCCTCAAGGTCAGGCAAGGGGACTCTGTGTCACTCTGCCCGTGGGGGGCATTTCTGCTCTTCCCGGCAGCTGCTGGCTTTGGAGACAGTCCTGTACTACACACACATGGACGACCCGTCCCCCAGAGAGATGGTCAACAACTTCCGGCAGGTCCAAAAGTTTGACGAGAGGCTGGTGTATGTCTCCTTCAGACAAGGTAAGGAGATGCAGTGTGTGGGGACTGTGGTGCTAAGGTGTTTGTTTTGCATGAAGTCAGGTGCCCTGCCTTCATGCTTTCTTACTGATGCCCTTGGGAGGTGGGTTAAGAGCACTCTGGCTGCCAAGGGAACTGGGTACCTGAGGAACTACTGTGCGGGGGTGGGCATGGGGTTACTGAGGTCTCTACTCTGCAACCAAAATTCACTGACCTTGACTTCCCTGAGCCTTTGTAGGGAAGCATGAGCCAAGGCCCCCAGGCACAAGGACCAGAGCCCTCATCAGGTTTGAGAGTCCCCACAGATGGTGGTGCTGGGGGCCTCTCTGCTCTGGAAACTACCCCTTCTCCTAAGACACACGATAGGACTCTTTTCACGAGATTAAACTTCTAACCTTCCTCCAGGCTCTCTTGGCCTCAAGGCCCATCTTTGGCCTTGCCAGCTGATTCATGTCACCAGAAGCTCCACCAAGGCTCAAGGATGCTCTTTTGTAAGGTTTTAGAAAGTGCGCATAACCCACGTCCAAGCCACAAGCAGCTCGTGGTTTAATGGAGCAGGGCCCACTAGATAAGAAGGCACCTTCAGAACTGCCCTTTGTCTCATGTCCTTGAAGCTTGCACAGGCAGCTGGGATCTAGAGTGAATGAAACTTAATAGTTTGTGTTCTTCCTGAGCTATGGAAGCTCAGCTCTTGCTATGTATGTATGTATGTATGTATGTATGTATGTATTTATTTATTTGTCTTTTTGCTATTTCTTGGGCCGCTCCCGCGGCATATGGAGGTTCCCAGGCTAGGGGTCGAATTGGAGCTGTAGCCACCAGCCTATGCCAGAGCCACAGCAACGCAGGATCCGAGCCGCGTCTGCAACCTACACCACAGCTCACGGCAACGCCGGATCGTTAACCCACTGAGCAAGGGCAGGGACTGAACCCGCAACCTCATGGTTCCTAGTCGGATTCGTTAACCACTGCGCCACGACGGGAACTCCAGCTCTTGCTTTTAAATGTGGACTGTAACTCCCCAGAGGGACTATTAACATCTTGACTTACTCCATACCTACTTCAGGGCAGCTACAGGCCTGGGGAAAGGGGTAAGGGTGCATCCTTGGGGCCCACACTCTTCAAATCTCCAAGTTTACTTTCTCACTGTAGATTCTTGAGCTGCTCCCAACTCGGGACCCCTAAGTGGTCAGGAGCAGGATCGGTCTGTGGAAATTCCACTTTATCTGACATCACTTGTGACCCACCTGGGCCAGGGGTTCAGATTTTAAGATGGCCCCATTAACCCACTTGTCAGGGAACCAGCTCTCCTGTACCCACCTGGGGCGCCTTGTCCTGCTGCTGTTCCTCTCCTACTGTGTGAGATTGTAACTGTCACCTGCCAGGTGTAGTGGAACAGATGAAGCTTGCCTGAAAGCTTTAGAAACACGCCCTTCTGAACTGAGCCATACCTGTGGTCAGAATTATGTCCGTCTCTGGCAGTTACTTAATCAAGAACTGCCCAAGAATTTCTCTTTTGTGTTCTCCTCTCCAGATACCACCAGTTAAGGTAATTTCCCTCTTTTCACCAGTTTCTTGCTCTGAAAACTGAATCTATACACAACGGCCCTTCCTAAAAATTGAGGGTATATATGCTGATGACTAGCAACTTCTTTTCTAGGAAATTCATCAAAGGCACAGAATTATCCTCTTGTGATCTGTCCTGGATATAGCATTTGTTCTCTTTTCTTGTCCTTCCAAATGAAGTATGTAATAGTTAAGAGTTAGATGGAAATTCTTCAACTCTTCTATTTAAACAAACAGGAGCTCCCATCCTGGCTCAGTGGTAACAAACCCGACTAGTATCTACGAGCATTCGGGTTCATTCCCTGGCCTTGCTCAGTGGGGTTAAGGATCCAGCACTGCCATGAGCCGTGGTGTAGGTCGCAGACACGGCTCAGATATGGCGTTGCTGTGGCTATGGTGTAGGCTGACAGCTGCAGCTCCGATTCGACCCCTAGCCTGGGAATTTCTATATGCCATGAGTGCAGCCCTAAAAAGAAAAAAAAATTTTAAATAAACAAACAAAAAAACCCAACTCTGCCTGGAGATTAGGGCACATAAACCAGGTTGAATTTTGCTTATGATTCAAAGATAAGCATCGGCTCTGTTCTCTGGGCAAACTCTCCACAAGTCACAAGGTACAGAGTGTCAGCTACTCCCCCACAGTCAGGAGACCCAGGTTCAAGGCCTCACTTTGTTTCCTCCTGGCTCTATGATGTGGGAAAGCCATGTCCCTTCTTTGGCCTTGGTTCCCTCAACCACACAATGACGGGTTGGACCGGGCAAGCTAACTGCCTTTCGGTGCTAACATGTTCGGATTCTAAGTGGACACTAACAACTGCCCATCCTGACTTTACGTTGCAGGGACAGTGTGTGAGGGCAGTTACAGAGGATCAGAAGAAACCGTGCGGGAACTTGTCATCCATAAGTAACCCTCATGTATATGATGGACTGTGGCCTTGGAGATAACTAGCCATCTTCTTAGACTGGCTCAGGTCTAAGCTGGTGCTTGTAGATGGGCAGTGTGGTCAGGCTGGTAGCAGAGCGCTTCTGTAGACCCTCCCAGTCTGGTTTGGGGAGCTTGAGGGGGCCTCTAAGCAGAGCCCCCCTAAGAAGGCTCCAGCTTAGGATCTGGAGGTCACAGCCCAAATGCAGCTTTGCCACTGCCCCTTCTGCACGGCTCACCTGGAGCTGCTGCTTCCAGAGGCTGGGCTGGACTCTCCACCTGGAGCAAGACTCTGTGGCAGTCCCAGGCAAACTTGTGCATTTGGAGGTTGATTATAGAAACTTGGCCAGAATTCTCTTCTCCTTCTCATTTCCCAAGGACTCAGTCAGCAAATAGGGCTATTTTTCCCAAGGAGCAGGGATGAGGCAGCCCCAAAGGAATGAAGCCCCAAACGTCATTCTCCCAGGGGCGCCTGCATTCACACCAACATGGAGTGAGTCGCAAACTGCAACAAGCTTGCTTGTCAGCGTGAACCTTGAGCAATTTGGACTCAGTTGTTTGCACTGCCTTCCACAGAGGCATGTCTGTAATTGGAGGCTGGTTTACTCAGGGTATTCTTTGGAAGTTAACAGGAACCACGGGTTGGAAAATGAGAACTCTAGAGTTTCCCATCAGGAGAAAAGTAACATTAAGGAAATCCTTTAGGAGAGAAAGCAGGTGGCCTTTGAGAGGAGGATCTGAGGTTGAACCAAATTGGAACAATTGGGACTGAATCACTGAACTGGATCCTACTTTTTCCTCAGCTGTGCTCGAAAAGGAACACAGAACTTGGTTTCTGTCCTTAAGAGGTATAGAGTCTAGGATGGCCCTAGGGTAGGGCATCTCAGCCTTGGCATTACCAGGTCAATACTGATATTTGGAGCGGGATAGTTCTTGTTGTGGGGCCTGTCCTGTGCAGTGTAGGATGTTTAACAACATCCTTGGTCTCTCCCCACTAGATGCCAGCAGCATCCCTCACATGTGACCGCCAAAATGTCCCCAGACATGGTCACATGTCTCTGGAGGAGGAAGGACAAAGTTGCCCCTGATGAAGAACCACTGCCCCAGTGATTGCCCAACAACTTTCTTAGACCCAGAACTTTTTTCCACTCATACTACAGGATTCTAGGGGTTTGTATCATAAGCCCCTAGCCTTTATTCTATTACAGCATGATATAGGTCTAGTGATGGTTACCCCTGAAACAACAAGGTTGGAGGGAGAACGACCAAACCCAAGAGAAACCCTATTTCCTACCATCCTTTAGAATCGGAGAATATATTCTTCTTATACACTTGGGCAGATCCAAGGCTAAGAGAAGCAAACAAGTGAGAACTATCCCTCTTCACAAAAGTACACAAATCCCTTCACAGGGTTCCCGAAGCTTCTGACATAGAAATTTCCTTCAGAATCCCTTCACCATTCTGCCCCTTCCCTTGGGTATGACTTTTGCTCTCATTAAAAGGCCCACTCTTGGAGTTCCCATCGTGGCTCAGTGGTTAACGAATCTGACTGAGAACGATGAGGTTGCGGGTTTGATCCCTGGTCTTGCTCAGTGGGTTAAGGATCCGGCGTTGCCGTGAGCTGTGGTGTAGGTCCCAGACACGGCTCGGATCCTGCATTGCTGTTGCTGTGGCTCTGGCGTAGGCCAGTGGCTATGGCTCTGATTCGACCCCTAGCCTGGGAACCTCCATATGCCACGAGAGCAGCCCAAGAAATGGCAGAAAGACCAAAAAAAAAAAAAAAAAGCCCACTCTTTGTGGAGAGGTGGAAGTCATACTGGGCACGTTTTTCAGTTCTTAAAAACTGACTCTCCAAGTGGCCCAAAGGGAAGTCTTGAGCTGAAGGGGGGAAACAAGACTCCTTGTCCTCCAAGTGGATCCCTGGAGAGGAGGGACACATCCTGGGACCAGCTCAGATCTCATAGGAGTCAGATCCCTGACATGAGGAAGGAGAGAGCAGAAAGGCAGATTTACACAGTCTGGGGGACCAACTCTTGGTTCCTTACAGTTGCCCTCTTCCCAGCCAGAGAGCAAAGACCTAGACCCAAATGGTGATGGGTAATAAAGCCCATCAAACCTAAATACTAATGTTATCAAGTTCTATTTTCAAGGAGTTTCCTTGTGGTACAGTGGGTTAAGGATCTGGTGTTATCACTGCAGCAGCTTGGGTGACTGCTGCTGAGGTACAGCTTTGATTTCTGGTCCAGGATCTTCCACATGCTTTGGACATGACCAAAAACAAAAACTAAAAACACAAAACTAAATTTCTATTTTCAGCATGTCAGGGCAAGAAAAACTCGAAGGACAAGGGGAAGCCAAAAAGTTTCTATAATCATGTTTGTAGTGGGCTTACTCCGAGCAAGTGCATGTCACACGCCTGGAGCCCAGAGCCAGCTGATGGACACTTAGACAAGAGTGCTGGGCAGTAGAGGGGTAGGGCTTTCATCCTCGGCAGGGCTGTGGAGTAACATGATTAGAATCTGCTTGGCCCTGAGCAGCCTGGATAGTTTTGTGAAACCTTTACAAAAGAGAGAGAGAAAAATCTTATGAAGCTAAGATGGCTAATTAAGTTTTTGAGACTAGAATGCATGTTTCGTGGTTATTGACCTTGTGTTTCCAAAAGGTTCTATTTATAAATAAACTCTATGAGGTGGAAGGGTACATCCATTCTTCCAAAGCATCCAAATGAAAGACCAGAGGAGTTCCCACCTCGAACTCCCCCTGGATACAGAGGCTGAATAGTTAGGAGCCATCATCGCATGTGGCAACAAGTGATGTCCTAGTCACATCTAATGCAGTGCAACACCCTCTACCCTCGGCACAGCCCGCCTTAGACACTGTGGGGAAGAGGAAACCCCAAGGGGATGTTCTCTGACTCCAACAACGAGCCTCTGGCTCAGAACAGCCCATGCTGCGGAAAGCCAGCGGGAAAAGGGGCAGGCAGAAAGCTGGGACCACGGGCTGGCTCAGCAACAGCTGAGCCTCCCAGCGCCTCTCCTCCGGCTCCCATCCTGTCTGTGGGGCCTCCTGTAACACAGCAGGTGCTTTCAACAGGTGTACAATACTGACTTTTGCACACCTGGATCCTTTGGTCCGAGGTGCCCCTCACCTCCTCCACCTGGAAAGTTCTTTCAGACCCAATGCTAAACCGAAGTCTTTCCTATTCCTCTGAAGGTGACTTAGTCTCCTGCTTCAGTGCAGCCAAACTTACAGTTCTTAGCGCACCACAGGGTAATGAAGAAGGAAAAACATATGCCTCTATTATCCATAAACCACAAGTCCCTTAAAGCAGGGACAACGGAGTCTTACTTTATGTGCTTGGTTCTCCTTTCAAATGCAAAAGAATGGAGCCACCCTGGCCCCTCCCCGCCCGATCCCCCACACCAGTGTCTTCTGTGCAGAATGATCTGAACAGAAGCCTGACACTGGCTGCCAAATTTTTGTTTTATTAAGTCTTATTTGGCTTTGTTATCAATTTGCCAGCAGCATTGCAATCAGTCTATTTGTTGAGGGAAACTTAAAAATGGGAAGGAACCTAGCTGCCAAATGTTGAAGGTCTGGGAGGAAGTCTCTGAGGGAGGCTGTCAGGCCTTCTGTCTTCTAGCTTGACAGGGCTAAGAGCCCCAGTCTGCCCCACCCTGCCCATCACTCCTGCAGCACAGCCAGCCCCCACCCTTCCCCCTCACAAAGGCAGTTGAGAGCACGAGCCACCAGTGCTACACAGTGGCCCATGCCCACTGGCCCAGGGTTTAGGCCCCTGGGAGCTACACAGCTCTCTCTTTGGGCCTGCATGCCTTCAATCTGGAAGGCAAAACCCTCAGGCCCTATCACGGTCGTAGAAAACCTGTCTCCTCATCTCATTTGGTGGTATCTTTGGGGCAAGTTTATTTGTAGAAATTATTTCTTTATGGGGTTCCATGGTGCTAAGGAAAACTGCAGCAAAATATGTCCTCCAAAGACAGTTATGCTCTGTGGTTGGAGGGCATCTTCCTTGCTTTTCTTCCAAAGCATCATCCAAAGAGAGCATCTCAGTTACTTGAGTCTATGACTTGTATTAAGCATAAGTTTTACCACTTGCAACTGGATTTTATATACTTAAACTCTCAACTCCCCACTAAATCACAACTCTCCCTGCTTCTTTTATAAGACTGGTGACAAGATGACTAAAGACATCCACCTATACATACGCATATCTAATCATCATGGAATATGTCACCTACCAAGACAGTCCATGCTTTCAAATAATACTTTGAAAGGAAAAGAACTGTATCCCTTTTATTTGAATAAACAGAACTACAAATAGACCTAGAACATGCTAGACTTGTTGCAGGAACTACAAGCTGTGTAAATGAAGTGCTTGTTCCTCCCTCTGGACTTTGTGTTTGCACTTGAGGCCTCAGAAGACCTCAAGAGCAGATAACCAGCATCTGTTGGTCCAGCAAGATGCCAGTGGAAGATGCAGCTCCTGAGCCAGCCAGAACAGGTAGCAGTACCCTGCCAGTGAGCAGCTGGCCCATCTTCTCCAGGGGTCTGTACCTTCTTGGATGAGGCTCCTGGCACTGGAGTTCTTCTGTATTGGTCTGATTTCCTTTTCTGTGTCGTACTGCCCCCTCTCTGCTCCCCCGAATTGTAGCGGAGTTCTGCACGCGACCTCATGGCTGTCTCCTGTCCATACAGTGTGCATGCCACCCAGTGCAGGGACCCCTTTGCTGTGTTCTCATCCCATGGCTCTCATGGGCCATCTCCAGCGACCAGCCTGTCTCATTTCTCCCGTCTGTCTCACTCTTCATCACTGGGACCTGCCTACCTCAGTCGCCGTTTAGAAACCATTTCTTTATTTATTCTGAGGGGAATCTCTCCTGCTCTGCCCCCGGCACCATCTTTGATGCCTGCTCTCTGCACCATCCCAGAGGCTCTGTGGGGACGCAGACTTTGGCTTCTCTCTCTGGGAATAGTTCTCTAGTCACCCCAACAGTCCTCCCTGTGCCTTTTGTGTCTTTTCCTCTCTAATTAGCGGAGGCTCTGGCATCTGCCTCCAAAGGGACCCATGCCCTGTGCTTCATCCAGCTCTGCAGAGGAGCCTGCTCCTTGATGCTTGGTGCTATCTCGCAGGCAGGAGAGAGCATCCCAACGTCATCTGCCCTGTGTTTCCTGGGGGTTAGAATTCCCATGAGGCGCTGCCCTCACTGCCATTCCTCTTCCAGAGTGGCTTATACCTCTTCACTTGCTCAGTTAAGCTGCTTTGTTTTTGCTGCATCAAACTCTTGGCTGAAAAGCACATGTCCCAGTCTCTGGGGGTTTCCTTGTCTTCACACCTGCTTAGTTTCACTGTTTCCAAGGAGAGGCAATTTAGGCCCTAACAAATCCTCATCCAGGAGCAAGGAACCTGGTTTAGAGCCCTGGATTACATTAGGATGTTTCCCTTTTTGTTTTTAATAGGCCCTAATTTAGCCAAGGACACTGTTCAGTGACCCAGGAAGGCCAGACTCTTCCACCAGATAAGCCACCCAGCTGGGCCACATGCTCTTGAGAAAACACACATGCCTGGGGCCTTGCTTCCGGAGCCTTCACTCTGCTCCCGAAGGCTATGGCCTGGGGGTAGCTCCCCCAGCCCTGGCGTGGGGTTCAGCTGACTGGAGGACTGTGTGGCTCTCTGGATGTTTGAGGTGACTCTCAAAGTGACAGCTTTAGAAACCATCCAGTTTGGATGGCATGGCCAAGGGGTTAGGCTTACTAGTAATAGTCTTATGTGGCTAGTTTAGTATCATAGGAGCAAAGAACAAAAGCATATTTCATCAAAAAGGCTTGAAAGAAACCACAACTAGCAGGGATTATTTTCAGTTGCTTTTAAGATCCTAGAGGCCTGGGTTGCCTCTAGGTACCTTTAAAAAAAAGAAAACCCCAAATCCCAAGTTATAGTGTGCAGAGGCCATAGGCCATGCAGGCAGGGACCACAGCATGTGGTGTACAAACACTTGACGCTCTCCCCAGGGGGACACTCAGGTCCTGAGCGTCTCCTCAAGCCACAGACTGGTCCTTGTGTTCAAGGCAGGGAATCAGGCCCCGGCGGGGGGGCATGCTCTCCGCCACCTGGGAGGCCATGGGCTGCTGCTGGTGGCTGGCAAGAATCTAGAGAACAGGCCACCCTGTCCTCTGTAGACGGCTCCTCTCCATACCTGCTCTGCTGATCCTTATAGCGGCCTGGGGCCACCCGGGGAGCCAGACCAGGGACTCCTAGAGGCCAGCCTTGGACCAGGGAGACTGCAGGCTTAATGTGAGACTGTGGAAGAAGACAGTAGAGGAAGAACAGGGGCTGGATGGCTCCCAGGGTATCAGCCAGACTCAGGCCATCTGGCAGGAGAAGGGGGTGAGCAAAACCTCAGCCTGTAGTTTCAGGTCTGGTTCCCCGGGGTGTCAGGTGCCCCAAGTCGGGGTGCTCCCTGGCCCTCAGTCCACATCTCACACTTGGTCAGGACCCTCCCGGAGTCTCCATTGCTACAGGGCTCTGGGCACAGCCTCTCCCAAGGGTCAGGCTGGCTGGCCACCATCTGCACAACTCTGGCTTCCAGTGGAATTGGAACGAATACCCTCTCCCCACTCCAACACACACACAGGCTGGACGTTTCTACGGAGGTCAGAAAACCACCAGACAGGAGGCTCTGTGTCTCTAGGGGCTTCGCTTAGCTGAAGAACCTGACTGGGAGGATAAGGAGTATTCTGAGAACCTGGAAGCAGCTGGGGGTCACCTGGGGGCCTCATGACTAGCTCCTTGTGTTTCTCCAGAGGACAGACTCCCCTGTGACCCTCCCTGGGGAGCCTCATAGCTGACTGTGGGGTTTCACCTTAGACCACTCGGCACAGTTTCAGCCCCACTGAGGACCCCAAACTCACCCTATTCGTCCCCAACAATAACCTGCTGAGAGAAGCCACAGTCCTCTGATTCCGCAGAGCAGGGAGGGGAGGCGGGTGCAGTGGAGCCACAGCAAAAACAGAAGCAAAGCATGATGACAGTACTGAATGAGGGTGGGGCAGGAGTCTGGTGACAGGCTCCAACGGAGTAAGCTCTGCTGGCCCCAGCCAGCCAGAACCGGGCAGGTTCTTTGCTGAGGAAGAAGGATAGGTCCCACAGAAGCAGACAGCAGCCAGCCCAGGCAGACTCTGATTCTTACCCCTCATATTCCAAGTTGGCCACGTTTTATGAAAACAGAAGTCCTGCCTGAGCAGAGAGACTGCTGAGATGTAGGAGCAAGGGACAAAGGAGAGATGGTGTGAATTTCCTGGGTGGGCGATTCCCTCTACCCCATTAGGGACCTGAGCCAAGAGTAAACGTCCCCAGAAGGGCTGCCTAAGCCCTGTACCTCCAACAAACTAAAGGGAGAGCTCTGCTCAACACACTGGTCAAATTTGCCACGGTTTGACTTGGTTAATTTCCGATTTTTCCTCTCCCCTTGGAAGTGCCAGACTCTACCTACGCAGGACTGAACTTGGGTATGTGGCCGCCGGCCGTGCATGCTGCAGCTGGGTGATCCCTCTGATTCTGGGTGTGATCTGGGCCTGTGATATACTTCCCGCCCATCCTGTCTGCTTCTCCGTGCTGTCACTCTGACTCCTGACCCCCTCCTCACTGTGTCTTGCCCTCAAGTCACTCTGATTCAAAGATGAGCCGCCAATCAAATGCTCCCCTAATGAGAGACCTAATCACTTTTTAGCATGTGTACCTTCAAAGAGCCTATTCAAGAGCTTCTGTTGGCCATGGCAGGGGTGGGGGTGTGGGGAAGCCACTGCCTAAAAACTAGGCCTAAGCCCAGTATGGAGGTTGTGTGACCAGCCAGTTGACCTTGGCAATGGGCCCTGGTTGTTTTGGACAGCTTAGGACTGTGCAGTGGAACTTGGGGCCAAAGCTAATAAAGAGGCATCTCAACAGGCTTTACATCCAGCAAGTAAAAATGGAGAAAGAGCTTATTAGTAAGAACTTATTCTATAGCCCAGTGTTCTCAAAGTGTGGTTCATGGACCACAGACATCAGCTAGAGCTGTTTGGTAAAAATGCAGACTCCTGGGCCAACCCCAGACTAAATCAGAGTCTCTGAGGGGTTGGGCTCAAAAAAGTCTACACTTGAAACAAACTCTTCAGATGATCCTGGTGCAAGTTTGAGAACCCCTGCTAGAGAATCACTACAATTTGCAAATGGTGCCCTCTGAGCACCCCAGCCAGTCCTGGTAAGCCAAAGACCAGAACCTGAGAACAGAGGTGGGGAAATTACTCTTGCCTGCATATGATTATGCAGCTGTCAATCAGCTACACACACATGTGCTGGGGGATGAGATGAAGGGGAAGGGAGGATGGTAACGTGTGTGCACTGCCCCCTCACCAGGCATCATCCTTTCCGTGGCCGTGGCCGGCGTTCTCGGCATCTGTGTTGTCCTGGCGGTATCGATTTGGCTTTTCAGAAGGAAGAAGAGGTGAGTTGGTTTGGATTCAAAGTGGGAGTGGGTGGCTTATGTGTCCCTGAGGATTGATCTGTCTGGGAAGGCAGCCTACAGAATGCAGGGCCCTGTCACCTGTACCAGCATATGCTAGGAGTGCCATTTCCCAAACACCACTGATCCAGGCCTTTGCGAGAAATGCTGGTGCTGGTGGTTCAAAGGTCTCTGTGCTCAGAGTCAGAGGTGTGTCTGCCAGCCCTGCTGCCACTTCAAAAACCTTGGCTGTGCCTCTTGATTTGGAAGGGATAGGTCCCATTTGCCTAAATACAAGCAACAAGGCTGTCTTATTTTTAAGATCTTTTTTTTTTGGCTTTTTAGGGCCACACCTGTGGCATATATGGAGGTTCCCAGGCTAGGGGTCGAATCAGAGCTATAGCTGCAGGCCTATGCCACAGCCACAGCCATGCCAGATCTGAGCCTCATATGCAATCCCCTAAGCAACCAGGGATCAAACTGACATCCTCATGGATACTAGTCAGGTTCATTACTGCTGAGCCGCAATGGCAACTTCCAAGGCTGTCTTCTTTCTAAGATCTTTACATCTAGTTTTGCTTCTCTGAACCCAAAAAAGAAAATGAGGGAAAATTAATGCCCTTGGCTCATGTGTTTATTGTCACGTTTTTTCCTACAACCTAATTTATTTTTCCTAGTATGAAAAAAAAAAAGTTTGTCAGAAACCTTGTTGGAATCAGAGATTTGAAGTGGGGCAGTAATGAGACCTGCATCCAGGTCTAGTACTGCCAAGCCTTACAAGAGAACAGACACGCTGAATGGACCTTAGAGAGAGTGAGGAGGTTCCATTCTGGTGCACACTTTATTGGGTGGCAGTCCCTCTTAATATCAAGAGAATTGGAGAAAAGCCCCCGAGAGAGAAATCTGACTCGCCTCATTTCATAGCTGAGTCAAGCTGCTCTTCCCTCTCTTTCCTCTTGGACTAACAAGACTCATGTGTTCTTGCTGTTTCAGCAGCAAAAAAGGTGCCAACAAGGGAGTCATCTACAAACCGGCCATCAAGCAGGAGACAGAGGCCCACGCCTGAGGTCCTGGCACGCCGGGGGCACATCCAGGAAAGGACCTGGCTCTGGATGCAGCTCGCCGTGGCTCCCTGGACACTTGGGATACCTGAGGGTTCTCTGGAGCTCAACCCACAAACACCCCAGACCCTTGGGGGCCTTGAGCGGAGTGCTGTGCCATCCAGATGCCACACCAGCCCCAGTGGGATCGTGGATGGGAAGAGCTGGCTGGGGTGGGGGGTGGGGCAGGAACTCTGAGCTGTCTGCTTCATCTCTGTGAGACCACTAAGTGGTCCACATTCCGGAGACACAAACCATGTTGCCTGCTGGGGGCCATTATTGGTTGGAAAACATTTTGATCCAGGGGATCACTTGAGGTTTCGAGTATCCTAGGAGTTCTGCTGCCTGTCCACACTTTCAGGCCAGGAAGTGTCCTCTCTGCTTAGGCTTGGCTTTCGAGACTCAGCTTCTTTCCTTGGGGAAGGGCTTGGTGTCTGACTTCCTCCTGCTGCAACTAAACCTTTAGTCTGACCTTATAGCTGGTGGGGGTGGGTGGGTAAGGGAGCGGGGGGCAGGAAGGGTCAAGGTGTTAGAGAAAAAAGGAAACAAGATAATATTTTTTTGAAGTAGAGTTGAGGCATTTTCCAATCCTATCCTTTGGGTCAGACACAGGAAATGGACCTCAGAGCGAGTGAGAGGACACGTTGGGAGAGTCTCACTGTGGAAACAGAATGGGAATCACAAGTTGCCTGTCAGGCCCTAAGTGTGAGAAGGACCACACTTATCAAGCCCAGCCCCTCCTGTCAGGGGCCTATGTACTTGTCACACTCTACAGATTTTAAAAATAATTAGGCTATTCATGGAAAATGTGGTGTTGCTTTCTCTCTCCTAGAGTAGACGTGAATTCTGAGAGGACCCAAACTGCTCCTGAATCTAGAGCAAACAGGCAGAAGCAGGACTATTGAAGAACGTTCTCTCTTCTGCCCAAATTTCATTTCGGTCACCTTTATGGCATCCCTACTGTCATCCTGGAATTGGGATTTAACTACTTTTCAGAGGATGTCCAGTTGTAGGGTATTTAGTGGCCAGAAAAAGTGGAATGTTACAAAGATTCTTCCTGGTCTTTCCCTCAAGTGACAAAGAGGGTTTCTGGGGAGAATTAACTTATTCTCCTCCCATCGACATAAAAGCCCAGGAGAGACCGAATGGTTTCACGACTGGGCAAGAGCCCCACCACCAACCCCTCACGGCAGGCACCTTGCATCTCACAGAGAACAAATATATATTTGTTTTTGTTTTTTGGGTTTTTTTGGTCTTTTTTTGCTATTTCTTGGGCCGCTCCCACGGCATATGGAGGTTCCCAGGCTAGGGGTTGAATTGGAGCTGCAGCCACCGGCCTACACCAGAGCCACAGCAACGTGGGATCCGAGCCGCGTCTGTAACCTACACCACAGCTCACAGCAACACCAGATCATTAACCCACTGAGCAAGGGCAGGGACCAAACCCGCAACCTCATGGTTCCTAGTCGGATTCGTTAACCACTGCGCCACGACGGGAACTCCCATATATATATATATATATATATATATATATATATATATATATATACACATACATACACATTAGGGCTGCACCCATGGCATACAGAGGTTCCCAGGCTAGGGGCCCAGTTGGAGCTACAGCTGCTGGCCTATGCCACAGCCACAGCAATACAGAATCTGAGGGCATCTGTGACCTACACCATAGCTCATGGCAACTCCGGATCCTTAACCCACTGAGCGGGACCAGAGATCGAACCTGTGACCTCATGGACAATAGGCAGATTTGTCTGCTGTGCCACAACAGGAACTCCTCACAGAGAACCATCTAATTCCCATACTCATTTTGACAGCATGGAATATCCTCTCGAAGCCTAGGTTTCTTTAGATCATCTTTCCCCCACTGCTCCTCCTGCTACCTCTGAGCAGTCTTTTCCCTTCTCTCTGTCACAGCTCTTTGTAGTGATGTCAAGCCCTACGTCTTCTTGGCTTGTTTGATAGGCAGAGTTACAGATGACCCGATGGAGATGCGGGGGTGGGTGTGCACTTGATCTCTGGCTGCCCTGGAGCTGGGGAGGCAGCTTAGCCTTGCCAGCCTGATGCTGATCGAATGACAGCAGGGACAACCCTCAGGACCATGCAGTGTAAATTAGACAATGCTTTCTGGGCCTCAGCCCAAAACTGCCAATCAGGAACCAACCTAAACCACTCCAGAGCTTGGGGCTTCCAAAAAGCTCTCCACTGCTTTTGTGGACAAATATCGTGAAAGAACAGAGAGATCATTGTACCTGGCACAATGGCTATTCATAAAGTGGCAGCGTTACTGGTCTGGTGGAGACAGTGACATTTCTCCTGCCCACTCCTCTCTCAGCTCAGCTTGAAGCCCTCCTGGCTCAGAGGAAACAAAGCCAGGAGGCTGAAGGCTCCAAGAATCAACACTGTTGCCTTCCTTGCCAATATGTGTGGGGCCCCAGAGGACTCAGCTCTGGAACTTTTCCTCAGGTTCTCACTCATTCTCTGACACTGGCTGCTAGGGGAGGAAACTAGTGCGGAGGTGCTGAAGGTCCTGGGCTCACACTCCCCCTCCCCATCCCTACCAGAGGGCCTGCAGGCTGTGCCAGGCACATGGCAGGTAGAGGTAACAAAAGCGAGGCCCAGGCTGGCACGGGGGCACTGGGTTCTTTGCCTCTCACTAAGGGGAGGTCTTTAGCCTCTCTGCTCTGTTTCTTTAATGTCAACTGACAGTAAAAAGCTACACGTGCTTCCCTAGTAGACCTAAGATTTTGCTCTATTGTCTGTTAATCGCATTTTAAGTTCTACCTTGAATTCTTCTCCCCTTCACTAAACCCTCTGAAGGCTTCTTTAGTGACCCTTGGGAAACAGGGGGATGGGCAGCTTCTCTGTCCCTGTGCCTTGAATGGACCTTCGGCCACTCTGCTGATGGTCCATTTAGCACTTCTGTATTTATTGTAAGAAGGACTGCAATGAAGACATTCACTGTAAATATGAGAAATTATAAATAAAATGTTTTTCACACCAGACTGATTTTTTGGGAGGTGAGGATAAATCATTACTATTGGCAAAGCACTTTCTGGTTCCCTGTCTATGGTGGCAGGTAATAATGTCACCTGCGGCCAGGTCTTAGAACCTGGCTCCAAAGGAGCATACACTCATGTACTCAGGCATTTCACTGAGGGTGGGGCCCCACAGAGTGTGCAGCCCCTGTCACATGGCCACTTCGTTCGTGGACCTTGGACGTCTAGAGTAATCAGGGAACAGGCTCAGGGAGAAGGAGGCTGTAAGCTGGGTCTTGAAGGACATTTCAGATTTAAACGGATGGGAAAGGAGACGTTTCTAACCACAGTGACATGAATACATGGGACCAGTCTTGTGTGTCTTTTCACTCTACTGGGTATTGTACCCAGCAGGCTGGTAGCCTCTCTTGGTTGCATGACCATTACCTTCTTTTGGATTCTTTCTGCAAAACATGCTCTGTCTCTCCATGTAATCTTTTGTGTAAATCCCTGAGCGAGGCCAGGGATCGAGGCCGCAACCTCATGGTTCCTAGTCAGATTCGTTTCTGCTGCGTCACAACTGCAACTCCAATCATTATTAATTTTTTGGGCTGCTCCCATGCCATATCAAAACTCCCAGGCCAGGGATCAAACCTTTGCCACAGCAGTGACCCAAGCCATAGCAGGGACAATAGCAGATCCTTAACCCATTGTGCCACAAGGAAATTCCTATAATCAATATTTTGACGTGAGCTGTTTTCATTCTTTTTTCCCCTTAGTCTTTGAAATCTGCTGTGTACTTTATGCTACTTTATGCTGTGTATCTCCATGCAGATGCTAAATGTTCACTGAAAATATCTGATCTATATTTAGATTTCATGAAAACTTACAGTTGAAAAAGCATATTCACATCCCCAAGTTGCTCCTAACACACTTAAAAGTTTTCCAAATAATGGAATCAATTATCAGCTTTTACATTTAAATGTATTAAAATAAAATAGGAGTTCCCATCATGGTTCAGTGGTTAACGAATCCGACTAGGAACCATGAGGTTGCGGGTTCGATCCCTGACCTTGTTCAGTGGGTTAAGGATCTGGCGTTGCCGTGAGCCGTGGTGTATGTAGGTCACAGACACAGCTTAGATTCCGCATTGCCGTGGCTCTGGTGTAGGCTGGCAGCTACAGCTCCGATTAGACCCATAGCCTGGGAACCTCCACATGCCGCAGGAGCGGCCCCAGGAAAAGGCAAAAAATAAAAAAATAAAATAAATAAAATAAAATAAAATAAAAGGAGTTTCTCAGTTTCAGTAGCCACCCTGGAAGTACTCAACAGCCGTATGTGGCCGGGACGGCCCCTGTGCAGATGGAACGGCCAACTTCCTTTGACATAGCCTTTGGAAAGGTTGAACCTAGATGGCTCTCACACAAAAGAAACCCTGCAAGAAAGCTTTGGAAGGTAAGGATGAGAGACAGGAGCTAGCGGATGGGGGAGTCCAAGGGGGGGTGGATCTGGAGGATGGGAGAAATGGGGGCAGAGGGAGCATCAGGCCGAGGTAAAAAGACCAGCAGACCTTATGTGCATACCTGTTCCACTCACCTCCTCCAGGATCCCCAGCCTTCCCCACCCTGGCCATACCCCTCAGCCCTAAGGTCCAGGGTCCAGGTGGTCACCAGTGACCCAGCCTAGGGTGCCTCTGCCTGGGTGAGAGCTTGGGCTGTGGGCATGAGGGCACTTGGTTAATTTGGGGGGACCTCACTGCAGGACCTGGCCAGGTGCCAAGTGCTACCTGCACCCACTCCTGTGCCCCCAACACCCTCTCCTGATCTCCTAGAGCCTTTACATTCCCACACTGGACAAAGTATCTCCTCTCTTCCAGAGCCAGCCATCCCAAAGGGGGCCAATGCCAGAAACCCAAGTCTCTTGACTTGTTAGCTTTGCCCCATGCCTCAAGTTAGAAGGAGTCACTTCCTTCGAGGTGGAGGAAGATGCTGGAGACTTGCTTACAAGAGGAAACGAGACCTCCAGGGCCACCTGCTGGGCAGGAGAGGTGCCACCTGGGCAGTGGATACCATTCTGGAGTCACTATCCATGACCACACTGGACAATGTGGGCTGGTGCGCCCAGTCCTGCATGGACCTCTGGCTGGGATTTAACTGTCACAGGGTGTGAGGGAAGGTGTGAGGCTGAGATGCCGCCACAGAGGTCCCCATGCCCTTTCACTGTAGAATAACTGGGCAGAAACAAGGGCCAAAATGCTTTGTGGTACAGAATGATTCACCATAAAAAAAAAAAAAAATGATTGTAGGTCAGCCTATCATTATCATTACGACGGCAAATCAACCAGGGATTCGGTAATGACTCCGTCTGTATACCCTTGGTTGTTTCAATACACCTTCACAGTCTTATCCAACAACCCAGGG
Organism: Phacochoerus africanus; assembly: GCF_016906955.1. NCBI lineage: Eukaryota > Metazoa > Chordata > Mammalia > Artiodactyla > Suidae > Phacochoerus > Phacochoerus africanus. Next base: position 110,782,068 of record NC_062545.1, read on the forward strand.
AAAGAGAAAGTGCTGCCCCTTGTAAGTGGAAAATGAAACAATGGCTAGAGCTGAGGGCTGAGCCACCACCATACAGCCCTGCAGTGCTCAGATCTTCAAGGGCAGTGCAGGGTCTATCCTCCACAGTTCCAGGGACATGGAAATGCTATCTTGCAATAGAACTTACCATATTTATCCCAATCACGCCACAACGTCATAAACCACCACAGGATAAAGGACTAAAGGCATCTATGCCAACAATTTCCAGAAAGTCAACAACAACTTCTTGCCTCCAATCTGCTTCATAATATTAAACTCTGGCATCTGCTCAAGAGAAGTCTGACAAAGGTTTGCCAACCGCCAGTAGACAAAGGAGCCAGTGGAACTCTTGGGACGCCACCCTCACCTCTAATTCTGCAAACCAAATTCCCAAGGTACTGTCACTGAACCTTCTCTTTTCTTAAAGCTGAACTGGAAGGGAGTAAATGCACACCCCTACACACAAACATAGATTCTATTTGTATAAAATTCTAAAAAATGCAAACTCTAGTGGCAGAAAGCAGATCAGTGATTGCCAGGGGATGAATCGGGGAATGAAGGGATTACAGAAGGGTATGAAAACTTGTTGAGGTGATGGATATGTGCATTATCTTCATTGTGGTGATGGTTTCTCTTCATAGGTCAAAACTGTTCAAATTTTAAACTTTAAAAAGGTGTCATTTATCTTATATTAATTATACCTCAATAAAGCCATTTAAAAAAAGGAGGGGAAAAAAACCCACACAAATAACATCCTGCCCCATCCTGGCATTTCCATTCAGAGCTTATCCTCCTGGTCCACCAAGGAGGAGAAGGTTGGCCAGGCCTGGCACACTTCCCTGGGACTCACCCTGTGGGTGGGAGCCCAGAAGGAGTGTGATCTCCACTCACGTGGCCAGCTAGGACCTCTCCTTGCTGGAAGGCAAAGCCATTATTTCTGCTTGAGTTCACTCATTTCAAATATTAACTTTTAATTACCTGCAATGAAGACAATAAACACAGGGCCTACGGGTTCAAGGGCACACTGAGACCTCTATAGCAACTCTGTCGGTGATGACAAGAGTTGACCGGCTTCTCTGAAAGGAGTGTGGACTCTTCTGGTGATGCAAGTAATATAAATAGTTCATCCACTGAAACTCTATTCTCAAGCTACCTAGATATGCAACAGCAGAGCTCATTCATCTTAGTTTCTCTCCTTCCCAACCATCCAACATATAACCACTGGAAAGGCTTTCCTGAATATGGTACACCTTGTCATGCAGAACAAGCATGGTCAGAAGCTCATTACACCCTCTTGGCCAATGGGTGAAAACTGGATTAATCTCCTGGGATATTGGGATATAATAAGAAATACGTATTTGGTCTTTATCCTCCGTTCCCAGCACAAAGTTCCTACATGGTATTCATAATAAACCCCTTTAGCAGAGGATATAAATGGACATTTCTCCAAAGGGGACATACAGGCAGTAGGCATGTGAAGGGATGCTCAACACCACTAACTGGTGGAGAAATGCAAATCAAAACTAGAGTGAGGGAGCTCCCCTCTGTGCACAGTGGGTTAAAAATCTAACTGCAACAGCTCAGGCTGCTGTGGGGGCATGGGACTGATCCCTGGCCCAGCGCAGGGGGTTAAAGGATCTGGTGTTGCCTAAGCTCAGATTTAATCCCTGGCCAGGGGAACTTCCATATGCCATGGATGGGGGAACAAAAACCAAAAAAAAAAAAAAAAAAAAAATTCCATCACTGTTGGTAGGAAGGTTTGTGGGTAGATGGAGCTACTGTAGAAAACAGTATAGCTGTTCCTCAGGAAACTAAAAACAGAATTACCATACGATTCAGCAATCCCACTCCTAGGAATATATCTGGACAAAACTCTAATTCAAAATGACAGGGAATTCTCTTGTGGGTGCAGCAAGTTAAGGATCCAGCGTCATCACTACAGTGGCTTGGGTAGCTGCCACAGTGTGGGTTTAATTCCTCACCCAGGACCTTTCATATGCTGTGAGTGCAGCCAAAAAAAAAAAAAAAAAAAAAAACCAAAAAGATACATGCAGTTCTGTGTTCACAGCAGCACTACTCACAGCAGATGAATGGACAAAGAAGATGCGGTACTGTTAATGAAGCATGCTGTGCTGATTACTGATGCAGAAAATGAGGATGATATGGGTATTGTATGTGTTGCTGTAATAAATTAAAGAGAAGAATTTAAATAGCCAGCAAACATACACTTTAAATAACATGAAATATTTGATTTCCTATTCAGATGGTCTCTGCCCTGCCAAACTAATTTTACTGTTTATTAAAAAGATAACCTCTATAGTTTCAGCTAAAAAAAAAAAAGATGTGGTATACAGATACAATGGAATACCACTCAGCCATAAAAAAGAATGAAATAATGCCATTTGCAGCAACATGGGTGCAACTAGAGATTATCAAACTAAGCAAAGTTAAGTAGAAAGAGGAAGACAAATACTTTATGATATCACTTTTATGTGGAATTGAAAATATGGCACAAATGAACCTATCTACACAACAGAAACAAATGCATAGACATAGAGAACAGACTTGTGGTTGCCAAAGGGAGGGGGGATGAACTGGTAATTTGGGGTTAGTAGATGCAAATTATTACATTTAGAATGGATAAGCAATGAGATTGTACTGTACAACCCAGGGAACTACAGTTAGTCTGGTGGGAGGGAGCACGATAGGAAAGAATATAAAAAAGAATGGGGAGTTCCCTTTGTGGTGCAGCAGAAGCAAATCCCACTAGTATCCAGGAGGATGAGGGTTCAAACTTTGCCCTCGTTCAGTGGGTTAAGGATCCGGTATTGCAGTGAGCTGTGGTGCAGGCTGGCAGCTGCAGCTCCGATTTGACCCCTGAGAACTTCCATATGCTGTGGGTGTGGCCCTCAAAAAAAAATGTGTATAAGTGTATAACTGAGACACCTTACTCTATAGCAGAAATTGTCACAACACTGTAAATCAACAGTACTTCAATTTTTTTTTAAAAAAGCCCTACATTGTAAATCAACCATATTTCAACAAAACTTTAAAAAGTGGGGGGGGAAAAAGCCCCTTAAGCTTTACCTCAGTTGATGCTAAAGAGGTGATGAAGCTTGGAGGATGGGGGATGGCTTCCAGAGGAATCATGTGATTAGAAGGTTGGAACTTTCAACCCTACCCCCCGTCTCTGGGGAGAGACAAGAGGCTAGGAATTGAATTCAATGTCAATGGTAAATGATTTAATCAATCACACCTGTGTCATGAAGCCTCCATAAAAGCCCTAAACAACTGGGTTCAGAGTGCTTCCATCACATGGAGGTGCTGGGAGGGTGGTACACCCAGAGAGGGCATGGACACTCTGTGCCCTTTCTCCATACCTGGACCTATGTACCTATTTATCTGGCTGTTCATCTGTATCCTTTGTAATATCATTTATAATAAACTGGCAAATGTAAGTCAATGGTCACCTGACTTTGTGAGCTGTTCTAGCTAATTATCAGACCTGAGGGAGTCATCGGAACCTGCAATTTATAGTCAGAAGTGCGGGTGACAACCTGGGACTTGCAACTGATGCCTAAAGTGGGGGCGGTCTTGTGAGACCGAGCCCTTAACCTGTGGGGTCTGCAATAGCTCCAGAAAGTTAATGTCAAAACTGAGTTAAGGAAGCTCCCCTGTGGTACAGTGGGTCAATGATCTAGTGTTGCCACAGCTGCAGCTATGGTGCAGCTTTCAACTGCAGCGCAGGTTTGATCCCTGGCTTGGGAGCTTCCATATGCCATGGGTGTGATGGGAAAAAAAAAAAAAAAAAGGCTGTTTAAAAAAAAAGAATTGAGTTAAACTGTAGAACACCCACTTGGTGTCCAATGAGGATTGCTTGGTGTGGAAAGACCCACACATTTGGTGTCAAAAGTGTTATAAGTAAAGGAAATAGCGTTTTCCTTTATCTTCTATAATTCAAAGTTATTTTCAACTGATTTTCTCATACTTCCTCATTTAAAAGCAAATCACTTAATGTACAATTACTGTCTGCTAAGCACAGATGAAGTGAGAGTAATTCAACCATAATTTAGATGAGTACCTACATTCAATGATAACTGGTATCACAATCTCATTTAGGGAGACAGAAATCATTAACCATAATATACAGAAGAGTAGTGTGAAAAGATGCTATGTGTCTATGAACAGAAGAATGACTAAACAAAATATATCCATAAGACGGAATAACATTCAGCAAAAAGTTGCAAATTACTGATATATCCCCAAACATGAACGACCTGCGTGTGTTACTGTATGCAAATTATTTCTTGATTTAAAAAATATATATTTTAGGAGCCCACAGTGGAAAAAGCCACTTGTTTTTCTGAGTCTAAACAGGAAAGACTTCACAAAAGGTGACAATTGAGCAAGCTCTTGAAGGGGGAATACAATGCTTTCCGGTTGGAGCTAAAAACAAGATCAGAGATGGAGGTAAGAACCCAATAAAAAAATGGGCATAAGACCTAAACAGACATTTCTCCAAAGAAGACAGACAAATGGCCAAGAAGTGCATGAAAAGATGCTCAACATCACTAATTACTAGAGAAATCAAATCAAAACTATGAGGTATCACTTCAGACTACAAGGTATCACCATTCAGAATGGCCATGATCAAAATGTCTACAAATAATAAATTCTGGAGAGGATGTGGAGAAAAGGGAAGCCTCCACTGTTGGTGGGAATATAAATCGATACAATCATTATGGAAAACAGTATGGACATTCCTTAATAAACAAAAATCTGATCTAGCAATCCCACTCCTGGGCATATATTTGGAGAAAACCATAATTTGAAAAGATACACACACCTCAATGTTCACTGCAGCACTGTTTACAATAGCCAAGACACAAAAGCAAGCTAAATGTCCATTGACAGATGAATGGATAAAGAAGATGTGATATATATGTATATATATGATATATACATACATATATATGATGGCATACTACTCAGCCATTAAAAAAAAAATGAAATAATGCGGAGTTCCCATACTGGCTCAGTGGTTAACAAATCTAAGAACCATGAGGTTGTGGGTTCAATCCCTGGCCTTGCTCAGTGGGTTCAGGATCCAGCATTGCCGTGAGATGTGGTGTAGGTCACAGACGCAGCTCAGATCCCACGTTGCTGTGTCTCTGGCGTAGAATGGTGGCTACAGCTCTGATAAGACCCCTAGCCTGGGAACCTCCATATGCCGCAGAAGCAGCCCAAGAAATGGCAAAAAGACAAAAAAAAAAAAAAAGAGAGAGAGAGAGAGAATAAAAAAAAGAGAAATAATGCCATTGCAGCAACATGGAAGCTACTAGAGATTATCATACTAACTGAGGTCAGATAAAGAAAAACCAATATCATGATATCACTTATAGGCGGAATCCAAAAAAAAAAAACATAAATGAACTTATTTACAAAACAAATAGATTCAAAGACTTCAAAAACAAATGAGGTTACCAGGGGAGAAGGGGCATGGACACAGATTAGGAGTTTGGGATTAACATATACAAAAACAGTACTAGGTATAAAACAGATAAATAACAAGGTCCTAACTGTACAGTGCAGAGAAATCTACTCAATAGCTTGTAATAATCCATAATAGAAATGAATCTGAAAAAATGTGGGTATAAACACAACTGAATCACTTTACTGTACACTTGAAACTAACATAACCTTGTGAATTAACTACATGTCAATTAAAAAAAAAAGTTGTGGAGGTAAGAGAGTCCCTAGGGCATCCTAAATAGAGCCTCAGGGATGTGGTGAGAAGGTTTGGGAAGGGAGGAGAGGGAATGGTGGGGGCAGGAAAATGGCTGGGATCAGAGTGTGGAGGCCTTGTATGATACACACTTTCTAATCAAAACAAAAAGAAATCACAGGAGTTCCCGTTGTGGCGAAACAGGATCAGTGGTGTCTTGGGAGCCCTGGGACACAGGTTCGATTCCCAGCCTAGCACAGTGATTTAAGGGTCCACTGGCGTTGCCGCAGCTGTGGCTTAGGTTGCAACTGTGGCTTAGATCTTATACCTGGCCCAGGAGCTGCATATGCCACAGGGTAGCTGGAAAAGGAAAAAAAAAATCATGGAAGAACCCAGATTATGGCTTTTTCTGATTACATAAATAATATATACTCATTAAAAAACAGATTTTTTAAAACATACAAATATTATGTATAAAGCCAAAAGTCTCCCACAATCCTAACTCCTGTGTATGTGTGTATTTTGACATTCATTTAAAAATTTTTAATAAAATAGATCTTACCTATTTTTACTATTATATTCTTGGTATCTAGCACAATGCATGGCATAAAAAATGCTTATCGAACAGAAGAATGGTAACTTGCTTTTGTTTTCTAAGACATTCCAAATATTCTCATTCTTTTTAATGGCTGTAAAGTGTTCTCAGTACCTATGAGACTATTACAAGATTTTTATGTATTTGGATCTATTTCTGTGGGATGGATCCTAGAAAAGAAACTGCTGGTTCAAAAAATGCTTATGTTGGCACTCCCATGTGGCTCAGCTGGCTTAAGGATTCAGTGTTGTCACTGCAGTGGCCTCACTTGATGTTATGGCTTGGGTTTGATCCTTGGCCCAGGAACTTCTGCATGCCATGGCATGGCTGAAAAAAACGCATATCTCAAAATTTTATAGATATCATAGATTTTGCTAAATTACCACCCCAAAGGACTACTGATTTGTTTTCTCAAATATGATGCTCCCACCATATGCTCAACAATTTTTTTCATTCTATCGAGATGTAATTGACATACGGCTCTGTATAAATTTAAGGTGTATGGTATAATGACATAACTTACATACATCATGAAATGATTGCCACAATAATTTTAGTGAACATCCATCATCTTATACAGATACAAAATGTAAGAAACAAAAAAAAATGTGTGTGATGAGAACTCTTAGGATTTACTCTTTTTTGGGGTTGGAGGCCACATCTGTGGCATATGGAAGTTCCCAGGCTAGGGGTCAAATCGGAGTTGCAGCTGTCAGCCTATGCCACAGCCACAGCGGATCCAAGCCACAATTGCAAACTATGCCACCACTTGCTGAGCAAGGTCAGAGATCAAACCTGTATCCTCATGGATACTAATCAGATTCTTTAACCCACTGAATAACAGCCACAGTGAGAACTCTAGGATTCATTGTCTTAACTTTCATATATATGACATACAGCAGTATTGCTTACACTTATCATGAATGTTATATCCCTAGAGCATATTTATCTTATAACCAGAAGTTTGTAGTACTTTTTGACTGCTTTCATTCAACTCCCCTTTCCCCCAACTTCCTGCCTCTTAGTAACCATAAATTTGATCTTTTTGTTTTCTTGTTTTGGTGTTTTCATTTTTTTGCTTTTTAGGGCTGCATTCACAGCATATGGAAATTCCAAGGCTAGGGGTTGAGTCATAGCTACAGCTGCCAGCCTACACCATAGCCATAGCAACTTGGGATCTGAGTGGAGTCTGCGACCTACACCACAGCTCATGGCAACGCCAGATCCCCAACCCACTGAGGGAGGCCAGGGATCAACCCGCATTCTAATGGATACTAGTCGGATTAGTTTCTTCTAAGCCACAAGGGGAACTAACTTTCTGTTTGCTTATTTTTGAAGTATATTTGACCTACAACACTATGTTGGTTCCTGTTACACAACAAAGTGTTTTGGCATTTCCGTACATTTCAAAATGATCACCACAATAAATCTAGTTACAAAGTGTCACCATCCAAAGATATTACTTAGTTATTGACTGTATTCCCCACACTGTACACTTTATACCTGTGACATATATTTTGCAACTGGAAATTTGTACCTTAATCTCCTTCATCTGTTACTTTCCTCTCCCCACACCTGTTTTGTTCACCTCTCCACACTACCTGTTTTGTTCACTGTATCTACAACTCTGTTTCTGTTTTATTATGTGTATTTGTTTTGTTTTTTAGATTCTACATGTAAGTGAAATCATACTGTATTTGTCCTTCTCTGATGACTTATTTCACATAGTATAATACCTTCTAGGTCCACCCATGTTGTAAATCGCAAGACTTCATTCTTTTTATGGATGGGTAATACTCCATAGTATATAGTATATATTCCTATATATATATGTGTGTGTGTGTGTGCGAGTGTGTGTATAAACTATATACTATAGTGTATATATATAATAGCACCTTGTTTTTTATGGCTACAGGTGTGGCATATGGAAGTTCCTAGCCCAGGAACTGAATCACAGCCCTGGCAATGCTGGATCCTTTAACCCAATGTACTGGGCCTGGGATTGAAACTGCACCTTTGCAGGAACCAGAGCTGCTACAGTCGAATTCTTAACCCACCGCCTCACAGCAAGAACTCCTAGCATATCTTCTGTTCATCTGTTGATAGGCACTTGGGTTGCTTCCATATCTTGGCTATTGTAAATAATGCTGTAATGAACAGCTTATGTTTACTTTGGATAAATACCCAGGAGTAGAACTGATGGATCACACGATAGTTCTACTTTTAATTATTTGAGGAACCTCCATACTGTTTTCCATAGTGGCTGCACCAATTTACATTCCCACCAAGAGTGCATGAGGGCTCCCTTTGCTCCACATCCTCGCCAACACTTGTTACTTGTGCTCTTTTTGATGATAGGCATTTTGACAGGTGTAAGGTCACTATGGTTTTGATTTGCATTTCCCTGATGATTAGTGATATTCAGCATCTTTTCATGTGTCTGTTGGCCAGATGTATATCTTCTTTGGAAAGACAACTATTCAGATACTCTGCCCATTTTTTAATTGGGCTAGGTGGATTTTTTTGTTATGTCTTGTTTCGATGTTGGAGTTCATGAGTTCTTTACATATTCTGGATATTAACCCTTTATCAATGAAAAATATGCCCAGAGTGTTCTTCGTAACAAAGGCCTGCTGTTCAGGAAAAAAGTTCAAGAGCTTTATCCCACCTGGAAGAAGGGCATGTCTCCCACTCCAGCCCCCTTCAGCCTTCCTGTCTCATCTAAGGGGAGGAAAAGAGCTAAAAGACCCTTAGTTGAGGGACATAGCCCCACAAAAAAACCTGAGATTTAGTCTCAAAATTAGAATACATAAACTCTCTCTCACACCAATCTTACTGCCACACCAATAAGGTTCCAATATAAAAACTGGATTATAGCTCAAGACAGAGTCTTTCTTTGGGGAAGAGCTTGGTGGTGGTGGTGGGGGAATCCCAAAGTCAAGAAGGGAGACAAAAACAAGGATGCTAGAGGAACTTGTGCCTTTGGTACCTAAAGCTGCAGCAAACATTAGAGTCCAGCTCTTGCCCAGACTGACAGAAAGGTCTATTTATGTCAGTTTTATTACCCAGTACATGATGTCCAGATTTCAATAAATAATTATGAGACATGTTAAGAGGCCAGAAAAAATAGTCTGAAGAAATATAGGGATATTCAGATTTTCCACTTCTTGGTGAGTTTTTTAAGAATTTGTCTATTTCATCTAAGTTTTTAACCTATTGCTTTTAAGTGTTTCATAATATTCCTTTTTTATTTAATAATGTAGAGGCTGCAGTGATGTCTTTTATTCCTGATATTCATAATGTGTGTCCTATTTTTCTCCTTATTAACTGAATAGAGCTTTACTGACTAATGATTGTTCTCAAAGAATCAGATTTTTGCTTTACTGGTTTCTCCACTGTTTTTCTGCTTTCTATTTGATTTCTGCTATTCTCTTCATTACTTCTTTTCTTCTGCTTATTTTAGCTTCAGTTTGCTCCTGCTTCTAGTTTTTTAAGAAGAAACTTAAGTTCTTGCTTTTACACATTTTAACTTATCTAATTAAGCATTTAATGCTAAAAAACTTCCCACTCTATTCTCTCCTCAGGGACTTTGCTTTGATAGCCATCCCCTCTCCTGGATTATCAACTTTTCCCTTTCCCCTGACTCATTCTCATCTTCTTATAAACATACTGTTACAGTACGATATTATAGGTGGGAAAAAAGGGGAGAAAAATGCCCTTTCTTGCCCTCACATCCTCCTCAGTCTAGCATCCCATCCCCCTACTATAATTACGTGGTTATCTGTACTCTATATGCTGTGGCTACTTTATCTCCCAATCTCTACAATCTATCCCACTTAGGCATTCACCTCTACACTGAAATTGCTTTTATCAAGGTCACCAGAAAACTCCACCTCTCCATATGCAACAATCAATTCTTATTCCTCATCTTACTCATTGCTCAGCAGCATTCGGCCGACTGTCCCCTGGCTCTCAGGCCACCACTCTCTCCTGGTTTTCCTTCTTTCCTTGGTGATGTTCCCAGCCTGCCCTTTCCAATCTGTTAACTGGAGTGCCCCAGGGTTCAGTCCTCCTCCCTCCACCTTTTCCTGGTGATATACATCCATTACCTAGGGGCCTTTCATCCACTCCTAAAACTTTAAGTATCATCTTATGTATTCAAGTTATTCTATATTCTTTCCTAATCTGTAGCTGTCCCATATATTCCCTGAGAACAAAGATCTCCACTGTCCTATATTTTTCCATCCTTCTAAAATATCTAACACAGGAGGCAAGAATATTCAATGGAGAAAAGATGGTCTCTTCAACAAGTGGTGCTGGGAAAACTGGTCAGCTACATGCAAAAGAATGAAATTAGAACATTCTCTCACACCATACACAAATATAAACTCAAAATGGATTAAAGGCCTAAATGTAAGGCTAGATACTATAAAACTCTTGAGGGAAATATAAGAAGAACCGTCTTTGACATAAACTGCAGCAATATCTTTTTGGATCCACCTCCCAGAGAAATGAAAATAAAAACAAAAATAAATGGGACCTAATTAAAATTAAAAGCTTTTCCACAGCAAAGTAAACGATTAAAAAAATGAAAAGACAACCCACAGAATGGGAGAAAATCTTTGCAAATGAAGCGACCAACAAGGGATTAATCTCTAAAATATAAAAATATCTCATACAGCTTTATATTAAAAATATTAATAATATTAAATTAAACATTCTAATATTAACATTAAATATTCTTAAATATTTCAAATATATTAATATTGTGTTATTAATATTAAAATATTAATAATATTAATCTCTAAAATATACAAATATCTCATACAGCTTTATATTAAAAAACTAATCAAAAAATGATCAGGAAATAGACATTTCTCCAAAAGAAGACAGATGGAAAAAAAAAAAAGATATCCAACATCACTAACCATTAGAGAAATGTAAATCAAAACTACAATGAGATATCACATCATACCAGTCAGAATGGCCATCATCAAGTTGTCTACAAACAACAGATGCTAGAGAGGGTGTGGAGAAAAGGAAATCCTCCTACACTGTTAGTGAGAATGTAAATTAGTACAACCACTATGGAGAAGAGTAAGACATTCCTTAAAACTAAATATAGAACTATCATATGATCCAGCAATTCCACTCTTGGGCATCTATCCAGAGAAACCATAACTGGAAAAGATACATGCACCTCAGTGTTCATTGCAGCACTATTCACAATAGCTAGATATGGACACAAACTAAATGTTCATTGACAGAGGAATAGATAAAGATGTGGTATATATATGTCTATAGACACACATACACGCATATACATACACAATGGAATATTACTTAGCCATAAAAAGGATGAAATATTGCCATTTGCAGCAACACCAATGGACCTACAGATTATCATACTAAATGAAGTCGACAGAGAAAGAGAAATATCATATGATATCACTAATAAGTGATATGTGGAAATATGTGGAATCTTAAAAATGATAAAAATAAACTTATTTACAAAAGAGAAACAGACTCACAAGACTTCAAAAACAAACTTATGGTTACCAAAGGGGAAAGGTGGAGATGAGGGACAAATTAAGCATCTGGGATTAACATATACACACCACTATATATAAAATAGATAACCAACAAGTACCTATTGTATAGCACAGGGACTTACACTCAATATTGTATAATAACCTATATGGGAAAAAGAACTGATATATATATATATATATATATATATATATATATATATATATAAAATAATTCAATCGCTTTAATGTACACTTGAAACTAACACAACACTGTAAGTCAACTATAATCCAATAATTTTTTTAAAAAACAATTACTGTTATTTTTTTAAAAAATAAAGCATCTAGGAGATGGGATTAAGATGGCAGAATAGAAGGACTGGAACTCAACTTCTCTCATAAAAACAACAAAATTACAACTAAATGCTGAACAACCTTCAACCAAATGGACTGGGAACTTTCAAAAAGATATCCTACTACAGAAGACAAAGAAGAGGCCACATCAAGAGGAGGAAGGGCGATTACACGATATAAGCAACCCCATACCTCCTTGGTTGGAAGCCCACAGACTGGAAAGTAACTGTATCACAAAGACTCACTTATAGGAGTGAGAGATGCAGACAAAGCCTTTGACAAAATCCAACACCCATTTCTGATAAAAACCCTTCAGAAAGTGTGCATGGAGGGAACCTGCCTCAACATAATAAAGGCCATATATGACAAACTCAGAGATAACATCCTTCTCAATGGTGAAAAACTGAAAAAATTCCCACTGATATCAGAAACAAGACAAGGATGTCCACTCTCGCCACTAGTATTCAACATGGTTTTGGAAGTCCTAGCCATAGCAATCAGAGAAGTAAAAGAAATAAAAGGAATCCCAATTGGAAAGAGAAAGAAGTAAAACTATCACTATTTGCAGATGACATGATACTATACCTAGAGAATCCTAGACTCTACCAGAAAACTGTTAGAGCTCATCAATAAATTTGGCAAAGTTGCAGGATAATTAATACATGAAAATTGACTGCATTTCTATATACTAACAATGAAAGATCAGAAAGAAAAATTAGGAAAACAATCTCATTTACCATCACATCAAAAAGAATAAAATACTTAGGAATAAACCTGCCTAGAGACAAAAGACCTGTACTCTGAAAACTGTAAGATGCTGGTGAAAGAAATCAAAGATGACACAAACAGATGGAAAGAAGTACCATACCCTTGGATTGGAAGAATCAATATTGTCAAAATGACTATACTACCCAAGGGAATCTGCAGATTCAAAGCAATCCCTACCAAATCACCAAGGACATTTTTCACAGAACTAGAACAAAATATTTTAAAGTTTGTCTGGAAGCAAAAAAGACCCAGCGTAGCCAAAGACATCCTGAGAAAAAAAAAAAATAGAGCTGGAGGAATCAGGCTCCCTCACTTCAGACTATACTACAAAGCTACAGTCACCTAATTCATATGGTACTGGCATAAAGACAGAAATATACATCAGTGGAACAAGATAGAAAGCCCAGAATTAAACCCATGTACCTACAGTCAACATCTATGACAGAGGAGGCAAGAATATACAATGGAGAAAAGACAGCCCCTTCAACAGGTGGTGCTAGGAAAACTGGATAGCCACATGCAAAAGAATGAAATTAGAACACCTCCCAACACCACACACAAAAATAAATTTAAAATGGATTAAAGACCTAGATGTAAGACCAGACACTATAAAACTCTTAGGAAAACATAGGCCAAACACTCTCCAACATAAACCACAGCAATATCTTCTCAGATCCATCTCCTAAAGTAATGACAATAAAAACAGAAATAAACAAATGGGACTTAATTAAACTTAAAAGTTTTTTCACAGCAAAGGAAACCCTAAACAAAATGAAAAGATGATGCACAGAATGGGAGAAAATATTTGCAAATGAAGTGATTGACAAAGGATTATTCTCCAAAATTTATAAACACCTCCTACTGCTCAATACAAAAAAAAAAAAAAAAGAACCCCATCAAAAAATGGGCAGAAGATCTAAACAGACAATTCTCCAAAGAAGACATACAGACGGCCAAAAAACACATGAAAAGATGTTCAACATCACTCATTATTAGAGAATTGCAAATCAAAACCACTATGAGGTACCACCACCTTACACCAGCCAGAATGGCCATCATCAAAAAGTTTACAAACAAAACGTGCTGGAGAGGATGTGGAGAAAAGGGAACCCTATTACACTCTTGGTGGGAATGTAAATTGGTGCAATCACTGTGGAAAACCGTATGGAGATGCCTCAGAAAACTAAAAATAGAACTCCCATTTGATCCAGCAATCCCACTCCTGGGCATCTATCCAGAGAAAAACATGGCTCAAAAAGACACATGTACTCTAATGTTCATTGCAGCACTATATACAATTGCCAAGACATTTGAAACAACCTAAATGTCCATTGACAGAGGAGTGGATAAAGAAGATGTGGTACATTTACACAATGGAATATTACTCAGCCATTAAAAAGAAAGAAATGACATGGATGGACCTATAAATTATTATGCTAAGTGAAGTCAGTCAGATGGTGAGGAACCAATATCAAATGCTATCACTTACATGTGGAATCCAAAAAAAGGACACAATGAACTTCTTTGAAGAACAGATACTGACTCACAGACTTTGGAAAACCTATGGTTTCCAAAGGAAACAGGTTGGGGGGTGGGGGGATGCACAGGGAGTTTGGGATGGAAATACTGTAAAATTTGGTTGTGATGATCATTGCACAACTATAAATGTAATAAAATTCATTGAGTTATAAAACAAAACAAAACAAAATAAATAAAGCATCTAGGAATTCCTGTCATGGCTCAGTGGTTAATGAACCCAACTAGTATCCATGAGGATGAGGGTTTCATTCCTGGCCTTGCTCAGTGGGTTAAGGATCCAGCACTGCCATGAGCTGTGGTATAGGTTGCAGACCTGGCTTGGATCCCGAGTCGCTGTGGCTGTGGCATAGGCTGGCAGCTACAGCTCTGATTTGACCCCTAGCCTGGGCGCCTCCATATGCCATGGGTACTGCCCTAAAAAGACAAAGGGTAAATAAATAAATAAATAAAGCATCTAGCACAATGTTCTGTGCATGGTAAGCCTTGATTAAACAATGTCGACTTCATCTCTGATTTTGCAAGCACAGAAAATATGTATGGTTTTACCATTAGACAGAAGCAGGAGGATTTACAGTGACCCATACTTACGCAACAAGAACCACCTACTTATTATTGAAGATTAAAACCAAGACCTGCTTAGGGCTCGTAATCTATTGTCGTCCTCTTAGAATGTGTCAAATCCCCGATTTTTTTTTTTTTTTTTACTGAGACTCAGACCAGAATCCAGTGAGTGGTTCCTTCTAATCAGCATTTTCAATGAGATGCAGGTAAAATACGCAGTTCTTTCCACTGGAGGTTTCTCAGGTGTTGAGGCTGGTCACACAAACCAGTAAGAATTAGACTAGAGCAGCAATTTCATTGTGGAAGGGCCAAAAAAAAATTGCACATGAATCTGGGCTCTTCCCTGAGGATGGCGCACATTTTCCATTACCTGCCCAGTCAGCCCAGGGAGCCCTGGATCCCAAGGATATTTCATCTAATAACACAGATAACATAAACCTGGAGCAGCCTCATTTCAAATCAGAGTGAAGAGGCATCACGTGGTTCTGAGTTTCAGGCTGTAACAACTGTCATTGCAGCTGTCTGATGGTGTAGGCCAACTTCAGCCCCTTAGCTGCCTGGTCTCTACATCAAGGAGAGGAAAAACAAAATGATTCTATAGGCTGCTCGGGGTCACCCGGGAGAAACTAAATTGTACCCTCCTAGTATTCCATGATGTTTTATAAATTCGCTGTTTTACAATTACTTGGATTTTTCAAGGTAAGCTTCCAGGACCTCTGAAGATTTTCCTCTTCTTGGTTTATGACACCTCGAAGAACTTCTCCGCAATGAACTGTTTCTGAACACACAGAAACGAAACTGGCCTTAGGAATTTTCAACCCAATAACAAAGATTTCTCTTTGAAAAAAGTCTCAGGTTTCACCAGTTACAAATAATTTGATGTACAGTCAAGTTTTTTAGGAGACAAAATAACAAATACGGAAGGATACACTATTCCAAAGAAGAGGAAACATGAGAAACGATAGTGACAAACAATCTTTTTATTGTTTGCTGAAAAATACAAGTCTGGAAAGACTCTATTGCATTGTGTATTGAACGCAAGGTCTGATATTGCAAGTATATATGACATGACAGTAGGACTTAAAGAAAATGATACATATTGTACATAGAGTGCCCCCACTCCCCTAAAACACAAAAATGTAATGGAATGAGGTTAAAGTCTTTTATTAAATGAGGAATGTAAACACTGCCATCATAAACAAAGTGCTCTAAGCAAAGAACTTTAAAATTGTTTTGCTGTGATGTTTACATTGTCTACCTACAGTGAGGAAGGGTAGGGCCCAGGAAAAACTTAGCCAGCAAAAAGCTGGAACTCTCAAGGAGCTTTTCTCAGGGGGCAGGCTGCTGATGCCCAAGACAGGTTGCTGCCCTGGATTCCTGGAGCCCTCGGGCCGCTCTGACCATGAATCCTTATCTTGGGGCTCGTGTGAGCTGAGTGAGAAGAGCGCCAGTTAGAAGGAAACTTCTGTCACGACTGTTTATCCTGTACCAACCCTACAGATAAGAACACCTAGCATTTTTGATGTGTATCTGCCACTCTTGGCAAACACTGAAATGTGCGTGGGAAGAAAAATATTCACACTGGGAACAAAAGCCATTTTCTGTCCAGTCTGCAGAGAGCATTTATTCCCTCCAGCCATGTTTTCACTAAGCTGCTCGAAAAGAGGCTGCTACTACTCTATTGCCAGTCATGCAGGTCAGGGTCAAGGGTAACAAAACTTCTCCAGTTAACAACTTCTAATTCAAGTGAGTTAAAAATAACATACGTTTAGTAGAGAACCAACATCGATCTCGATTATTCCCAGGGCCACACAGTCAAGTGCTGCAACCATATTCACATTCCAGAGTCAGCTTTACTACAGCCACACTTCCCTCCCAACTAAGAAAGCCCTGCGTGGAGGAGAAATACAGACGATTACTACCACCTCCTCGCCAAACACTAGCAGGGCTCAGAAAGCTCATTATAGATAACAAATGCAAAAAATAAAAATTTGAAAAATAAATTTGCATCTCAGTATATACACAGAAAAGGAGGAAGACTACTCTCCCTCCGGAATTCCTTGGCATCAGGCAAAGCAAGGCTATTCGCAACAAGACTGCTTAAGCTGACTATGGCAATGCTGACAAGAGAAAAAGGACTACAAAGCTCCGTTATTTCCAGGTAATCAAAGATTATGAAATAATTTCCTGAACTAAGACAAGAGTCTCACTGTCAAAGAAATTTTTCGTACTGTCCGAGATGCTTTTAGAAATGAAATTTCACAATATCCCAGATTCTTAAACTATTAACACACAGAGGACATCCTCAGAGCTCAAATATGAGTAATACTAATGTTCTCAGATATTTCCACACTTTATACATCAGCAAATATTTCATCAGACTGTCGATTTAAGGGACCTGCAAGTCAAGAGTAATAACCAACTCTGTATTTTTCTTATCCTGCTCCTCAAAGAACACTACACTCCAACAGGAATGAAACTCAGTTCAGTGGGTATCTTGTTCACCTCAGCTCCAAGCAGTAAGTTTCACTGTTCTGTCTCTGTGACCTTGATTCTTCCAATGACTTGTCTAAAGAAAATCTTGTATAAGAGTCCACTTTATGGGTGGACAATTGCAAACCCCAGTGGAAGCATTGGTATTTGTGCCAAAGTAAACTTTAGAGAAATACTTGTTCTTGCTTATGGGACTACCTACAACCTTTCTAGAAATTCTACTCCTCCTGACTCCCTAGAGTGACAAATTCAAGTAATTTAAACATGAGAGGGGATTTCATAGACAAAGGTCTAGTTCACATATAAGGTTCTAGAAGGATGTGTGACTAGCCCAAAATCCTGGCCGTGTTCCACTTTAAATATGTCCATTATCCTTCCCCAGCACAGGATCATCAAATTCTTCATCTTTCCTTTCGCTGGTGAGCCCCCTCATTGCTGCTTCTATGACTTCTGGCTGTTCTACTGCACAGAAGGGATTCACTGAGGTTCTCACTTTAACGTGGGGGAATTTCCATTTCACACCATCGGCTCCCCAAAAACCTTTCTAGTTTGCAAAGGTACAATTACTCTTTACAAAGGAAACCAAAAGGATTGTTTGGAAGCTGAACAAGAATCTTAGATATTCCTATAAAGAGAATGCTATATCTGCCAGTAAAACCCAGCGGCATTCACAAGATCTAAATATGATATGGGATATATAAAAGCATGAATTTGGCATAAGACAGATTTCCAATTTTCCACTATGCCACTGGGGGGAAGTGCTAGTTGGTATCACAGAATTATAAGTGTCAACACCACCCTACTGACTTGTAAACTTCTGCCAGTTCCAGTGAAGCCTGTCCCAGGATTCAGGACTCAGCAACCTGCAGAGATGCTCAGACACAGGACAATGGACCTCACTTCAACTAGTCCAGCAGCCAGCACTCAGCAGGTAAACGCTGCCTTGGGGCAGAGCTCATGAAAAGCCTTAAGCCCAGGAAAGACTTACAAGTTGCATAAAGATTCTTTGTTTTATAATAGCTTCCCAGGAATTCAGAAAATAATTGGTTTTCAGTCAAAGAAACAGAATTTATGCTCAGAAACAACATAATGCTTCTAAAAAGCCAGCTTGAGAATGGAAAAACTGAAGAAAACACAGCTAATTCATCAATGGCTTACTTTGGCTAAATAATCACAGTAAGTCAGTGCAATTCATTATTGGGGTTAGAAGCATGGCCTATCATGTTGTACATGAAAGTTCACGGAGATGATAGCCCTTTAGCCTTTTGTGACTTCAGAACTTGAAAGACAAAGGCGAACCAGGATTTGACATTCAGACACTTACTGGCCCAGCAAAGCTGAGTTGGGACACAGCTAAACATCTGGTTCTTAGTCACTTACACTGTTCTCAGGAATTTCCTATTTGGATGCCAACAGTTCTCAACCTGGCTGCATATCGGAGTCATCTAGGAAGCTTTAAAAAATTACCAAATGGTCAGACCAATTAAATCTGGAGGGTAGAGCCCAGAAATCAGTATTCTTTATGTCTCCTCAGGAGATTCTCACGTGCAGCCATGCACACCTCGGATGCATCCCCTTCAGAAAGCTGTTTCATGAAAGCCATATAGCAGCTAGACAGTTTGTTTGTTTGTTTCCCTAAATTCCACCAGAGAAAGGGATTTTTAGAAAAAGGCACAGTTGTGCTTCCTCTCAAGAGGCAGCTTACTGTTTGAGAAGCGCTGGTTCTCGGAGGTTATCTGGAGCGCTGGTTGAAGAGGAGGAAGTCCTTGTCTTGGCAGAGCAGGCAGAGCTTCAGGCTCCGGCAGCTGCCTCCAGAAACAAAGAAGGCCCAGGTGCCCGTGAGCACCATGATGATGTATGACAACACCAGATTGAATCCATAATGAGGACTTATGAAGGTCTGCAAAGGGAAAATCAATCGTTATTTATGTGACTGCTTGGGTAATAACAGCAAACTTGTTAAACATGTGGAATGAGCAAAGACGAAGTAAAATAAGAAATAGCTGCCATAGCTAAGGTGTGTTTCACCAACATCGGATGTGTGTCATGTGCTGAAGAGCACCTGTACCCACAAAGACATACAGGACTACCCCAGTCAACAGAAACTAGCCAGATATCAAATGGCAACCCTCGGATTTCCTGTCGTGGCACAGAGGAAATGAATCTTATCCATGAGGACATAGGTTCGATCCCTGGCCTCTCTCAGTGGGTTCAGGATCTGGCATTGCCGTGAGCTGTGGTGTAGGTTGCAGACAAGGCTTGGATCCCGCATTGCTGTGGCTATGGTGTAGGCTGGTGCTTACAGCTCCAATTCAACCCCTAGCCTGGGAACCTCCATATGCTGTGGGTGCGGCCCGCCAAAAAATGGCAACCCTAGCAGGTAATCAGAATCCAGACCCAATGAAATACCCAACAGAAGACACATGTTATATAACCTGGGCCCAGTTTTATAATCAATCCTGTATTAACTGGCTCTTAAAATGTGCAAGAAAGTGAGACAAATCCAAATGACTTTAGAATAAATCCTTAGTATACAAGGGAACAGGAGGGACAGCATCTCTTCAGCAGCACAATCACGATGGATTCTAAAAGTTCATTTAAAAAACAGTGATGAGGAGTTCCTGCTGTAGAGCAGTGGGTTAGGGATCTGGCATTGCTGTAAGCCATGGTGTAGGTCGCAGAGATGGCTTGAATCCTGCGCTGCTGTGGCTGTGGCAGGCAGCTGTAGCTCTGATTCAACCCCTAGCCTGGGAACCTCCACATGCCACCGGTGCAGCCCTAAAAAGAAAAGAAAAGAAAACAAAACAAAACAAAAACCGAAAAACAAAAACAGGAGATACCATAAATGCCTTTCTGCTGTGGAATGGATAAATTATGGTAGAGTCACACAGCAGAGTACTATTTTGCAATGAAAGAGTAATCAATAGTTATATACGGATTAATATCACAAATAGAAGGTTGAGTGAAAAGAGACACAAGAGCAAATACTGTATAGTTCTGCTTACATAAAATACCAAAAGTCAGGGCAAACCATGGCATCAGAAGTCAGGACTGTGGTTACCTCTGGGGGAGCAGTACAGTAGCACGAGGATGCTCATGGAGCTGATAATGTTTAGTTTTCATTTGGGTTTGAGTTACAAAGATGTGTTCACACTGCAAAAATTCATCAAGATGTACACTTCTGATCTGCATATGTGTCTGTAATAGGTTATTATAGTAAAACAATTACTACCTAAACATTCTCTGAAATCTGTCATTCAGAGATAACTACTGTTCACATGTTGGTATGTGATCTTTCCAGTTTTCTGGTTTTTTTTTTTTTTTGTCTTTTGTCTTTGTTGTTGTTGCTATTTCTTGGGCCATTCCCACGGCATATGGAGGTTCCCAGGCTACGGGTTGAATCCGAGCTGCAGCCACCGGCCTACGCCAGAGCCACAGCAACGCAGGATCCGAGCCGTGTCTGCAACCTACACCACAGCTCACAGCAACGCCGGATCATTAACCCACTGAGCAAGGGCAGGGACCGAACCCGCAACCTCATGGTTCCTAGTCAGATTCGTTAACCACTGCGCCACGACGGGAACTCCCTGGGTTCTTTTTAATTGTTAAAAAGAATAATATCAGGTATTCAACATTCAATAGCAGTTACTGGCCACCTAGGACGTGCTAGGGATTCAGGGTACAAAGACTGACAAGACAGGTCCCATTCTTGATGAACAAACTCTAATTGGAGAGGAGATGTAAAAACTGATGCAAAAATAATGCTGATCTGGGAATGGGGTTATAACACAGCTGCATGTAAGGGCTAGTGATAGTGCTAGATTGGAAATGCGCACTGTCTCCAGGGAGGCCTTACATGGAATGGACAGGAGTTTCCAAACCAACCTACGTTAAGGGGAGATAAGTCACTGCAGGTAAAACAGCATGAACAATGGCACACCTGCTGGGGATCCATGCCAGATCAGTTTAGATGGAGTGCCTGCTATGAACTATGGGGAGAAGCAAAAGGTACATTATGCACCAGTAAGATCAGTAAGAGCTTATATCAAACAAAGAAGTCTGGGTTTTATTCCACTGGCATCTGCTACAGCTAATCTGTTTCTCCTCGTTATCACACTGACTTTAGGACACCTGGATCCTGGTTCTCCTCCTACTAGGACTAAGCTGCTCCTTAGTCTCTTTCCCTGGCTCCTCCCCTTGCCCCAACCTCAATGTTGGAGTGTCCCAGGGCTTAGTCCTTGGGCCTCTTCTCCTATCTGCTTGTACTCACTACTTGTAATTGTCTTTTTGAGACTGGATTTCTCTCCCAAACTCCAGACCTTTTCACCTGACTGCCTAACTGACATCTCCACTTGAATAGGCACCTCCAAGGTAATGTGCCCTGATCTCCCTCACAAGGGATCATCCTAGCTAATGAGGACTCCATCCTTCAAGCTAAGCAAACTATAATTTTATATGATGCTATGAAGCCATTAAAACTTAAATATTAAAAGGATTTATAATAACATGGAAATTGCTTAAGATATGTTCTATAAAATAAGCATAATGCAAGACAAATTCAGGATGACTATATCCATCAAAAGAGAGACATATACACTGACAAGCCAGGCTCACCAAGAAGAAAAGAGAGAGAACCCAATAGACAAGATAAAACATGAAAAAGGATCAACCAATATTGCAGAAACACACACAAAAAAATCATGAGAGAATACCATAAACAATTTTTTTTTGTCTTTTTTTGCTATTTCTTTGGGCCACTCCCGCGGCACATGGAGGTTCCCAGGCTAGGGGTTGAGTCGGAGCTACAGCCACTGGCCTATGCCAGACCCACAGCAACGTGGGATCTGAGCCGCGTCCGCAACCTACACCACAGCTCACAGCAATGCCGGATCATTAACCCACTGAGCAAGGGCAAGGACCGAACCCGCAACCTCATGGTTCCCAGTTGGATTCGTTAACCACTGCGCCACGACGGGAACTCCACCATAAACAATTACATGCCAACAAATTCAATAGCCTAGAAGAAATGAACAAGTTTCTAGAAACAGAGAGCCCACCAAAATTAAATCAAGAATAGATAGGAGTTCCCATTGTGGCTTAGCATGTTAAGAACCTTACTAGAATCCATGGTGATGTGGGTTTGATCCCTGGCCTCACTCAGTGGGTTAAGGATCCAGCATTGCCACGAGTTGTGGCATAGGTCACAGATGTGGCTCGATTCTGGCATTGCTCTGGCTGTGGCATAGGCCAGCAGCTGCAGCTCCAATTAGACCCCTAGCCTGGGAAATTTCATATGTTGTGGTTCAGTGCTAAAAAGACCAAAAAAAAAAAAATACATAATTTGAACAGATTGATCACCAGATGTGAAATAGAATCTGTAAAACAAAACAAAACAAAACAAAACTCCCCACAAACAAAAGTCCAGGACCAGATGGCTTCACAGGCAGCTTCCACCAAATACACAAAGATGATTTTTACGAATCCCTCTCAAACTCTTCCAAAAGATTGAAGAGGAGGGAACACTACCAAAGATATTTTATGAAGCCACCATCACCCAGATGCCAAAAACAGACAAAGATACTACCAAAAAAGAAAATGACAGGCCAATATCTTCAATGAATATAGATGCAAAAATTCCCAACAAAATATTAGCAAACAAAATCCAACAACCCATAAAAAGGATCATACAACTGACCAAGTGGGATTCATCCTAAGTTCACAAAAATGGTTCAACATATGTGAATCAATCAATGTGATACACCACACTAACCAAAGACAAGACAAAAACCAAACGGTCATCTCAATAGATACCAAAAAAGCCCTTAACAAAATTCACTATCTATTCATGATAAAACTCTTACCATAAATTGGTACAACCACTATGGAGGACAGCAGGGAGGCTCCTTAAAAAAACAAAAAAATGGGAGTTCCTGCTGTGACACAGTGGGTTAGTGATCCAACTTGTCTCTGTGGAGGCACCAGTTCAATCTCCAGCCCAGCATGGTGGGTTAAGGCTCCAGCATCACCACATCTGTGGCATAGGTCACAGCTGTGGCTTGGATTCAATCCCTGGCCCAGGAACAACCATATGCCATAATGTGGGGAAAAAACTAAAAGTAGAACTACCATATGATCCAGTAATCCCACTCCTGAGCATATATCCAGAGACAACCATAATTTGGAAAGATACATGCACCCCAATATTCAATGCAGCACTATCTACAACAGCCAAGATATGGAAGCAACCTAAGTGTCCACTGGCAGAAAAAAGGATAAAGAAGATGTGGTACATATATACAATGGAATATTACTCAGCCATTAAAAACAATAACACAAGACCAACGATGAATAATATTGTAGCAACATGGATGGATGTAGAGATCATCATACCAAGAGAAGTCAGTCAAAAACAAAAACCATGATATCACTTATATATGGAATGAACTTATTTACAAAAGAGAAACAGACTCACAGATTTCGAAAACAAACTTATGGTTACCCAAGCAGCAAGGCCAGGGGAAGGGATAAATTAGGAGTTTGAGGTTAACATATACACACTACAATGTATAAAATAGACAATCAACAAGAACCTACTGTATAGCACAGGACAATCTACTCAATATTATGTAATAACCTACATAGGAAAATAATCTGAAAAAAGAATGGATATATGTATATGTATAACTGAATCACTTTTCTGTATACCTAAAACTAACACAATATTGTAAATCAACTGTACACCAATATAAAATAAAAATTAATAAAAAAAAAAACCTCTTGAGAGTTCCCTTGTGGCACAGTAGGTTACGGACCTGCTGTTGTCACTACAGTGGCTTGGGTCACTGTTGTGGCATGGGTTCAATCCCTGGCCTGGAAACTTCCACATGCCATGGATATGGCCCAAGCAAAACAAAACAAAAACCTCTTACCAAAGTGGGTATAGAAGGAACATAGCTAAACAAAATAAAATCTATTTATGACAAACTCAAAACCAATATAATACTCAATGGTGGAAAGCTGAGACTTCCTACTAAAATCTAGAACAAGAAAAGGATGCCTGCTCTCATCATTTCTCTTCAGCATAACATTGGAAGTACTAGCCACAGCAATCAGACAAGAAAAAGTAATAAAAGGTATCTAAATTGGAAGGAAAGAGGTAAAATTGTCATTACATGCAGATGATATGACACTACATAGAGAAAACCCTAAAGACTCCATGCTAAACTTCTAGGACAGATAAATGCAGCATGGTAGAAGGTTATAAGATTAACATACAGAAATCAGTTGCATTTCTTTAATAATGAAGTATCAGAAAGGAAATGTAAAAAAAAAACACCTTTTAAAGTTGCACCAAAAAAATAAAATACTTAGAGATAAACCTCACCAAGGAGATGAAAGATGTATATGTTGAGAATTATAAAACATTAATAAAGGAAATTTAAAAGGATTTAAAGAAACAGAAAGATATCCCATGCTCTTGGATTGGAAGAATTGTTAAAATTGTCACACTACCCAAAGCAATCTGAAGATTTAATACAATCCCTACCAAATTACCCATGACATTTCTCACATAACTAGAACAAATAATTCTGAAAGTTTTATGACATCATACAAGATCCAGAACTGCCAAAGCAACCCTGAGTAGAAAGAACAAAGGGGGCATAACCTCCCAGATTTCAGACAATTCTACAGAGCTACAGTAATCAAAACAGTGTGGTACTGGCACAAAAAAACAGACATATGGATCAATGGAATAGAAAAGAGAGCCCAGAAATAAACTCACACACCTATGGTCCATTAATTTCTGACAATGGAGGCAGGAACATATGTAACAGGGAAAAAGGCCCTTCAGCAAGTGCTGCTGGGAAAGTTGGACAGCCACATGTAAATCAATGAAGTTAGAACACACCCTCATACTATACACAAAAATAATCTCAAAATGGCTTGAAGACTGAAACATAAGACACCATAAAACTCCTAGAACAAATGGAATACAGGCAAAATACTCTCTCACATAAGTCACAGTAATGTTTTCTTAGGTCAGTCTCCTAAAACAATAGAAATAAAAACAAAAATAAACAAATGAGACCTGATCAAACTTACAAGCTTTTGTATAGCAAAGGAAGCCATAAACAAAATGAAGAGACAACCTATGGACTGGGAGAAAATATTTCCAAATGATGCAACCAACAGGGATTTAATTTCTAAAACTGACAAATAGCTCATATAACTCAACAACAACAAAAAAACCCAAACAACCGAATTAAAAAATGGGCAGAAGATATAAATAGACATTTCTACAAACAAGACATACAGGTGGTCAATAGGCACATGAAAAGGTGCTCAACACTGCTAATTATTAGAGAAGTGCAAATCAAAACTACAAACTACAATGAAGTACCACCTCACACTGGTCAGACTGGTCTACAAATAAAGTCTACAAATAACAAATGCTGGAGAGGGTGTAGAAAAAAGGGAACCCTCCTGCACTGTTGGTGGGAATGTAAGTTGGTGCAGCCATTATGGAAAACAGTACGGAGGTCCTCAAAAAACTAAAAATAGAAGAATTATATGATCCAGCAATCTCACTCCTGGGCATACATTTAGAGAAAACCATAACTCAAAAAGATACATGCAGAGTTCCCTTGTGGTGCAGCAGGTTAAGGATCCAGTTGTCATGGCAGTGACTTGGGTTGCTGCTATGGCACATATTCAATACCTGGCCCAGGAACTTCCATATGCTTCAGGCACAGCCCACCCCCCCAAAAAAGAGATACATGAACCCCTATGTTCATAGCAGCATTATTCACAATAGCCAAGACATGGACACAATCTAAATGTCCATTGGCAGATAAATGGATAAAGAAGATGTGGTACATATATATAATGGAATGCTACTCAGCCATAGAAAAGTTCAAATAATGCCAGTTGCAGCAACATGGATGTACCTAGAGATTATCATACTAAGTGAAGTAAGTCAGAGAAAGAGATACCATATGATATCACTCAGATGTGGAATCTAAAATATGAAACAGGGAGTTCCCTGGTGGTCTAGTGGTTAGGATTTGGTGCTTTTCACCTGTGGCCCAGGTTCAATCCTTGGTCTGGGAATGAGATCTCATATTAAACCACTGCACACTGCAGCCAAAAAAACCCCAAAACTGAAACCAAAAACAAATATGACACTGGAGTTCCTGCTGTGGTGCAATGGGATCATCTCTGGAGCACTAGGATACAGGTTTGAACACTGGCCAAGCACAATGGGTTAAGGATCTGGCACCGCTGCAGCTGTAGCATAGGTTGAAACTTTGGCTGAGATCTGATCCCCAGCCTGGGAACTCCATATGCCTCCCGGCGGCCAAAAAAGAAAAAAAAAATACACACACACACACACACACACATATATATATATGTATATATGACACAAATGAACTTATCTATGAAACAGAAATGGACTGACAAAGAGAACTGACTTGTGGTTGCCAAAGGGGAGAGGGGGATGGGGAGGGGAGGGACAGACTGGGAGTTTAGGGTTAGCAGATGTAAACCATTATATATGGAATGGATAAACAACAAGGTCCTACTGTACAGCACGGGGAAATTCAATATCTTGAAATAAACCATAATAGAAAAGAACATAGAAAAGAATGTACATATATATAACTAAATTACTTTGCTGTATAGCAGAATTTAACTTAAATCAACCATACTTCAATTTTTAAAAAGATAAACAAAATAAACCTTATGAGATGAACCAACAATTTTTTTGTCTTTTTAGGGAGGCACCCATGTCTAATGGAGATTCCCAGGCTAGGGGTCGAATCTGAGATGTAGCTACCGGCCTACGCCACAGCAACACAGGATCTAAGCTGCATCTGCGACTTACACCATAGCTCGTGGCAACGCTGTATCCTTAACCCAGTGGGCGAGGCCAGAGATCGAACCTGTGTCCTCATGGATACTAGTCAGATTCACTTCCATTGAGCCACAACAGAACTCTTCAAACAACAAATTAATAGTTATCTTTCTATGGAAAGACTAGATGGTTTATCTACCAATCATTGATTCATTCTTTTAAACGACTTTCTGAATTTCCTCATTTTCCTATGAGCATGTATTCCATTCAGAGTAGAATCCACCACTTTAGATATTTGGACCTGAGTTCCAAAAAACTCTGAGCACAGTGATAATACTCACCAGGGCTGATACCAGCAGATGGGTCAGAAGAACCACAAGGAGGGTGTACCACTTTTTCTTCTCACAGCCATCAAAAAACACAATGCCCCAGAATATGTGCAGCAATACGATCACCAACGTCATGAAAGCTGAAAGACAGGTGGCAACCATTAGGGCCCAGGCACACAGACAAGAGATCCCAAAGCCCACTGAACACCTAGTCCTGGGACACAGGCTCTTGCGGTACACCACAGGACTGTGAGGGTTCAACCACTATCTGGCAAAAGCAGGACCCTGACACAAATTTGCTTGAATAATAACTCTGAAAGCAACATTTCTCATTTATTTTCTTTTTTTTTCTTTTCTTTTCTTTTATTCTTGGCTGCACACAGGGCATGAGGAGGTTCCTGGGTTAGGGATCAAACTCATGCCACAGCAGTGACAATGCCAGATCCTTAACCTGCTAGGGCACCAGGAAACTCCTGAAAGCAACATTTCTGAATGAGTGGGCCAGTTCTACAGCAGCTTTTCCTTTAGAATGTGAACCTGTGAAACAAAAAGTCAACTTGGATCTGGCATTCATGGAGTTTCTCTTAAGAATGCAATAAAACTATTGTGTTATCTAATCAGCTATTTCCAAATTAGCCTTCTGCACTAATTAAGAGAAACTTTTCTCAATTAAAAGGAATATATTTGATTAAACAAGTTACACTAAAGAGGAATTTTTTCCTGAATTTTTAATGCCAGTGAAAGAATAAAAATATTAGCAATTGTAATAATTATCTAAGATTCTTTCTAAGCAACTGAAACAATTTGATCAGCACACACAGGTATTTCTATGGAATACACGGAATATTGTGTGTGTGTGTGTGTGTGTGTGTGTTCTTTGCATCCTGGATAACACTGTTTACTTAAAATGGGCAAGTTCCACATATTCTGAAAGTTTTAACATGGGGAAAAAAAAGGCATACAGATTTCCCTTTTTGGCCACACAATAAGATACCATCAACACCCACCAGTCTGGCAAAAAGTCAAGTCTGACTGTTCTCATCCACAACTGCTGTCAGGCAAACAATCTAGCATCATCTAGTAAAGTTGAAAATATGTATTCTCTATTTCACTCCAGCAATTCCACAGCTAGATCTATATAGTTCCCCCTTTCTATCTGTGGATGATTGGGTCCAGGACACCCCACGGATACCAAAACCTGCAGCTGCTCAAGTCTGTTATATAAAACAGTATAATATTTGCATAGAACCTGTGCACAGTAATCCTCCACTGTATACTTTAAATCATCAGTGGGTTATTATTATTATTTTTTTTTTTTAAGGGCCGCACCTGAAGCATATGGAGGTTGCCAGGCTAGGGGTCTAATCAAAGCTGTAGCTGCCAGCCGCAGCCACAGCCACAGCAATGCCAGATCCTAGCCGCGTCTATGACCTACACCACAGTTCAAGGCAATGCCGGATCCTTAACCCACTGAGCGAGGCAGCGAACCTGAAACCTCATGGTTCCTAATCGGATTCATTTCCACTGTGCCACCACGGGAACTCGTAGATTATTTTTAATACCTAATGCAAATGCTATGAAAATAGCAATAAATATAACATAAATTCTATATAAACAGTTGCTGGGGCCAGGCAAATACAATTTTTTTGTTTTTGTTTTTGGTCTTTTTAAGGGCCGCACCTACAGTATATGGAGATTCCCAGGTTAGGGGTTGAATTGCAGCTGTGGCTGCCAGCCTACACCACAGCCACAGCAATGCAGGATTCGAGCTGCATCTGCAACCTACAACCAAGCTCATGGCAGCACTGGATCCTTAACCCACTGAGTGAGGCCAGGGATCAAGCCTGCATCCTCACGGATAATAGTCAGACTCATTTCCACTGAGCCACGACAGGAACTCTGATACAAGTTTTACTTTTGTAAACTTTCTGGTATTTTTTTTCCTGAATACTTGTGATCTGTGGTTGGTTGAATTCACAAGCAAAAAACCCACAAATATGGAGAGCTGACTGTATTCCCTGAAGCAGTTAGTTCTTGAATCAGTAAATCACTAGCACCTGAGAACTTGTTAGAAATGCAAATCCTTGGGACCTATCTCAGATCTCCTGAATTTGACACAATATACCCAGCAATCAGTGTGTAAACTGCCCTTCAAATGATTCAGATGTATGGTCAAGTTTGAGAACCTTTGCTCTAGAGACACTCTAGTATATCTGTACAAGGAGATATATATAAGAATATTTGTCAGCTCTGTTTTAATAACAAAGAATGTCCATCCTTACCAGAATGGATAAATTATAGCGTATTCACACAATGGAATACTCTATGTTCTATAATATAAATGACCTCAAGAATATAATGTTGGGGGGGGGAAAGCATATTGTGGGGAAATACCCATTATTTCACTTACACAAAGGCAAAAGCAAACTATTAAAAGACATAATTGTTGTGGTTGGAGGAAAGTAAGCTGTTACATCTAGTGATATCATTTCAGTAAGTACTTAAAAGTAGAAGAGGGATTAAAAAAAAAAACTTTGGGAGTTCCCATTGTGGCTCAGCAGTTAATGAATCCAACTAGTATCCATGAAGAGTCGGGTTCTATCCTGGGGCCTCGCTCAGTGGGTTAAGGATCCAGCGCTGCCGTGAGCCATGGTGTAGGTTGTAGACACGGCTCAGATCTGGTGTGGCTGTGGCTGTGGCGTAGGCTGGCAGCTGTAGCTCCGATTGGACCTCTAGGCTGGGAACCTCCATATGCTGTGGGTGAGGCCCTAAAAAGATGGAAAAAAAATGTTTTAATTAAAAGTAAAAATAATTTTTAAAAAACTTTGGGGCAATGGTAGACTAAACTAAAATGATGTATTTTAATCCCATTGGTGATCCTGGAAAGGGAAGTTTAAGATAGATGGTTATGTTAACGGTGGAGAGTTGAGACTGAAAACACCCAGGATTTCAAAAAAGACCAGGGTAGAATCTGTAATCTACACAGACACAAATGTTCACACTCTTAAGGTTTTTCTAAAGCCTACATGTCAATCAAATGTCAAGAGAAAACAACAACACCATTAATGTGTCATGTGAAGTGAAAATCAGAATGCTAAGAGAGCTCTCTAAATGGAGCTGATAAGTCATTAAAGAAGTATGATTTAGGACTTTTTTGTTCTTTTTCTAATTCATTTAGGTGGAGGGTTAAGTTGTCCATTTGGGATCTTTCTTCTTTCTTGAGAAAGGCCTGTATTGCTATAAATTTCCCTCTGAGCACTGCTTTCGCAGCATCCCATAGATTTTGAGCGGCTGTGTCTTCATTATCATTTGTTTCAAGGTAGTTTTTAATTTCCTTCTTGATTTCCTCATTGACCCATTGGTTTTTTAGTAGCATGTTGTTTAGTCTCCATGCAGTAGGTTTTTCCTCTTTCCTTTTCCCATGGTTGATTTCTAATTTCATGGCATTGTGGTCAGAGAAGATACTTGAGATAATTTCTATGCTCCTAAATTTATTGAGATTAGCTTTGTGTCCCAATATGTGGTCGATTCTTGAGAATGTTCCATGAGCATTTGAGAAGAATGTGTATTCTGCTTTTTTTGGATGTAGTGTCCTGAAGATATCAATGAAGTCTAACTTTTCTATTGTTTCCTTTAGGATCTCTGTTGCTTTATTGGTTTTCTGTCTAGAGGATGTGTCCATTGATGTGAGGGGGGTATTAAGGTCTCCTACTATGATTGTATTCTCATCAATATCTCCCTTTATGTCTGTTAATATTTGTTGTATGTATCTGGGTGCTCCTGTATTTGGGGCATATATGTTGACGACAGTAACATCCTCTCCTTGGATGGATCCCTTAATCATGAAGTAGTGTCCTTTATGTCTTTTGTTTTAAAGTCTATTTTGTCTGATATGAGCGTTGCGACTCCTGCTTTTCTGTCTTGTCTATTGGCGTGAAATATTTTCCCCCACCCTTTCACTTTCAATCTATATGTATCTTTTGTCCTAAGGTGAGTTTCTTGTAGGCAGCATATTGATGGTTTTTGCCTTTTTATCCACTCAGCCACTCTGTGTCTTTTGATTGGGGCATTCAGTCCATTGACATTTAAGGTGATAATTGATAGATGATTATTTATTGCCATTTCAACCTCGTGTTCCAATTGATTCTATGGTTCTCCATTCTTTTTTTTTTTTTTTTTGGTTGGATGGTCTCCTGTTATTATCTGCTTGAGTGTATTTTTTTTTTCATTTTTTGCAAATGCAGTATTTGGTTTTGGCTTGTGGTTGCCCTGTTTTTTAAGTATGCTAACCCCTTCCATAATTGTGTGTTTCAGCCTGATGGTCCTGTAAGTTCAAACACTTCATTACTATATTAAAATTAAGAAGAGAAACATACAAACAAAAAGGGTTATTTACTTCCTAACATCCCTTGCCCACATTTTATGGTTTTGATGACTCTTTTTTATTTCTTTTTAATTTTATTTTGTTTGAAGCATGTTCATGATTAAATCTGTATGCTGGCTTATTTGAGTGACTGCTCTCTGATTGCGGTTTCCTCAGTCCTAGTTCTTCCTCTTCTTTTTTTTTTTTTCTTTTCTTTTTTCTTCCCTTTCCTTCCTTTCTTTTTGGTTTAGAGAAGCCCTTTCAATATTTCCTTTAACCTGGGTTTTGTGTTGCTGTATTCTTTAAGTTTTTGTTTGTTGGAAAAAATGTTTATTTCCCCTTCTATTTTAAATGATATTCTTGCTGGAGAGAGTATTCTAGGTTGCATATTTTTTCCTTTTAGCACTTTAAATATCTCTTGCCATTCCCTCCTGGCCTGTAGTGTTTCTGTAGAGAAGTCAGCTGATATTCTTATGGGGGTTCCCTTGTAGGTAACATTCTGTTTTTCTCTTGCTGCCTTTAGGATCCTCTCTTTATCACTAACTTTTGCCATTTTTATTATGATGTGTCTTGCTGTGGGTCTATTTGGGTTCAGTTTGTTTGGGGCCCTCTGTGCTTAAAGAAGTATGATTTAGGACTGTCTTAGCCCAGAAAGAATCTGACTTTGACCTGATGACGTCATCCAAGACACCTGCCAGAAACTCAAGGCACCTATCAGACCCTTACCCTAAAATAACTCATGACAGTCTATCAACTTATCAGACCCCTACCCTAAAAACAACTTGTGATTCCTTAAGGACAAATATTTTCTGACTTATGTCAATCACATTTCTTGCAAGGCAACTTTTAACCTTATGGCTTTTTGTCTTTATGAAGCCCCTTACTCTTCCTTGGAACACTCCTTCAAGGTTACCCAAATCTGTCCCTTGGCTTGCAATTCTGAAGACTTCAGACAAACTCTTTTTTTAATTTGCAGCCTCCTGCATTATTTTTCACGGCTATATTGGCCCTTTTCTCTATGCATGACCACAAATACTGAAACTAGCCAATCATCCCCTATGATCAAGTCCTAGAGTGAAAAATGCTCTTATGGACTTTTAAGTTTATTCTCATCCAACACAGCATTACTCTGTGAGCTTCAGACAAGTGTTCTCAAGCCCTGAACTTTCTACCAAATTCTAGGTGGATATTGTTATTTGCAAATCTCTTTCCTGGTTAAAAAAAAGGATGTTTGATGGATTTATCCTGTTTCCAAAGTCAAGTCCAAGCATCTCTGGTTAGCATCCAAGGCCCTCTACAACCTAGACTCAAACTACTATCCTTCACTCATCTTCAAACATATCCTATGTGGCAGAACACCAGAACTCTTATTTATACTATGTTTCTATGTTTTTACTTTTTTTCCAATGGGCACACCTATGGCATATGGACGTCCCCAAGCCAGGGATTGCTGAGCCACAGCTGCATCCTACATGGGACCCTTTAACCTACTGTGCCAGGCCAGCCAGGGATCAAACCTGTGGCTCCTCAGCAATATGGGACCTGGTCAGATCCTTAACCTACCACACCACAGTAGGAACTCCTTTACTTTAACAGATGATCATTTTTGCCTGGATACTCTACCCCTCATCACCACCCATGCCCATTTCACCACATCCAAATCTTACTTTTATTTAACATCTAGCTCAATGCTATCTCCTTGGTGAATTCATTCTGATACTTTTTTTTTTTTTTTTCATCTTTTGTCTTTTTTGTTGTCGTTGTTGTTGCTATTTCTTGGGCTGCTCCCGCGGCATATGGAGGTTCCCAGGCTAGGGGTCTAATCGTCTAATTGGAGCTGTAGCCACCGGCCTACGCCAGAGCCACAGCAACGCGGGATCCAAGCCACGTCTGCAACCTACACCACAGCTCACGGCAACGCCGGATCGTTAACCCACTGAGCAAGGGCAGGGACCGAACCCGCAACCTCATGGTTCCTAGTCAGATTCGTCAACCACTGCGCCACGACGGGAACTCCTGATACTCTTTTTATTTATTTATTTAGTTTTTAATTTTTTGTTATCTCCCCAATACAATTTTTTTCTACTGTACAGCATGGTGACCCAGTTACACATACTTATATACATGCTTTTTTCTCGCATTATCCTGCTCCATCATAAGTGACTAGACATAGTTCCCAGTGCTACACAGCAGGATCTCATTGCTAATCCATTCTGAAGGCAATAGTCTGCATCTATAAACCCCAAGCTTCCAGTCCATCCCACTCCCTCCTCCCCCTCCTTGGCAACCACAAGTCTGTTCTCTAAGTCCGTGAATTTCTTTTCTGTGGAAAGGTTCATTTGTGCCATATATTAGATTCCAGACATAAGTGATATCATATGGTATTTGTCTTTCTCTTTCTGACTTACTTCACTCAGGATTAGTCTCTCTAGCTCCATTACTCTTCTTTTTTAAATGCTCCGCTACATTTACTGAGAACCTGGAGAGTCTGGCCTGAAGATGATACATTTGAGCTCAGGAGTCAAACAATCCTGAGTCAAAACCCCAGCTCTGCAGTATGGCTTTGAGCAAGCTAGTGAACCCCTCTGAGCTTGTTCCCTTTATTTCTATTTCTAAAATGTGAATGCTGCCCCAGGGTTGACACACAGGAAAGAACAGTGCTTTGCAAAACAAACCACAGCACAGACTATGTGCTATGGTCTCCAGATTCAAAGAAGAATAAGCCAGGACCTTTAATTTAGTGAGCTGTACTAACAGGTGGGTAAGTGGAGCAAAGCAGCAAGCAATTACCACATTTACCCAAGTTTTCTGGGTACTTTGTTTTAAATGCACTCTTCTTCATTCTTGTTTATTCTTTCTTCCTCTGATATTGTATTACCCTTGTATTTATTCTTCTTCCCCTTTCGTTAATCCATACAAAGATTTATTCAGTGCCCACTATGAGCCAAGAACTGGGGCTATTACTATACACAAAACAGCCTCATGGAATTTTGCCCATCTTTTCAGTTTACTGTTTTGTTTTCTTTGGTTGCATCAGCAACAGGCAAAAGTTCCTGGGCCAGGATCAAAACTGCACTTCAGCAGTGACAACACCAGGTCCTTAACCCACTGAGCCACCAGGGAACTCCTCAGTTTACTGTTATATTAACACAATATCTAAAGGAGATCTATCAAACATTTATTAAAACATGATGTATTCCTACATGACTGCTTATTTATTCAGCTAGCACTATTTTCTGGCTGGCTTCCATGGTCATAAGCCTTTACTATTACCATGTGATATTTAGATTCCTGGGATTTGGTATTTCGCTCTGCATTGGGTTACAGGTCCAGCTGAAATTGAGACCTGGATGTCTAAACTCTTCTGACATGTGCAAGTACTAGAGTCACAGACATACCATTTTGACACTCTCAGTAGATGGAATTAACTCTAACAAGAAATGAAAATTTGCTAATAATATCTTAGGGTACATCTTTTAATTATTAAACTTTTCTCATTTCGCGTTTCTAAATATACAAAATTCTCAAGTCCTTCAGTGACTCTAACACAAAAATTTGCTTTGTTCTAATATTCTTAGAAGTAGGAAAAAACTTCCTAAGGTAACCCTAAGAATATCAACATTTTATAATCCAGATTAATAAAAAGAGCTTCCATAATTTCTAATGCTTTGGAACAAGAGTCATAAAACTGAACAGCTCTGACAAGTATTGTACATATGTTTGTGAAACTGTAATTTCTAGTTTGACGGTGATTTCCTCTTCTAATAAGCTTTTACAAATTCTCTTGATAGAGAATGTTTCAGTCTAACCTATTTCTAAGCAAAGTGTTTCACTTAGGCTATACTTACTATCTGGTTCTTGAACCCTTCCTGAGCATAGCCCAAACACTCTAGGACACAGATTCATAAATATCTTTATTTCCACACTTGTCCCTCTCCCACTGATTCCTGGTATCTGTCTCTCTGTCCTTGCAAAGACTACAGCCTAATATAGCTACTGATTCTAATAAAGGATCCATGGAATTTCCTCTCACTGGGCTTCTCTGACGACTTCACAGTACCTCCTGAGAGCACCAAGGGCTGCTGCTGGGCAGTGGCACCAACAGACAGGGGACGACATCCTAAAACCAAGGCCTAGCCTCAGCTGCCCAGAGGCAGAACGTGATCACCAATGAGCCTATCGAGCTTCTGAAAGACTCTCCTCCATCCCTGGAGAGTCTGCAGAAACTCTCCAGACCCTTGAGAGATCACCAATCACCCAGCCTGAGTAGGTATCAGGCCCTGGGGCTAAACTAGTGTTTCTGAAAATGCCCTTCCCTAAACGATTTAACTTTAAATTTTTGCTTCTGAAAAAGGTAACAGAATTCAAGGGGTTTCCTGGTAGCCTAGTGATTAAGGATTTGGCATTGCCACTGCTGTAGTACAGGTTTGATCCCTGGCCCAGGAATTTTCACATGTTGCAGACATGGCCAAAATATTAAAAAAAAAAAAACTTTCAGTTAAAAAAAAAATGTAATGGAATTCCGTGACCTAGTTTATGTAGATTTACATCTATTACCACATTCTCCCAGATTAAAATAAGACATTTTGAAAACCATCTCATACTACAAAGCCACAAGGAAGACATAGTACTGTCCCTTAATACCAATCAGATCAAAAAGAAAATGTCCTGAAAGCAAGCTGACCATAACTGGATATAACAATATGAAATATAATTTCATATTTATGAAAATACTCCTGAAGGATGCTCATGAGCCAAACAGACTACCAAGGATAGGATGCTAATGTTTACAGCTGCCCCCCCAGATGTTGAAGAATGATGAAATTCTCATCTCAAATTAGCCCATCAGAGAGGAGTCAGTGTTGGGAAGCCCCTTAGACGTTGCTCCATTGAGTCCCCTGTGCAATGAAAAAGCAGATTCCATAGAAGTCACTTCAAATACTTCTAATTTAGGAGCTTACTTCATAAAAACAGCCACCAAGGGAAAGTTCCTTTTCAAACTGAACCCAAATCTGGAAATCTGAACTTTTAAATCAAGTGGGGGTGATTCTGCTCCCCGAGGGCACTTGTCAATGTCTGTAGACACTTTTAGGGGTGGAGTGCTTCTGGCATGTAGTGGAGAGAAGCCAGGGATGCTGCTTAAAACTCTACAATACACAAGACAGCAACCCCCCAACGAAGAATAATCTGACTCTGGGAGTTCTCGTTGTGGTGCAGCAGAAACGAATCTGACTAGTATCCATGAGGATGTGGGCTGGATCCCTGGCCTCGCTCTGTGGGTCGAGTATCCGGTGTTGCCAGGAGCTATGGCTCAGATCCTGCACTGCTGTGGCTGTGGCATAAGCTGGCAGCTGTAGTTTTCAATTCAAACCCTAGCCTGGGAACTTCCATATGCCACGAGTGCAGCCCCCCCCAAAAAGAATAACCTGACCCCAAATGTCCATAGTAACGAGGTTGAGAAACCCTACTCCAGCTCCTGCTTGCTAAGCCTAGGAAGGCTCTTTTGAAGAAGCACAAGTCAACTCTTTTTTTCCATGTGTGGTACATGAAAAGATATCTGAAACTTTCTATGGAGGTCAACCATTATCACAAAAATGTCACATAACAATCTACACCAAAAATCAGTGGCTGGAACTGTCACGAGGAGCACAGAGTCTAAGGCAGTGCTCACAGGAACCTGGGGTGCAGTTCCTTAATGGGGAATGCACCTCCTGGCCGAGGGCAGTAAGTGTGGGCTCTCAGGATTCTACTGCTTTGTATTAATGCTTCATTGACTTCAAGAAATTAACTAAGATCTTTCCATGTCTGTCTCTGCCCTGGAATAGTTTCGGCACCATCAGATGTACATTTTCTATAAATGCTTGCTCCAAACCAGCTGTCAAACCATCTATTTCTGATGCCCTATATAAAGCAAAACTAAGCCCGTAAGAACTTGGATAGAGATTTAAATGGAAGCTGGGGCTAAGGTCTGCAGTTGGATTAGATGTGGGTTACGAGAAAAACAGAAGAATCAAGAATTACTCCAAGGTTCTTGGTCTGAGAAAGAGGAAGCTTTAAAGATGCTGTGCCACTGTTTTCTGTTCTCCAGAAATGCTGAGGAATTCTCAGCAGTATTTCAAATCATCGTTCCACCAAATGTAAGGAAAAAGTCCCCTGAGATGGAAAAGCAGCCTACCATGTGAAACAAAGCATTTCAATCTCAAGATTTAAATATTCAAGTAGATCTCTGCAAATCAAAATATTCCAGTAAATGTCTGCTGAAGAATTTTAGAATGAAAAAGATGATAAAATCTAATAGATATAGCCCTTAAAATAGACCTTGAGATTGATTGATCCTTTAAAAGAACCATGAAGGTTTTTAAACATTTATGTGTATGAGAAAAGTCTGCTAGGGAGGAAAAGAAATCTGAAAGAGAATGGATATGTGAACATGTATACCTGAATCACTGTGTTATACAGCAGAAATTATCACAACACTAAAGCAACTATACCTCAAGAAAACTTTCAAAAAATGAAAAGAGAAAAGTATGCTTTGGGGAAATTTGGCTAAGAGGTGTTCAAGGAATAATTCTGGAAAACCTCGGAGTACACCAATGAAAAATGTTACAGTGTAACTCCCCCAGAAACTGTGCAATGCAGCAGCCCTGACGTGAACATGTGTCTTCAAAAGAGCTGTGCAGAGGTAGCAGAGTGAGCTGGTACAAGTAGTGACAGCATCCTTAGTGAGAGGTGGGCACAGAATGGGTCGGTAAAGGCCAGGACTCCAGCACCCTGCCACCCCACCCTCTACCTCCCACCCCAGCACAGCCATGGAGGTGCAGAGGATAAAGCTGAGGTTGCCTAGGAAAGCCAGGCTCAATAAAGCTGAAGGTGGGATTGTTTTTGTTTTTTTTCTTTCAAATTATAAACATTGGGAGTTCCCATTGTGGCTCAGTGGTTAATGAATCCGACTCGGAACCATGAGGTTGCAGGTTCGATCCCTGGCCTTGCTCAGTGGGTTAAGGATCTGGTGTTGCTGTGAGCTGTGGTGTAGGTCGCAGATGCAGCTCAGATCCCGCATTGCTGTGGCTGTGGCGTAGGCTGGTGGCTACAGCTCTGATTGGACCCCTAGCCTGGGAACCTCCACATGCCGAGGGAGCGGCCCTAGAAATGGCAAAAAGACAAAAAAAAAAAAATTTATAAACATTGGATGTAGTGGGTAAACATATATTCCTATGGGACTAAATGAATGAAGAGACTATACTAAATAAGACTCAAAACATTACTTTTTCCCAATGCAAGTCCCCTTTTTGTCTTTTTTCATGCTAATTAAAATTTAATAAGCTTGTGGTTGTATATGCTTAAATATTACCAATTCTTTTTTTTTAGAGCTGCACTCATGGCATATGGAGATTCCCAGGCTAGGGGTAGAAATGGAGCTGCAGCCACCATCCTACACCACAGCCACAGCAAGAGGAGATCTGAGCCGCATTTGCGACCTACACCACAGCTCTCAGCAATGCCAGATCCTTAACTCACTGAGTGAGGCCAGGGATCGAACCCGAGTCCTCATGGATACTAGTTGGGCTCATTAACCACTGAGCCACAACAGGAACTCCCAATGCAAGTCACCTTTACAGGGTAGTATCCTGCTCATCACAGCTGTAAAAAAAAAAAAAAAAAAAAAATTCTCTCTGTATGATTCACTAAAGAAACCAAATACCAAAAACACCAAAACTTAAAGGTAGCAATAGATAAAGAAAAGAAGGACCAATTCACATGTGAAGACAACACAAGGCCTGAAGAGATGCATGGGCATGAGGCTGCCTGAGCTGCAAAGGAGTGAGCAGGGGCTCTCCACCCAGCCACGGGGTAAAACAGACGTAAGTGCCTCAGCGGGAGAGCCAGAACATGTGTGGAAGAGTCATAGCCTGTGTCATTCTCTCAGCCAGACTCTGTCAAGCAAACCACTGAGCTGCCTGTTTGTAGCCTAAAGATGACTATCTTAAGGAGTTCCCGTCGTGGCACAGTGGTTAGCGAATCCAACTAGGAACCATGAGGTTTCGGGTTCGATCCCTGGCCTTGCTCAGTGGGTTAAGGATCCGGGGCTGTGAGCTGTGGTGTAGGCTGGCAGCTACAGCTCCAATTAGACCCCTAGCCTGGGAATCTCCATATGCCATGGGAGCAGCCCTAGAAAAGGCAAAAAGACCACACACACACACACAAAAAAGACTACCTTGAAGCCTTTAATAGGCCAAGGCCTGGGGACAGGACATTGCAAAAGTATAATTTTCCATTCTCAATTATTTGAGCAGCTGAAGACTATGACACTGATATGAAAATATGTACTTGTGACAAAATCAGTGATATATTACAGCATATGGACTATCCTTGTGTCATAAGCCATGATAGTTGTGATAATTTATTATAAGAAATTAAGATTCTAACAAATTCAGAAAAGGATAAGAATTGCACATGAAGCACTACTGTCGGTCATTTTCTCTGTGGGGTTAATAATGTTATAGTTTCTCTGCCACTTTGGAGTTGGTAGTTATTTGAGATAGCCTTGCATACAGAGTGCTTTTTCTCAAAAGTCCAAATGTTTACCAAGCTGCCACACTACAGAGATTATATTTAAAACATTGTGGGGGAAGAAAAGTGAATGAATGAAAAGAACTGGGTTACAGCAAGGATTCATTCTCAGGGCTCATTGGTCTATAGGAAGACTGTGCTTTGGCTGATTAAGTGAGGCTGGGTTCAGCTGGGTCTGGCTTCTCATTGAAGGTTGAGCCCCGGTCTGCCCTATATTCATTCATTCTGTGGTCCAGTAAGTGGGCACTAACCATGTGGGGCCTGTTCTCTGGCACATGCCCAGAGCCCAAGAGGGCAGGCCCAACTATGCACATGGATTTTTAAGCTTCTGACTTACATCCACTTATATCCAACTAGTGCTCAGTGTCATAGGACTGAGCTCAACATCAGAGGTAGGCTTTTACAGTCACCCTAAGACCATGCAAGAGTCTGGATGTATAATTCTATCACAGTGGAATGACAAATATGGACAAAAATGGAATCTCCCATATTCCCCTTTTAATTTCCTTCAAGCTCAATATCACTCTCTCCTTCAAGCACAGCTTCTAGAATTCTCACCACACTGACAATGTTCTTCTACACCAGCTTCAGTTCTTCAATTTTCCTATTAAATCAAAGGCTCAGCACTGAGCACAGTACTCCATGTGTGGTCTGACTCACAATGATTTCTCCTAGTATAAGGTTTAGCAGCTCGAAAGTTTAAAACCTTACCTAGATAAGAGCACTGCCAAGAAAATATACTCTAAATGAAATGGTTTGCAGAAGTTTTGAAATAAAATATCAGCTATCCTTACTGAGTACTAAAGACATTTTTCTACTGAAACATAAAGGAGGCAATTCAGAGGGATAAACTTCAATAACACATAAATTAGAGAAATTAGCCTCTCTCTGAACTCTAGTCTACGCGAATCAAATTCTCTACCTTTAGGCCATTTTATAATTTATACAGCCCTTAAATATATACTCTCTAATTTCATTTATTTCTTTACAACCCTGAGCTAGGTATTATTTTTGCCACTGCTGAAAGATGAGGACATTGAGAGTTAGATGGAAGTCCAGTTCTTCCTCTGCCCAGTGAACAACCATCTTTCTTACCTCCAGGACTACAAGGAGGACCTCTTCCTTCCACCTGGAACTCTCGTCCCTGGCGATCTCCTTGCTTTGCCTGTCTACCCCCACTCATCCTTTAAGTCTCCACTCTAACAGCACATTCTCCATAAGAACTGCCTACTTCCAATTTTTTTTTTTCATTTTTATTAGGGCCACACATGCAGCACATGGAAGTTCCCAGGCTAGGGGTTGAAAAGGAGCTGCAGCTTTCAGCCTATGCTGCAACCACGGCAACACAGGATCCGAGCCGCATCTACATCAGATCCTTCTATAAATCCACCTGAATTTATAGAAGTCATGTATACAATCCCTACACTGCTAGCACATTTTTGACTGTCTTCTAAAGAATCATTTTAAGCCAATGTTAGGAAAACAGCCTTGCTCACTAAAGGGAATTAGCACCATCTAGTGAAAGAAGCTGGTAGAAAAGTAAGTTCCATTAGGAGACTGCTATATGAGAACCAAAAGAAAAGTGCTTATGCAACAGGGGACACATTTAAGAAAATATAGAAAACTGTAGTAGTAACGCCCCCTCCTGGTTATGTTTTATTAATTTATATTGGACACTGACAGAGTTTAGCTATTAGTATCACAGTCATTCTAAAAACCTAATACTCAAGTTCCCTGTGGCACAGTGGACTAAGCACCTGGCGTTGCCACTGCAGTGTCTTGGATTCCTGCTGTGGAGCAGATTCAGTCCCCGGCCCAGGAACGTCCACGTGCCATGGGCAAGGCCAAAAATAAATAAATAAATATATTTTTTTATCTTAAAACCTAATACTCATAATTAGGTAATATTAATTGTAATATTCTAATTATGGAATGTTTAAAAGGGAGATAATTTGCTATGTCAGAGGCACCACGAAATAAGTATGACCCATTAACATACTTCCCCATCCTCTAACTTGTAGCCAGATGTGAAGGTCCTTGACTTTATCATGCTGCTGGCCTTGCAAAGCCATTATACATTCTTGTACAGGGAAGATTTGTTTGAAGGCTGTACGCATGATGGAGTCCCATGGAAAGCGTGTTGAGGAAAGACTAATCAGTTGGGGTGTTAGTGGTAGTCATCTAGACAGGGGATAGATACCAAGGCCAGAAATGAAATGATGAACAAGTGTCCACTGGGTTTGGGGATCACTACAACATGCAGGATGTCTCAACAACTGCAGCAACTGTTTATTTTACCTTAGTCACACCTCCTTATATCTTTTCTATTATCATCTTAAACAGCATTAAAATGCTTAAGCAATGTTTTGGTCTTATTCTCTCTAAAGATAAGCTCCTTGGAGAGGGAAATCACTTGAGTAAAGACGTTAATGGTGATTTATTTATTTTTATTACTCAATGAATTTGTTACATTTATAGCTGTACAATGATCATCACAATCCAATTTTATAGGATTTAATGAAAAGAATATATGCATTGGGTCACTTATTTCAACAATATAACTTGTGAAGACAAAAAATTAAGTGGGACTTCCAAAAACTATGTTTTTATTTTCGCTTTTTTTTTTTAGGACTGCATCATGGCATATGGAGGTTCCTAGGCTAGGGGCTGAAATGGAACTACAGCTGTCAGCCTACACCACAGCCACAGCAACAAAGGATCCAAGCTGAGTCTGCCACCTACACCATAGTTCATGGCAACACTGGATCCTTAACCCATTGAGCAAGGCTGGGGATCGACCCGAGTCCTCATGGATCCTAGTTGGGTTCATTACCACTGAGCCACGACAGGAACTCCCAAAAACTATGTTTTCACAAGATTCTTCTTGTGGAATTTAGGGGAGCTCTTGTGTTAATTATGCACATTGTCAACTCTCAAATGTGTGATCACTGCATCATGAGGACAGTGTTTATCTGCTGGACAAAAAAGCAGTTCGAAATGGGTTGATCCCTTTACCTCTATTTTTGGATAAAGGTCAATTCATCTATTAATTTTTTCCTATTTCTTTTTTTTAGAATATAGAATTTATTTTTAAATGCTCAAAAACAGGAAAACTAAATATTAATTGTTTTCAGATACATATATGAAAGTAAAACATCTATATGTGTTAAAAAACCTAACTTTCAGGAGTTCCCGTCGTGGCGCAGTGGTTAACGAATCTGACTAGGAACCATGAGGTTGCGGGTTCGGTCCCTGCCCTTGCTCAGTGGGTTAACGATCCGGCGTTGCCGTGAGCTGTGGTGTAGGTGGCAGATGCGGCTCGGGTCCCGAGTTGCTGTGGCTGTGGTGTAGGCCAGTGGCTACAGCTCCGATTCGACCCCTAGCCTGGGAACCTC
This sequence comes from Phacochoerus africanus, assembly GCF_016906955.1. Taxonomy (NCBI): domain Eukaryota; kingdom Metazoa; phylum Chordata; class Mammalia; order Artiodactyla; family Suidae; genus Phacochoerus; species Phacochoerus africanus. The sequence goes on from NC_062545.1 coordinate 110,826,163, forward strand.
CATATGCCGCAGTAGCGGCGCAAAGAAATAGCAAAAAAAAAAAAAAAAAAAAAAAAAAAACCTAACTTTCAGGGAATTCTCTGGTGGCCTAGTGGTTATGACTCGGCGCTGTAGCCTGAGTTCAATCCAAGGTCTGGGGATCCCACATCAAGCTGCTGCACAGCATGGCTCTACACATACACACACACACACCAATAAAACAAACAAAACACCTAACTTTCAGACCTGGCTAACCCAAGGACTTAACACAAAATCAGAGCAATGGTTACCTGTGGAGGAGGAGTGAGGAGGAGAAAGTGACTCTAAGTTCCTGCTACTGTTCCAGTTCTTAAGGAACAGGGAAGATGGGTTGTTATAGTTTAAATGATATTTATGTTTAAATATACAACTCTTTTTTGGCCAACCCCATGGCATGTGTAAATTGCTGGGCCAGGGATTGAACTTGCGCCATAGTTGCAGCCTGAGCCACAGCTGTGGCAACACTGGATCCTTAACCCACTGCACTACAAGGGAACTCCCTAAATATACACTTTTAGAGATACAACCTTACCTCACATTAAATAAGAACTATTTTCCCCTCCCAATTTCAAGATTAAATTATACTTCCTATCCCCCAAAACAGCCAAGATGACAAATGAACTCAAGATTAGGGCTTATACTAAAGATAAACTACTAATTAAAAAAAAAAACCAAATAGTCTGCAAAAATTCACTTATATGAACTATACAGCAACATTATTGTAACAGAAAAAATAAATTTTATGCAAGGTAAATTCCACTCTATAATTCTAAAATGGAGTTCTCTCATGGCAGATCAGGTTAAGGATCAGCACTGTCACTGCTGTAACTCAGGTGACTGCTGTAGTGTGCGTTCGATCCCTGGTCTGGGAACTTCCACATGCTGCAGGCGTAGCCAAAATAAAAAAGTAATATAAAATTCTAAAATACTCTAATTTTCCTAGGTCCTTTTTTACACAGTGTCTAACAGTATCTTGTCTTTGGAAAGTATAAAATAAATTTTTATTCACTGGAATTACTAAGCCAGGGAACTCCATTAAGGATGATCACTTAGACGAGAAGCCTGAATATTCACAGCTACAAGACACATACCTGAATTTAGGAAGAACTGGGGAGGGTCTCCATGAATGCCCACTGTGCCCGGCCCCAAGGAGTCAGACAGGGTATTCACAAAGGAAAATACTCCACTCATGATTCCAAAGCCCAGGCCAGAAACTAAAGAGGAAGGAAAACACTGTTAAACCTGATGCATGCTATGATATTCTCCAAATCAAATGTCCAAGGACTAGGGAACACTATTTTGTTGCAGGAAAAAGGGGTGCACAGGAGGTAGGAGAAGCAGTGGAGAAAGCTGGCTCAGAAAAGGCTAGTGCTTGACTCAATGATGAACCCAGAGAGGACGGGGGAAAAAGAGGACAGGAAATGGATAGTGAACTGTAGCAGAGAAATGAAGAGGAAGAGCAAGAGATTCAGAAAGGCTCAGAAGCCATAGGGAAGGCAGAAGGATGAGAACAGAATTTGGAGAATTAAGCTGGATGCAACTGAGCTCAAGGGGTGACCATATTGCAAGGAGGGATCCTGGGTCAAGCTGGGTGACCCAACATAGGGCCCTGGGTCCAATCTTTAAAGCCAATTCTAAAAGAAAAATACACTCTGGGAAGAGTTTGCCCAGCAAGGCCAAAGTCATGGTAACCACCCAGAGAAGATAACAGTAACACTATTTAGAAATTTTTAACTGGAGTATATACATGTTCAAAAACCTAATTGTCTATTTAATGGACACACAGATAAAGGTCACCTGCAATTACTTTCCTTTACATAAGGGCCCTGGAAAGCTAGAAAAATAGACAATGTACACCAATAGGCCAAGGCAGTTGTAAAATACTACCTGAAATCTCTAAAGATGTAAGAGATAAAAATGGCTTTTATGCCAAGCCTGATTTTTTTCCCCTCAATGACACTATGCACTTCTAACTTACCATAAGCCAGCAATCGCATAGAGGGTGCTGTCTCATCTGGGTTTAAACTCTTCAAACCTTCACTGGCCTTTCTAAAATAAAACCACACAGATAATTTTTTTTAAAGTAGAATATCAGAAAAATACATAAGATTTTAAAATCCACATACATAGGCTTTTAAGGAGGTAATACTCTAAATCTAAAATCCACTTAAGGTGCTCCTGCTGTGGTGCAATGGGATCAGCAGCATCTTGGGAGCACTGGGAAGTGGGTTAGATCCCTGGCCCGGCACAGCTGGTTAAGGATCCAGCATTATCACAGCTGTGGCTTATTTAGTTCAAGGCTGTGGCTCTGATCTGATCAGAGCCTAAAACCAAACCAAACTAAAATCGAATAGAATAAAATAAAATAAAATCTGGAGTTCCTGTCGTGGCTCAGTGGAAATGAATCTGCCTACCATCCATGAGGATGAAGGTTTGATCCCCTGGCCTTGCTCAGTGGGTTAAGGATCTGGCATTGCTATGGCTGTGGTGCAGGCCAGAGGCTACAGCTCTGATTTGACCCCTAGCCCGGGAACCTCCATATGCCACAGGTGCGGCTCTCAAAAGGCAATAAAACAAAATAGAAAAAAATATAATCCACTTAAACAAATCCAGCAACTTTTCAATTAACTAAAATCAACCAAAATTTCCAACCAACTTTTACCTTTTATCTGACATTCACAAAGAAGAGAAAAAATAATAGAAGAAAACAAGCCATCAGGGATTGAGTTTAATATGAAAAAGAAAGCAATACTTATGACTGAGTTTAGTATTAATTCAATATCCTAAGGCATCTACCACTCTGAATTTTTCCTCTTCCCAAAGTACTGTACCTTCAGCTCCACATCTTTTGTACTTTGCTGCACCTCCACCTGCGTTACACTTACTCTGCCACCCTCCCTTCTACCTTCTGCGCCATGGAATCTAAATGGTACTCATTCTTCAACATCTTGTTCAAGCAACAATTTCTCAAAGAAGCCATCTTTATCAATGATTGATAACCACTCGCATCATCTCTCCTTCCTCTTAAATCCTACACTACTGATGGTCTGAACTCTCACATGGATATTTAATCATATAGTCTTCTGATTCTAAACATGATTTGTTTCATATCCCCAATCAGACTTCATGGAAGAGGTAACCAGGGAAGAATAAAATGCTATCCTCAGAAAGGGAGAAAAATGAATACTTGAATGAAACATTAGACTACTGCTCAGTAAGAAATGATCTTTTCAGGAGTTTTCCTGAGGCACAGTGGATTAAGGATCTGGTGTTGTCACTGCTGTGGCTCTGGTTACAGCAGAGGTATAGGTTCGATCCCTGGCCCAAGGACTTCCAACCATGCCAAAAATAAAATGCACCATTTTAGAAACTGTAAAAAAATAGACCTATGCCTTTTAAGAAATTATAACAATAGTTATCTTAATATTTTTTCTATAAATGATTTTTATATGTATGGAATCAGCATTATAATGCAATTGTATTATATTACAAAAGCTTCAATCCAAGCCAAAAAATTCTAATATATGTTTTAGGCAACAGGTAGGACTATAACTTGTAATTTTTTTTTAAAATTAACATAGAAAGAGCTATCACTTGTGGTCACACATCAACTTCTCATGGTGCAACTCTTTGCCAGGCTGCAAGTTAAAATTCATTCATTTGAGAGGAAATACTGTTACTATGGCCTAAGCCATGAAATAAATTTACACTGGACTGCAATGATAAATCCTGATTCAATTCCATGTGTTGATTCTATTCCACGTACATAAAACAACTGGTGCAAGCTCTTCACCTTTTAATCTTGGCACCAAATTCAGATAGCAAAGTCTGATAGAGGTAGAACCTTAAAGCTCAAAACCTACTTTGGCAGTGGAGATAGTTAAAATATTGATAAAACCTAAATTTCTATATTTGAATGTACTGAAGCCCAAGGGAGCAACTTAAATGTATCTAATTAATGTCAATCATAAATAAAGTATCATAGTAATTCTCAAACTTGTTTTAACATAGGACTACATAACATTCAGTATTTCTAAAATGTGCTAGGAAAACATTGTACCATATTCCAAAGGCTTGTTGCAGATGCATTTTGTAAAGGCAAACAAAGGCACCTGTTAATACAGATTTGCCCTATTTGTTCGCAAATCTCCAAAGGTCCTTTCAGAAGAGCAAACGTGGTTTCCTCAGAAGTCAAAGTGGCTTCTCTCAATTTGCTGGCGTGAGAGCCTGCAGACTGAATGCGGTTAATTCCTTCTGCAGGTGCCCTACGCCCTTACTGCCCTCATTAAAAATGGAAACCCAGGTTCAGCTTGGAGCCCTTCGGAACTTTAGGTTAGTGCCAATAAGGAGTTGCTTTTCAGGTGGAAACGCCGAAGAAACAATAGTGATAAACATCAGGCACCCACTTAGTCGCTCCAGGTAAGTGAGGTTTAGGAACCTCAAGTCCCAAAGGGTAACTAAAGCCAAATCCTGAAGTGTGAAAATTCACTGAAATTAACTTTGTTTCAAATTAGAACCACCATATGTGAAAAGGCAAAACCAACAGGAGCCAGTGGTGTTGGTGTGGTGATGGGAAAATCCAGCACGCCCCAAGGCTGTGCTGCTAAGAGATTGGTGCCCCGTCAGGGGTGGGAAGGGCCCTGCTCTCTGCACTACTTTGACCACAGCAGGGTACCGTGCTGTGTTCCCAGCTCAGAGAAACGCCAGGCCTACAAAAAGGGGTGTGTCCACTGACATAAAAGAACAGGGCCAGAATAGGTTTGGAAGCCACGTCCATGACTTCTGAGGGCCAGGTGAAGACACGAGGAATGTTCAGCCTTCAAAGAGACAAGATGACAGCTGTGTGACAGAGACTGCATTTGCCTGTATAAGGCAGAGGTCACAAAGAGGGAGTGTCTCATTACCTTAACATGGTCTAGTTAAATTTTGGAATGGTAGTAACTGCTCGTACCAGAAACATTCAACCACAGCTGACTGTCCATCTGTTAAGGATACTGTATTCCCATAGAAACTGAAATGTTGTCTTTGATTTTTGTTGCCCTTTAATATTTCCATGAACTAATGGAAATTTTATTTTTAAAACTTTTCTAAGATACAACTTTTTCTTCTAAGCAATGGGTTCCTGGTTTTCATTTTTATTTATTTTTGTCTTTTTAGGGCCGCACCTGCAGCACATGGAGGTTCCCAGGCTAGGGGTTGAATCGGAGCTGTAGCCGCTGGCCTACACCACAGCCACAGGAACGCCAGATCCAAGCTGTGTCTGCAACCTACATCACAGCTCACAGCAACACTGGATCCTTAACCCATTGATCGAGGACAGGGATCGAACCCTCATCCTCAAGATTGCTAGTCAGGTTCATTAACCACTGAGCCACAAGCCATGACGGGAACGCCACTTCCTGGTTTTCTACTTGTGATTTAAACTGCTTCATTATTAAATTTCAGTATCTGTTATAAAAGCAACAAGAAAAAATACAGAAGGCTGGCATACTGGCAAGAACAAATTATCAGAAGCCTACTATACAGATGCTATGAGGTTCTGTCTTGGTTGGATCCATGAAATTCATAAAGTGTTTTAATTATCTCATTTGCAGAAAAGACATAGCATGTTTATCACTCTACAAACTAAGACTCACTACATAATCAGAGCCAACCTTATGACTGCCTGAAAGAAGATATGGTTCCAAGTTCAAGCCTGGTGTTTCAAAGTGGTCTCATGTGAGGTCCTCGTGGATCCTACAGATGACCTACTTTCTAGTCTAAAAAGGGAACTCATGCCCATAGGTTTTCTTAAATGTATTTCCTATTATGGACATGAAATCATGTGACATACACAAAACAAACCCGTTTCCCCCTAGCACCATCATAACAATGGAAGGCATAATGGCCCTAAGAATTATCTATTTTAGTGTCAAGGAGAAGCACTTACAGTTTTTTATTTATTAGTCTTTTTAGGGCACACACCCACAGCATATGGAAGCTCCCAGCCCATGGGTTGAATTGGAGCTGTAGCCGATGGCCCACACCACAGCTACGGCAGCACAGGTTCTGAGCCACGTCTGCGACCTACACCACAGCTCATGGCAACACCAGATCTTAACCCACTGAGCGAGGCCAGGGATCAAACCTGCATCCTCATGGGTACTAGTTGGTTTGGTTACAGCTAAGCTATGATGGGAACTTTGAGAAGCACTTATAAATTCTAGGCTGAATCAGTTTTGTTGTTTCAATGACTATTTCTCTAGCTTCTTTTTCTCCATGGCACTTAGTATCTTTTAATATACAATGTATTTTCTTGCTCATTCAGTTGTTGTCCTTCCCACTGTAATATTACCTCCATGAGACTGTCTTTCATCATGATGTATCCCTAGTACCTAGGGTAGTGCATGACATTGAGCAAGTTCACAAGAAATAATTTTTTGAGTGAAGGAAGGAGGGAATGTCCACATTTTAAAATGCTCAACATTTTGGAGTTCCTGTCATGGTGCAGTGGCAACGACTCCAACTAGGAACCATGAGGTTGTGGGTTCAATCCCTGGCCTCGCTCAGTGGGTTAAGGATCCAGCATTGCTGTGAGCTGTGGTGTAGGTCACAGATGTTGCTTGGATCTTTCGTTGCTGAGGCTGTGGTGTAGGCCGGTGGCTACAGCTCCAATTCGACCCCCATCCTGGGAACCTCCATAAGCTGAGAGTATGGCCCTAAAAAGCAAAAAAAAATAAAAATAAAAAATAAAATAAAATACTCAATATTTTCAGCCTGGAAATTTATAATCCCTTGGCTTCAAACTATGTTGGAAGACATGGACCCTCAAATACAACAGTATATTAATGTTTCAAATTACCAAATCATAATGCAAATAAAACTGTGGAGGGGGGTAAAGAAGACATTTAACTTACTTTAAAAGTTTATAATATGCGAACCGGAATGTTTCTTGGATAAGGACTGAGACCAACACTCCAAAGATCAACAGATATTTCTGGACTCGTTCATCTTTGTTATCAGTAATGGTTGTTGCCATGAACCAAACTAGGGAGGAAAGCAGCAGAGACACCAACCAGAAGAAGGCTCTGAAAATTGGGGGGGAAAAAATTACAAGTGAACAGGATTAATAATGATTTAAATGCAGAAAAAATCTTGCTTGAAAAGGAATGGATTTCCTGACCAAGAAAATGTTCATGAAGTGATGTTCTGAATCAACTGTTCTTAATCAATGGTGCAGTTTCCCTGGTGAAATCAACATGAAGTCCAAGAGGAATTTGAGATTTTTTTCCCCCTAAATATCACTTTTTCAGTGACTCTGTTATTTCTAAGTACTGCTGCAGACTATCTGCCAAGTGCTGTCTGGCTAGAAACTTGGTTATTTGCTCCACTTCCTTATTAAAGCTTTGCCCACTGATGTGCAAACAAATGTCTGCATCTCTATTAACAGAGTGACTGGCTGGCTTTAAAATCGAGGTTGAAAACCTATGCTCTGATCTAGATCAGTTTTCCAGGCCTGGTTTCTACAACATTCCTGTGGATTTTAATGATTATAACAAGGGTTACAGAACTTTTACCCAAATCACTATTGTTTTTTAAATGACACTTGTGATGAGGCACTTTCAAGAAGGTCAGAAAAGGTGGCAATCACTGGTATCGCCTGGCCAAGCGACACTCTGGGGAGCCCAAGAGCTGCCAGACAGGTGAAAACTGAGATTATGACCACAATCGCTAGGAGAGTTCGGTGTTGACCAAGCTCCTGCAGGGAGATGTACTACAGGTGCGGTGTTGTTTCCCCACGTTTCTACCCTTTGGCTGAACCGGGGAATCACCTGGGACGCTTTAAAAAATTCCGTAGTCCGAATCCCAGGCCCCTGACCTTCCGATTCAGTTAATAGAGGTAGGAGCTGACCATCGCGGATATCTTAAAACACCTGACGCCCAGGTGCTTAAGGGTTCTTGCTTGGGATTACAAATGCCTGTTAGAATCTGAGGGAAACTAGGGACCTCCCCTCTCCAAATGAATAAAAGATGAATATCTGAACTTATCCACAATTTTTAATACAGTTTTTAATGTATGACTTATTAAAGCACACCCGGGAGACAAGCGTAGGGGTTTTTCTGAGACCCACAGTGTGATGTGCTCTCCCTCTGAGCTCGCCCTCTGGGGTCGCAGGCGAAGAGTCCCAGGGGAGATGGGTCTCCGCTCTCCCCCTCCCAATCCTTCTCCCCTCCAAAGTCTATCGAGGTCAAGTCGTTTGGAGGGAACGCCAAGTACTGCCGGTACCCCAGCGGGGGAGGGGAACCCCGGGTCTGGTTTCCTGGCGCAACCACCTTACCCAATGATGAGGAGGATGATGCGCAACGGCTCGGTGGCGATGGTGAAGACGTAGAGGGCGAGAGCAGGCCCGAAGGCAATGAAAGCGCAGCCAAAGAACACGGCCGCCGTCATGGCGACAGCAAAGCCGGCCCGGGGGCCGGGCGGGGACTTGGGGGCGCTGAGCGCTGATAGAGCTGAGCGCGGGGTGAGGGCGGGGCAGGAGAGCGGCGGCCAGCGGGGCGCGGCGGAGGGACGGGAGGCGGGGCGTGGCCGTGAGCGGCGTTGGGGCGTGGCGCGTCGGAGGAACAGAAGGCGGGGCGAGGGCCCGGAGGCGGGGCGAAGCCGTGAGCGCCAGAGGGACCCCGGCGCCCGGGCGCGAGGCGCGCCTCACCTCCGGGCTGGCAGATCTGGAGGCAAAGCAGTTCCTGCTGTCTGCGCGGCTTTGTAGGACGAACTGTAGCGTCCCGACCCCCCGCCCCGGCCAGAAGTACACCATCCATCAGGCCCAGGATATTGGCCGCGAGATGGCTGAAAGAAGGGGGGGTCTCCAAACTGCTTTGGTGCCAGGATAGGGGGAAATTCCAGATCAACTAAAGAAAAACTTCGCACAGCAGGTAGATAGGATCCCATTTCTAAACAGAGGAGTCTTTTTTAAAGCACATTTTGCCATCTGTAATGTTGGGGGAACGTGCAACTGGGTACAAAACCCAAGCTTGGGATAGCGGTGACCCAGGCGCTAACCCTCACGGTAAGAGCTTGTTTTGTTGAGCTGGTTTTATTTGTTCCTCGCTCCTGCCGTGTCTTAAACGTGTTTTTTAAGGCATTCTCTGATCACCCTGTAATTACAGCAACATCTCCTTGCTTGGTTTTTGCTTGCTCGCTTGCCTCCCCCATTAAAATGTAAACTTTTGGAAGGCAAGGTCTTTGTTTTGTTCTCCGTTGTTTCCACAGCACCTAGAAGATGCTCACTAAATAACTGTTCAATGAATGAAATAATTTTAAAAATGGAACTTACAAACATTTGCTACAGTAACAATTTCTGAAAGGTTTACAAAATAAAACCAGAAGGTTAATTTCCTTGGTCATTTTATCTAAGATTTATCTCCATGTCTAGTGGGGATAATAACAATAATAATTCATGGGTAGTTTTGAGGATTGCGCCACGTGTTAAGTGCTATGCAAGTATCAGCCATTCCTACCCATCTTTAATGCCTATCCTGAATAAAGCTCTTGAAAATCAACACTGAAAAGACAAAAGCTGGGGCCCTGACTGAAGATGTTTTGTGGTCATCTCTGAAAATGGGCCTTCACATAATACAAGTATTTAATTTTTATGGTAAAATGTCAGCTTTGTTTGAAACAGACATATATATTTTCCTCTTACTCTACACAGTATTTCTTCATTTTGAAATGTTTTGACCAGCACCAAGTAACTCAGGTTGAGACAACAGTTGAAAGTGATAGTGACTCTATCACATTATAAATCAACTAAACTTCCAAAAAACTTTAAAAAATGAAAAAATAAAGCTATTCATTAAAAAAATTTTTTTTAAATAAAGTGATAGTGACTCATCATTGGATAGATTCTTTTGGTTCTATCCTGAATCAAAGTTGTCAAATGCAATTACATTATTTCAGCTCCATACAGAAATGCCTTCATGAATGCCTAATGTACTTATGTCCTTGGGGTAAATTAATATTTTTAATTAAAGACATTGTAAGGAGATAGGGTAGGGGGTCCCTCAAGAGAGAGAACCAAGCATGACTTTATGAACATAAGAAAAGCTGTTTTTGGCCCAAGCTTTCTTGTGATCTAAACCTGACTACAGTGTTTGTCCTTGAACAGGTCTCAGTAATTAATAATCAACCAAAGCTTAGATTCTGTCCACCTTTCCCCCAATTCTATGCTGAATTCTCCTCTGCTCAAGCCCCTTCATGAATACTCATGTACCTTTAGCTTAAAACTTCCCCAGTTTTGCTGTTTGGGGAGACCCCGCTTTGGGAGAGATCACCAGTGTTTTCCTTACTTGCTGCAAGTAATAAGCCCTTCCTTCTCCTGATCTTTGGCGTGGCTGTGTCTTTTGGCTAGATACCCACTAACAGGTGAACACATTTTTGGGGGGTAAAAAAATGGTCATCTACATTTTTTTCTTGGATATTTCATAAAACTATCATTATCTTTATTCAATATCTCGAATTTACTGTTTGAGTTCAGGGCTAGAAAAGAAGTGTTTCTCCTGACAAGTGCATACATCTACTCAGCATGAGAGCTAACTCTCTCAAGCTCATATGCAAATTTTAACTTGATTCCCAAGAAGCTTGGAGCTAAATTTCATAATCAATTATAGCAACTATTCTTCTTCATTTTAATTACAATTACCGCCATGACTTCAGAAGACAGCTTATTATTTTATTCCTATTTTGATGATTTGTTTACCCTAATTGTAACCAAGATCTATGTGTTAAAGCCACCTTAAATACTTGGAAGTAGGCAACTCGAAATGCAGAGCCGCTGTGGCTGTGACATAGGCCAGCAGCTGCAGCTCTGATCCGACCTGAAGCCTGGGAACTTCCATATGCCACAAGTGCAGCCCTAAAAAATAACAACAAAAAAAAAATTTTAAGATTAAAAAAAAAAAGATATCTCTAACTGTGGTCTGTCAGAATAGAAAAGAAACTAGTAGTTCCTGCTGTGACTCAGTGGGTTAAGGACCCAATGGAGTCTCCCTGAGGATTCAATCCCTGGCCTCAGTGGATTAAGGATCCAGTGATGCCACAAGCTACAGTGTAGGTTGCAGATGTGGCTTGGATCTGGTGTTGCCGTGACTGTGGTATAGGCCTCACTACAGCTCCAATTCGACCCCTAGAACTGGAAACTTCCATATGCCACAGGTACAGCAGAAAAAGAAAAGAGAGTAAATAGACCAAACTGTCAAAACCACCAATAATATAGTCTTTAGCATTCATGGTTATATACTTGAAACTTATTTCAAGTTTTCTCTGAATAATGACACCTTACATTTATATGATGCATTGCTATTTAAAAAGCAACTTTTACACTGATTTCAGTAATTCTGTTTACAAGTGAAGAATGTGAGGCTATGGAGTTCCCGTCATAGCACCGCAGAAACGAATCCAACTAGGAACCATGAAGTTGCAGGTTCAATCCCTGGCCTCATTCAGTGGGTTAAGGATCAGGTGTTGCTGTGAGCTGTGGTGTAGGTCGTAGATGAGGCTTGGATCTGGCATTGCTGTGGCTCTGGCATAGGCTGGCAGCTGCAGCTCCAATTAGACCCTTAGCCTGGGAACCCACATAATGCCACAAGTGTGGCCCTAAAAAGACAAAAGACAAAAGACAAAAAAAAAAAAAGGGATTGTGAGGCTAAGTAACAGTGCTATTGATTCCTTAAGTTTTTCTGAACTTACTATGAGTTTTCTCCAAATACTTAAAATATACTGAGTGATGTTGGGAGTTAAACCCCTAAAAGGTACTTGAGGGGAGGCTGACATACACCAGGGTTAAGGATATAGACTGACAAGTGTGTGCCTGGTGGGGTGGGAGGGTGCAAAAAGCAATACCACGTTTTAGCAATGCATCCAGCAGGGCTTTGACATATCTACCAGTAATTCAAAATATACTAATAAATTCACTTGAACTTTCGTCTTCTGGTCGTGCTGATAGATTTATAGTCAACTGTTTACTCATTCATTCAAACTGTATGCTTGCTGATTTGGAATGGATAAACAATGGGATCCCACTATACAGCACAGGGAACTATGTCCAATCTCTTGGATTAGAACCTAATGAAAGATAGTATAAAAAAAAAGAATGTAAAAATAAATAAATAACACACGCTAAATGCTTACACAGTATCAGGCACAATGCTGGCCATTGGGAGTACACCAATGAAACAGATGTGCTCATCTCCACCGAGCTTACAGTCGAGTGGGGACGCCGTGTTACCGAACTCAGGTCCAGCTGCTTGCCACTCGAAAATCAATATCCTGGGAGTTCCCGTCGTGGCGCAGTGGTTAACGAATCCGACTAGGAGCATGAGGTTGCGGGTTCGGTCCCTGCCCTTGCTCAGTGGGTTAATGATCCGGCGTTGCCGTGAGCTGTGGTGTAGGTTGCAGACTCGGCTCGGATCCTGAGTTGCTGTGGCTCTGGCCGTAGGCCAGTGGCTACAGCTCCGATTCAACCCCTAGCCTGGGAACCTCCATATACCACGGGAGCAACCCAAAGAAATAGCAAAAAGACAAAAAAAAAAAAAAAAGAAAATCAATATCCAGAGGCAGATGCCAGTAGAAAGAAAAGTTGCTAGTAATCAGAATGCCGGCAGTCTGGGGAGATGGTGGACTCATTGTCCCCCAAGAACCGTCTCTGAAGATTCTGCTCAGCCATGAAAGTTTTTAAAGGGAATAAGGGAGGTCGTTTCAGTTACTCACTGAGGTAGAGCGTCAGGGTCCTTGCTATCTCTCACATGTATGCAGCTTGTGGACTTCTTGTGATCTGTCTTAGGTGCTCTCTTGTTTACACAGTTTGTTCTCAAGATTACCAAAGGGGGGAAAAAAGATTACGAAAGGAGAACCGAAGGAAGAGATCTGTCATCTGTTAATTACTTATTCTTCATTTCTACTTCTTTGCTCTATGGAAAGAACTGACAGGTTAGGCAAGGCATTGTGTGATCAAAAGATTGGAAAGGGGCACTAGGGCCGGAGATGAGTAGAGCGTGGGGGCACCTCATTTAAGGCTAGTAACAAGAAAAGGGACATCCTGCAGAGAGCTCTTTCCTGCTAAAAGCTGCTTACAAATCCCTATGGGTCAGAACATCATTCCATTTCTACACAGCAAAGGCCTGTCTTCTGTAACTTCTTCATGCTGACATAGGATGTCATATTCTTAGAGTGGAAGATGTCAACATGGGCCTGAGCATCTCTTTGCTGATAGTTATAGTTGCCTATTTACAAATATCCGTAGAGCAAGCTACAATTATTTTGATGCCCACAAAGTTATAGACTATTATGAGCAGTAGTGTTAATCCCATTCTCTTAAGACCACTTCTTGGAACTGCGCTGGCCATAGATTCAGTATTGCTGAGTCATGTCATGGCTGCAGTTTTGCCGTCATGCAGTTTGCTTTTTCCCTCTGGTAGCTGCTATAGCATCTGTAAAACAACTCAGGAATATGCAGCAGACATTGAGTCTGTGACTCTATTGTCCTAACATTCGCTGCTTGAGCCTGCTCTTTTGTGACTCAGGGAGCCCTGGGAGACTTCAGCTTTTCTACAAACAAGAGGCAGGGGACATGGAGGGGGAGACACCCCCTCCATTAACCCCCCCCCCCCCCCCCCCCCCCCCCCCCGCCTGCTTGGTTTCAGCCAGACAGGCAAGTAGAGGGGCTGAGAGTAAACAGGAAGGGGGAAGAACAGCCAATTCAAACTTGTGAGGTGTTGCTGCAGAAGATACTATCCATTTATTCACATCTCACCTTCAGAGTTAGCAAAGCTAGGAAGTAGGGAAGAAATGCACCAGGGAAGAGGCCTCAAAGCGAGAGAAAGCAGGGCATTTCTGAGAGGCAGAAAGTAGTTCAGAACCTCCCCAGAATGAGGAGAGGGACGAGAGATAAGACAGAAAAAGCCATCCCACTAGCCTTTACCCGAAGTCCTGGGTTTATCTAGGGGAGTGAAGGATCAGATCTCCTTTGTAAAGATAATGGAAAATGGAATTACAGATAAGGTCTTTGGCATTTGCAGGCATGAGTCAGGAAAAGAGCAGGTGCCTGGAGAGAAGCAGACAAACTGAAGAGATTTAAGAGCTGTGCAAACAGAATTTAGTGACTGATGAGCTACATGGAGGAAATATATATATGTTTTAAAATTAACTAATAGTCACGAATTTTAATTGCGTCCACTGAAAAAAAATTGAGAATTAAGTTTTACTTGGTGGACTTAAGCCTGGAAGACAGCCTCTTAGATAACTGAGGGACTGCTCCAAACAGGTAAGGGAGGAGCCAGGATATATAGGAGTTTTTGCAAAAAAACAAAACAAACAAAAACCCCTAGGTAATTGGAACATCAAAATCGAGACATCTCAAATTAATGAATTTAGTGCTTTTCTGTGTATGGGAAGATGCAAAAGCCTGGCCTCATTGAAATTGTTCCTTAGATATGAACATTAATTACCTAGGGCCGGTATTCTGCTTTTCTCTATCCTGAATCCCCTCGAAGTGCCTAGAATCAGAGGTGGCTGAGTGGTTGATGGCTTGATGGCTGAAACATCCTTTGTTTACTGATATGGCAAGCAACATTTTTCATCCATACTTGCTAGGGGGCATTCTCATATATCTCTGAAATTAATATTGGAAAACCTAAATTTTGAGACTAGGAACCATAAAGGGGAAGAGAGGGTTTACTCAATTTATCAATACATGAATAGCATTTGGGGTGGTTTATCTTATTAAAAGGAAATTCTTCTGTATTTAAGGTTAAAATAAAGTCAGATATTTAACAAAGATTAAAGTGTATAAGGTGAGGGCCAGAATAAAAGCCAGATAATGAAGCTTCTCTTCTTACTGCCCTACTTTTTGAGGCAATGATGACTTTACTTCCAGTCTTTCTTCAAATTAGAAAGTAAATGGAGGAGTTCCCATTGTGGTGCAGAGGAAACAAATCTAACTAGTATCCATGAGGATGCGGGTTCCATCCCTGGCCTCCCTCAGTGGGTTAGGGATCCGGCGTTGCCATGAGCTGTGGTGTAGGCCTCGGAGGCAGCTCGATTCCTGCATTGCTGTGGCTGTGGTGTAGACCAGCCACTACAGCGCTGATTCAACCCCTAGTCTTAGAACCTCCATATGCCCCAAGTACAGCCCTGAAAAGCAAAAAAAAGTAAATGGAGAACAAAATAACTCCTAAATTGCGCTCTTCACAGACATGTTGATTTTGATGGTCACTGATTCTTTCAACATTTATTAATCTACTATGTGCTAGGCTCTTTGCTGGATGTTATGAATACAAAAAATAAAGACTTGGTGCTCACCCTGCTGGAGCTTAGAGTCTACTCTAAGTAAAGAGACAATCTGAAACCAGTGCAGTGAATGACACTTGGGGCAGACACAGGAAGGGGCTCCTAACCAGAGATGGGTTGTGGCTGAAGTCTTCTCAGAGAAACCCTTACTGAGTCTTGAACAGTAAGTTAGCCAGACATGTAGGTCGCAGATGTGGCTCAGATCCTGCGTAGCTGTGGCTGTGGCTGTGGCTGTGGCCAGCAGCTGCAGCTCCAATTCAAACCCTAGCCTGAGAACCTCCATATGCCGTGAGTGAGTGCAGCCCTAAAAAGCAAAAAAAAAAAAAAAGAAGTTAGCCAGACAAAAGTCAGGAAGTGAGAGCAGAAGGAACAGCAGAAAGAAAAGAATGACAAAGCATGTTAGGTTTGGAGAAATGCAATTACTGGTGAGGTTCAGAATATATGTGGGAGTTAAGATGTGACAGAAATCTAAGGCTGAAAGATGTGGGACTGGCAAAGGACTCTACTTGCCAGGCTGAAGAGTTTAGGTTTTTTCCCCCAAGGTTATTAGGTGCCACTGAAAGACTCAATTTGGCAGAAGACCCCAGTTTTAAATCTGTCAGCACTGTAAAAATTGGAGGAAAATAAGATGAGACACTAGAAGACTGATTAGGCGAGGCTATAGAAATCTAAGCAAAAGATGAGGACGCCTGAACAAAGACAGAAGCAGAAATAATGGGCTAGTGGATAGATTAGAAAGGGAGTAAGGAGTTAGGACATGTAAGATTTGGAGGTTGATGAACTGTTTAGAGATCTAGGTCGATGATGGTGCTATCTCTTACAATGGAGAGAAAAGGACAAAGAATATGTTTCTCCTCCTGGCATTGAGGGTTAATGGTGGGAATTGCTGGAGAGGGAGATGAGTTTGAGTTTGAGACAAGTCATCTGATGTACCTTAGCAGATCCAGGGGGGAGGTGTCCACTCAGCAGATCAACTTAGAACTCTCACCTTCTGGAAAGAGGTTGGAGCTAGAGATACGAATTGGAAAACTCAGTTTCCTGTTGTTGCTGAAACAAATTACCTTAAATTTAGTGGCTTAAAGCAACACAAATTTATTGTTTCTGGAGGTCAGAATTATAAAGTGAGCCTTATCAAGTTAAAATCGAGGTGTCAGGGCCAGGCTGGTTTCCTTCTGGAGGCTTGAGGGGGAAATCTCTTTCCTTCACTTTTCCAGATCCTGGAGGCTCCCCACATTCCCGGTCTCATAGCCCTGCGTCCCATCACCTTTCCTGCGTTTCCATCACTGAGTTGTTCCTCCAGTGTCTCTCTCATAAAGACCCTTGGGGTGACATAGGGCCCACCTGGATAATCTCTCATTTCATGATCTTTAATGTGATCACATCTGCCATATAAAGTAACACTCACAGGTTCTGGGTGGTAGGACAACCTTGGAGACCATTATTCAGCCAACCACAGAAGTTATGAGCTATTTAAGAGCCATGAAAGAGGATGAAATTATTTTCGAAAAGTGGTCCATCAGAAGAATCCCGTCACCAAGAGAACATTCCTGGGGGCAAGGGATGCACATCAAATGCTGCCTAGAGGTTAACCAAGCTAAGGACTGATAATCACCCACTATTTTAGCAACTTGCAACGCCAGGGGTGCATGAGATAGAGGTGGAAGCCAAAGTGGAGGAGGTTGAGGAAGAGATGGGAAATGAAAAAGGGAAGACTGTAACTAGAGGCACTCTTTGAAGAAGCCTGGCTATGACAGGAAGAAGAGGAAAAAGAGCAATGGATGAGTGTGACATGAGGCAAAGGGGAGGGAGAGTTAGCTATGCTTGGATTGGTTAAGAGTTTGAAGGTATGAGAAAAAGCTGTGAACTCCTTGAGAAGCAGGGTAGAGGTGGGAGGACGACTCCAGAGAAAAGGCAGAAAGAAAAGCATGGAATAGGAGGAATGCCTCTGCCATAAGAGGAAGGAGGTGAGGATGAGGGTAGGCAAAGAGCAGTCAGCCTATGGCAGGCTATAGGTGGGGAGGGAGAGGTGGTTTTAGACTGATACTTCTTGCTGTGAGTCAGGAGATGAAAGATCTTCTACCAAGAGTGAAAGGAAAAAAGCTTGAGAAGAACAGTGAAGGTTCTGAAATGGCTGTGGGATGAATAGGAAAGGCTATGACTGGGAACAGGCTCCAGCCTGTATAACAGTGAACCATCTGGAAGTGAACACAACAGAAACTACACTTGCAAGGACTGAGAAGCGAAGGATGAGAAAGGAAGGATGATCAATTTAAGGCTGCAGTTTTATGGAGGTTCCCAGGCTAGGAGTCAAATCAGAGCTGTAGCCGCTGGCCTACACCACAGCCACAGCAACGTGGGATCTGAGCTGAATCTGCGACCTATACCACGGCTCACGGCAACTCCAGATCCTTAACCCACTGAGCGAGGCCAGGGATCGAACCCATGTCCTCATGGATACTAGTCGAGGTCATTAACCGCTGAGCCAGTTAACTTCCCAAAGCTGGAGTTCCATGACAGAATAACCTCAATGTATTCTGAACTAAGGGTGAGCAGAAGCTCTGGCCGTTTTTTCCAAGTCTTTAAAGAACTTGAAGTAGATGTAAAGTTTGCTAAAATATCTCATGTCTACTACCATGGTTTGAGACACATACCTAGCAAATTAGAAGAAACATTTTCAAAATGTGTAATCCATTTCAGAGACATGAGTATTTTCATCATGTAGTTTTTATTTTAGACAAACATTATTATTTAAAAAAAAAAGTTCACCTGGAATAAAATTCATTTTTTCTTAAAAAAAACAAACAAACAAACACAGCATCAGTATCAGTACACAGTTAATGAATTGGCTAAAACAAGATTAACCACATGACAAATCCACTTTATCTGCAGGAGCTTTTTCACACTAAACTGCTGGAGCAAAAGTAAAATATGCTGAAACACACACAGTAGGATAATTCTATGGAAAACCCAGGTATTTCCCATTAGAAACGGGTAGGACTTTAGTCAAATCGTTTATGGCATTTTGCATTAAAGGGACAGTGTCAGCTGCAAACACACAAAATAAAACCCATCTTGTAAGGCCGTAGGAATGAATTATAATATAAATTCACATTTTAAAAAAAAGGTAAGAAATGAAACCAGAAGTTCTATTAGATCTTGGCAATAAGAAATGCAACTGCATATGGCACAAGCATTTCAAAAAATGAAGTAAAATTTGAAAGTATCCCTAAAATAATTGCTTGCTAATTTTCATTTCTATAAATTTCAGTCATTTAGATTTTTTTCGTAGTGAACATGACAACCATTCATTTTATTAGTCTGAAAAAAGACCAATTCTACTGTAAAATTGTGCCAGCATTTGAAATTTTATTAGCATATTCTGTCCCTCTAGGACAAGGAATTTCATTTTTAGACATTCTCCCACCCCTTCTGTGGATGTAACAAGAAGGAAAAAGGAATGTCCTTTCTGTTAAAACAAAAATTCTAAAAAATCTCACAGCAGAATTGAGTGCTTAAAATCTGAGATAAGTAAATTAACATAATGAAATGCTGTTTAAAATTTTTAAGCTTAGAAGCTCATCTTTAAGAACTAAATTTATAAAGAATCTAAGTCATAAACTAGAAAAGAAAGTTGGCTTAAATGTATCACTTACTGTTCACAGGAAAAACTTTACAAGCCTTAATATAGATTCTCAACATTCAGAACCTGTAAAATGGAGTTATAATCTCTTATGTAGAAATTTCTGCAAACAATTATCTATATTGCACAGCTAAATTTATTAATGGAGACAGGAAGATAATACTTCTTTTTTTGAGCTACTGGATATGACATGTATGTTCTATCCTAAACTACTACCTCCTACCTTTTCCAATGATGCCTTTAGTTCAAAACAAAACATAGAGTCTAAATTGTGTTGGATAAAGACTGGCTCACTGTTCTTCTACCAGGTATTAGAATACTAGTTAGCTACATGAGGTATAATTAAAAAATAGTCCTTCAAAGTAAAGAGTATAGTCTTCTGAAAATTTATATCAAAGACTGCATAAAATGTTCATGTAAATAGTAAGAAACCCTGCAGCACCTCCTAACTGATGCACAGGTGGATTATTTTCTCATAATCTGTCTGAAGTAAAATATAGCTAAAATAAGTTCCCAGTGAAACGTTTTACAATCAACTGATTTACATGCTACTTGGTTAGAGCACATTTTCATTGTCTGAGACCCTCAGACTCTATTAGAAAAGGTCTAGTCCAATCATTGTCAAAGATGAGCACACTGATAATAAAAGGCAGCCGCTGAACCACTAATGCTGCTGCAAAAAAATCTTCATGTACCTTATCCATGAGACCACAAAAATGCTCACGCAAAACTAGATATCTTCAGTTTCAGCAGGGAACAGACAATTATCTGTCACTAAATTCATCTACAAATAGAAAAAATAATGCACTATATGTACATTATTAAGCAAAGTGGAATAGGTACTGGGGCATTTTACCGTGCAGAAAGTGAATTTCCTATGGTCTTAATTCAAATTATATACAATTTAGCAAAGCTAAATGTAAGAAAATAGCAAGGACAATTTATTTCTATATAACAGAGTATATACTCCCAGTTTGCTGCTACTTCAAAGAGCACTTTTAGACTCATCTAACTTTTATAGGCTCTTTCAAAGGGAAGTTCATGGAGACTAGTTATTAACCCATATAAGACAACAGAGGAAAGAAGGAAAAAAACAAAAGCAAAGCAGTCTGTTAAAGGGGGGAAAAAAAAAAGGCTAACCACAGAATATGTCAGTTTTGGTTTGCAGACAACCCCTGAGATATAAACCAAAGTGTTAAGACACCAAAGAGTCAGAGGTAAATTACTAAGAGAGTTACATTCATACATGGTGTCATAGCACTTGCCTTTTAGAAATTATCTTCTTACCATCCAGAAAGCTTAACTGCTGGGATCATTTTCAGAAAATTTGTGAATAGGACATGTTTCTAAGAAATTATTTTTTTCATTGCAAAAATATATTTAAGATGGTAGTCTTACAGTCAACTTTCACTCAAGGAACTACAGCTTATACTGGGACACCAACAGATGCCTTTAAGCCTATAGGTGGGTCCCCTCCAGATTCCCGCCCCCCCCCACTCCACCGCCCCAAATCAAGGAGGCTAAAATTTGTGAACAGTAAATTTACTGTACCTATCAAAAATAGCTCTGGTAGATTTTGTGCCACTAAACCGTGCACAAGTTTTCCAACAAGTAATAAAGTTTGACTGATCCAAGTATTCTAATGATACATCTTCATTTGAAGCAGAATTCTCTGTGGTAACAAACAATCCATCTCTACTTTATCTCCCAGCCTTAACTATCAAGCATGATGGCAACCTTTATGAAACAAAACAGGTCTCCTAGGAAGAATAATTATTATTCCCTAATCACCTCTTTAATACTCCTCTCTAGTGTTATGACACTGAAGGCTAGAATAACAGCAATGAATTTGGCACATGACTTAACACTAAATACCTTTTTTTCTTATGTGACGGTTTCATCTACAAAAGGCATACCAATATCAGTGTCTGGTGAGAAAGGCAGCTAAGCTTTTGGTTGGCTTTGGCCCAAATGGTTGGACCAAGTTCTATAACAACGAACCCGAACAGATGGAACTGGGTTCTACACATTCAACAACAGCTGTTGTAAAACTGAAACCGTGCTCGTATTTTCTCTAACGAAAAGGCAAGACTTTTCTTAGAGGCTGTGCTAGGTCTAATTACTCTTATTAAAAAAAGAAAAAAAAAGGCCCAAATTAAAAAAAATCATTATCTTCACCATTACCAAGAGCTATCTCTATGAAATTGATATCCACAAGCTAATCTCTCTCTTCCTGTAAGTAAGCTTTCTGTGAACTAAGTCTAACTCTAACTCTTGTTAACTCTTGCAAACAGAGTTATGATAAGAACTGGGCATTACTACTAAATCAGCAAGCTGAGGAGCGAATCTAAGAAAAATTATATTAACATATGCTGATGTGTGACAGATCAAATAAAACCCTAAAACGGTACATCTCTCTGCCTATGTCAAATTTCAGCTCAAAAAGTTTACACTTAAAACAGACAACAGTGTTTAAATATGTTATGCTTTAGATAAGTGAGTGACTACAAGAGATCAAACATAGGAAGGAAGAGCAAATATAAACCTCAGGAAAGGTGATTTCCAAATGCAGTTTCAAAAGATTAGGCAGAGGTAATCAATTGAAAAAGTGATTTATTCAGCTACCCAGACTCTCTGGCAAAAAGGTTAGGAATGAAGCAAAATTCTTAACAATTTGAAGAAATCAAGAAACTGTGGCCTTTGATGAATAGATGGGCATTTTTATCAACTTCTAAGACAAATTTTATCAGAATTCAATGCCCCCAATGGCAATAACATTTGGCCGTATGAATCAGACCAAATGTTCTACAATTCTAGTATGTTAACCTCTGCTTTAAATGTTCTACTCATTTTTAAAACATTCTTAAATGCAAATTTGTCTAGAACCTCATCAGACATAAGTGTGCAGAAATGAATCTCAGACTATGTGGTAACAAGGAAAGACTAACACTGATGTGCAAAGTGAAAAAGAGAGATAGCAGCTTCTGCAACACACAATAGAACAAAGGAAAAACAAGTTAAGTCCTGCACGTGTCTCCACTTCATTGCTTCCACATTTGAAAAAAGAAGCCTGTAGCTTGATGGGCCATGAGGCTAGAATCCACCACACATCCTGTGTCGAGAGGTCTAGGTTCAGTGGTGCTCTCAGTAGCAGCCCAGTGGGATGATTCTGAGGCTGGGTGACCTGTGCTTTCAGAGAAGCAGGAGAGGGTCCTCAAGATGTGCTGCAGTCTCTCAGAAAGAGTTCATCAAAGTAGCAAACAACGGAAGAAACTGGCCTTCTTTGATCGGTTTTCTGTTATTTTCACTGGTCCGCCTGCCCCTGATGAATTGCTGTCATTCTAAAAAACAGAAGATAAACTTAACCAAGGAAATTTACTTCACAATTTGACCCCAATTATCTAAAAACAAAGTAAAATATCAAACCATGCCATAAATGCGTCCTTAGTAGAGTGTTTAATTAGGAAGGGAACTGGTTAAGTTCTGATGCTGTTTCTTTGGAAACAGGGAATTAAAATGGGAAAAATACTTTAAGTATAGTACCTAATATATTAGCAATATATTAGTGAGGAAGTTCCTATTTCCAGTTCAAAGAAATTATAATCAAGAGTTCCCGTTGTGGCTCAGCTGGTTACAAACCCAACTAGTATCCATGAGGACTAGGGTTTTATCCCTGGCTTTGATCAGTGGGTTAAGGATCTGGTGTTGCCATGAGCTGTGGTGTAGGTTACAGATGTGGCTCAGATCCCATGTTGCTGTGGCTGTGGTGTAGGCCAGTAGCTGCAGCTCAGATTTGACTCCTAGCCTGGGAACTTCCATATGCCAAAGGTCCAGCCCTAAAAAATGAAAAAACGAAAACAAAGTTTAACCAGTGAAAATTTAAGTCAGAAAAAAAATGAGTTAATGTGCATACATCATAATGAGGCCTATCCCTTTCATCAAGTAAGTAAACAACATAAATCAGAAAGCAAAAAAAATTTTTTTGGCCACTCCTGCAGCATGTGCAAAAGCTGCCGGGTCAGGGATCAAACCTGTGCCACAGCTGTAACCAGAGCCACAGCAGTGACAATACCAGATTCTTAACCCAGTGAGTCATGCAGGAACTCCAAGAAAACAAATGTTAAAATAGCATAATGAAAATGAAAATTTATGTCATACAAACCATTTTTCTGTTGAGTTTTGTCATTATATCTCGTGCGAGTATAAAAAATGCCTAAAAGTAAACAAAAAATTTCATTATTATATATTTATAAAATAATTAAAAACAGAAATGTAGAATTTTTCATTACTTCACTGTAAAATATATTACTTTAAGGTTTTTAATTGAGAAAAGAACATAATTGCAATCCCAGTAAACAAAGAATATTTTTAATTTTTTCGATTACATCATAAACATTTTCCAAGGTCATCAAACTGTCATTCAGCCATTCATGCAATATTTTCTGCATGTAATATCCTAACACGGCACTTGGTGAGTTATGGGTACCTTCCTTGGTACTCCCAGAGCACCTGAGAGGTAGAGGCTCTAAGGTATCTGTTTGTCCTGAGTGGGGCACAATCCCTGGTCTAGAAGATGATGAATATTACCCTAGGGATCTAAAATCTGTTTGGGCAAAAATCTCCACTTTTATTCCCAACCTCCTCTTGTTCAAATTGTTTTCACTCTTACTACCTGCAAATATATAATCTTCCATGTCTTAACATTCCAAAATCCCAACAGTTCCCACAGTTCAGCTAAGTTCCCCACTATGGAAATCAGAACACACGGCAGCAGGACAAAACTCAGTTGCATTTTATACCTAGTTTCTCCTGACCCAAACCCAAACCAAACATTTTATTTTATTTTATTTTTATTTTTTTAGCTGCACTCTTGGCATGTGGAAGTTCCCAGGTCAAGGACTGAACCCGCGCCACAGAAGTGACAATGATGAATCTTTTTGTTGTTGTCTTTTTAGGGCCGCACTGGAGGCACATGGGGGGTTCCCAGGCTAGGGGTTGAATCTCGGCTGTAGCTGCTGGCCTACATCACAGCCACAGCAACGCCAGATCCAAGTTGCATCTGCAATCTACACCACGGCGGATCCTTAACCCCCTGAGTGAGGATACTAGTCAGATTTGTTTCCGCTGAGCCACAATGGGAACTCCCTGACAGTGTTGAATCTTTAACTGCTAGGTCACTATGAAACCCCCAAACCAAACATTTTAAAAACCTATCACCCCCACCTTGTTTGTATAGAGCCAGGACTCCTAAAGCTTCATCACTTGTCTCCATGCTAAACCCTCTGTTAGGTCAGTCTCATTGCTCCCAATCATTCCCGAAGCCCCTAAAAATGTTCAGCGAAAAGGATTATTCCCAATCCAGTCAAATAGAAGCAATCTGATAACTCAGTGTCAGTGTCTCACCGTCACACTGGTTACCTGTAAGGCTGAGTTTCTAAGTAAGCCCATACCCATTTTTACAAAGTTAAGTTAAAGCTCTGGGGAAAGTGCTAACTTCTGGAAAATACCTGGCCAGAATAAGCAATTCCCAGCTCTATATTTCCATAGCTCAATGCTCTCTCTAAGCTGCAGGTATGATCAGGACATAGGACATAAAAAACACCGAAGCCTGTTTCACTAAGCCAGGGTATGGAGTTCACTCAGTGGGCACAAACCTATGTGGGCCATCCCAGTGAGTAGGCTTTTCTCCTGTCTCCATCATTAAAGCTGACTGAAGAGGCGCCCCTCTTTCTGATTAAAGAAAATTCTTTGGTGGCAAGCAGAAGGAAACAGTTTTGTGCATTTCTATGCTTGAGTAAATAAATCAGTAGAGGCTTCCTGTTTCCTAACACCCATTAGCCAACCTGAAAAAAAGAGTGTTTGTTATTTAAAACAAAGAAAAAGTTCTGATCAGTATCCACTAGTCCATAAAGTCATTTAAGTCTCAATTTTTAGCCATGATGTCATGGTGAAGAGTGAGTAGCCTGAGGATTAAGTGTTTAGGAAACCAATGATATTACTGTTAAGTAAATATACATATTAACACATAGTACATGTATTAGTTTTATGGTCAGTTTAAAAAGTGTTTTTAAAAAAGAAAAGATTGTCAACAACTCTGCCGTGGTAAAGAAAATTTATTCTTAGGGTTTCCATCATGGTTCAGTGGGTTAACAATCCGACTAGTATCCATGAGGATGTGGGTTCAATCCCTGGCCTTGCTCCGTAGGTTAAGGATACTACGTTGCCACAATCTGCAGTGTAGGTCACAGATGAGGTTTGGATCTGACATTGCCATGGCTGTGGTGTAAGCCTCAGGTACAGCTCTGATTCGACCCCTAGCCCAGGAACTTCCATATGCTGTGGGTGTGGCCCTAAAAAAAAAAAAAAAAAAAAAAAAAGAAGAGAAAATCTGTTCTCAGAAGACTTTAGATAATTTGGCGTTTTTTTTTTGTTTGTTTGTTTGTTTTTGGCCACCTCATGGCATATGGAGTTCCCAGGCCAGGGATCAGATCTGAGCCAGATCCTTAACCCACTGTGCTGGGCTGGGTCTAACCTGCATCCCAGCACTGCAGAGATGCTGCTGATCCCATTGAGCCACAGCAGGAACTCCAGATAATTTGGTTTTAACAGTTCACTTACTGAAAATTTATTAAAACCACTCTCTGAAAGGAGTTCTTGTGTGGCACAGCGGGTTAAAGATCCTGCATTGTCTCTGCAGCAGCTTGGGTGGGTCACTGCTGCAGCGCAGGTTTGCTCCCTGGCCTGGGAACTTCCACATGCTGCAGGTGCGGCCAAAAAAACAAAACCAAAAAACCAACAACAAAAAAACCAAAAACCACTCTGATGAACATATTTGCTTATTTTACTTAATGCCATTGTGTTAAAATGTATCACCCTTAATTGACTTCAAACATCTACAGGAAGGGAATCTGCTCAATAAGCTAACAGTTTAATTTGCTCTAGAGAGTGCACACATGAAAGTGATCAAGAATCCGTGCTACAGGCTACTACAGGATGACATGAAGGATGATAAATGAGCAGAGGATAAATGTGCTTGCATGGCTAGAGCAGGATTTCCAGCTTCCCAAAGGGTGAAACTGAACTTCCACTGAACTTCCATCTTCTGTTCAGTGAATCTGAATCGAGCAATTTAATACATTCCATGTGGAGGGTGGGTGCTGGAAATCTAACAAGCAGGGTCCACATAAAGGTCAGAAGCACAAAAGTTCACGAAATGGAAGTGGAGTTCCCACAAAGCTTTCACTCGGTCAGAAAATAACGAGGCTTGGGGCGAAGCATGAACACTGGAACCTGAGACCTAATATTAGCTACGTTACCAGTCAAACATTTCTTTCTTACCTCTTCTACATTCATACTGGATTTTGCACTTGTCTCCAAGAATTTAATCCCATAGTCAATTGCTAACTGAAAGACAAACAAAAACATTTAAATGCAGTGCAGGTTTCTGGAACATAGAGAGCATTTTTAATTTTTATTTTTTTTTTTACGTTTTTCAAAGTCCCAAAGGGAAAGTACTTGTTTCAGACCTCCTGTGGTTCTCAAGTTTCTTCCCTTTCTTCTACAGTATTTTAAATTTAGATATCTAACTTTATCATTAAGTAAAATGGCACTACCTCTGTTCAAAATACAATAAGTACTTCCTTTTTTTCTATTATACTTTTAGTTCTCTAATATGCTTACTAGAAAATCTATGAGGAGTTCCTGTTGTGGCACGGTGGAAATGAATCCGATTAGGAACCCTGAGGTTGCAGGTTCGATCCCTGTCCTTGCCCAGTGGGTTAAGGATCCGGCGTTGCCGTGAGCTGTGGTGAAGGTTGCAGATGCGGCTCAGATCCCATGTGGCTGTGGCTGTGGTGTAGGCCAGCGGCTATAGCTCCAATTAGACCCCTAGCCTGGGAACCTCCATATGCCTCCAATGCGGCCCTAAAAAACAGAAAAAAAAAAAGACAAAAAAAACCCAACTGAAATCCCTGTCAATTTGGAAAATGTCATAGAAATGAATGTGTATATATAATACTCTTTTGTTTTGCAGGACATAACATAGAGAAATGCTTATAAATGACCTTTAAAAGACATCCACAGCTTGATGAGTTTACAAAGAGTTTATCCATAATGACATAAAGCTGATGTGTAGTAAAATATTCTTAGAAAAAAAAATACTGAACAGGAAAATGATTACTGTTGAAACTTCACCTATCCTATTTTTTTTTTCAAAGAAAATGAATCCCTTTAACCTCAAAACTGGTCAATTTCACACAGATATGGAAAAAATAGCCTGAACTCAAAGCGGCAGGAATCTGAAAAAGGACCAATTTGTATCTCTGAGAAAACAGCAAATTCTTTCCTAATAAGTCATGACTTCACAATAATATGGAGTTGGAGCTTGGTACTAATTCATACTATTCATGTAAGGATTATATCTCTTTGTTGTTTTTAATAGATTAAAATATAGGTAGTTTAAAATCTTAATAATTAAATAAAAGTAAGAAAATGCATGCTTAAGTAGATTCTAATCTTTATGCATTCAGTTCAAATTTACCTTCTCCCCTCTTTCTTTTGACACTTGTCTCTTGTCATTCATATCACATTTGTTACCCAGGATCATTCTTTCAACATCTGAAGAGGCATGCTGCAGGGAGAAAATAGTATGTTATAAATACAGTCTGAGCAAAACAGTTATTCAACAGGCAAATCTTAACCTGTCAGAAACATATCTGCAAATTTAATATGAAGACAAACAACCAGAGTTCCCACTGTGGTACAATGGGATAGGTGGCATCTTGGAAGCTCTGGGATGTAGGTTCAATCCCTGGCTGCGTGGTGGGTTAAGGATCTTGCATTGCCACAGCTGCAGCTTAGATCTGATCCCTAGCTCAGGGATTCCATATGCTGCAGGGCAGCCAAGAAAAAAAAAAAAGAAAGAAGGATAAATAAGCTTTCACTAAATACAGGCCTGATTCAGAGAAAAAATTTAAAGATGAGAGGAGGGCAAACCTACATCATGAGGGTCCATGCAAACTTTTTCCCCAAAGGCCTGCATTCATCCTCATGTCTTTTTTGATACATGAACAAAAAGTAATAAAATAAGGTTATCTAACAAAGCTTCTAAAAGTTAGCTTGGGTAAAAGAAGGAAAAATCTCCATACTGAGGGAGCCAATGGAGAAGGTATTTTGGAATCTGAACTACTTAAACAGTAAATGCATGTAGGTTAATATATACATGTGTATGAAATTATTTCAGAGTCAGATTTCTTCTTTTTTTTTTTTTCTCTTTGGCCACATCCATGGCATGTGGAAGTTCCCTGGCAAGGGACTGAATCTGTACCACAGCAGTGACCCAAGCCACTGAGGTGATAACACTGGGTCTTTAACCTGTCAGGCCACCATAGTACTCCCTTGGAGTCAGATTTCTTTCTGAAATGTACCAGAGATGTCACCTGCCACGGCGCCCCTGAGAGCAGGAGGGCCTGACGTGTCCAAGTTCTCTGTCCTAGCAGCTCAAATGCACACTAGGGAGACAGAAGGAGCCCCTTACAAAGCACCCAGCAGGGCTCTTCTCCGGTATTCACCGTCTCTCCACATTTACCTCCTCAATGTTTCTTATCCAATTCTTAATATTGTCAAAGGACTTTTCATTTGTGATGTCATAGACCAGCATGATTCCCTACAAGAGAAAAAGAAAGATTTAGTACTCTCCATATTTAAAGGTAAAGGATATAATGTCAACGTACTCCTCCTAAAACCTATGCTTTGTCCTTTTCTGTCTTTATGAAAGGAATTTATGATAAAATTTTAAAGGGCAAAGAAACAAAAATAAACATTTAGAAGATAAACCATTTAAAAATATCAGACATCAGATCTTTTAAAATGTGATGATGCCTTTCATTAAATCTGTATAACAAAAGCATTATATTTTAGGTGCCTGTGTTTTACTTAGACAGTAACATGTTGATCAGTCCATATAAAGAGAAATAATTTTAAGGCAGTAAGATTATAATCTTTGTATAACGGTAAGAAGCAAGATGATTTCTGCTTAGAATAAGCAAGTGCACAACAGAAGTGATTGCCTCTGACTCTCAATGTTCTCTCTTTTAACTTAAACCTCCTTCCAGCTTCAGTTCTTATCATATGAGGTCAGGTGGAAGGGTGTATCACCTTTACCACAATCACTAATTCATTAAAGGTTAATAGTGAAAATGTTAACCAAGTGCTTATTTACATGATGAGACAATGGAAGATTTTTCTTCTCATGGCTGGCTAGCAAAGAAAACAATGAACCAATGATTATACAATTAATTATAATGTTGACAACTGCTATGAAGAAGCTAGAGGGGCTCTGAGTAAAAATGCTAATCTAATCTGGTTAAGGGGCTGTGGGATGGTCGGAGAAGGTTTCCCCCCACCAAAAAAGTCATTAAAGCCAAGGCCTGGAGTTCCCGCTGTGGCACAACAGGATTGGTAGCATCGCTGCAGCACCAGCATGCAGGTTCCATCTCGGGCCAGGCATAGTGGGTTAAAAGATCTGGCACTTCCACAACTGCAATGTAGGTTGCAACTGCAGCTCAGATCTGATCCCCAGCCTAGGAACTCCATATGCTGTGGGGTGGCCAAAAAAAAAAAAAAAAAAGAAAGAAAGAAAGAAAAAAGAAAAGAAAAGAAAAAAAGCTAAGGCCTGAGCACTGGGTGGACTTGAGCTGGGCCAAGGGGTGGAGGCTAGGGTGAAAAGGGGAGGCCCTCAGTGCCTAGGACATAGCAGAAATGTGCTAAATATCTTGCTCCCTAGGAAGGCCTGGAAGCCACTATATTAAGTAAAAGAACATCAGCTTGGTAAGACTGCCCAGATCCCCCAGGAAAAGGCACAAGATGAGGCCAAAGAGATAAGGGGGGGCAGGGTCAGGTGTGCCCTGGAGACCCCTGACTGGACATTGGCTCCCAGATGGCCCCTGTGGTCACCAAAAACCACTAAGTGTAACAGGAGATTGTCTTTGTCCCCTTCAGATCTCCCTTTCAGCCCTGTACTCTCGCTTTGAATACAGCTCTGCCAACCAGCCCAAGCAGATCCCTGGGGGCCATCTCCACCACCAGTCAGTCACTGACTCCTACAGACTCAACAACTATCTCCACAACCTGATACCCACCCTCCACCCCACATGCAAGGCCTTATTCACATTCTCATCAAGGGGCCTTTACCTGAATTACTCAAGTCTCCCAGCTTTCATTCTTAACCTCCTCTAATCCTCTCCATAAAGGCACCAGAGTTATCATTTCACTACTTAAAAGCCTTTAGTATTCCTCCACTGTACTCAAAATTAAATTAAAATCCCTTCAATGGTAGGTAAAGTCCTTCAAGGTCTGGCTTCCAACTTTGCAAATAAATATAAAGCATAAATATAAATAAATATAAAACACATAAGTACATATAGATAAAAGAATCCAGGAAAAAGCAAAATGTTAACAGAAGCTCTCTCTCATGGTGGTGGGATTCTGGATGATTTCTTGTGATTTTCAAAGCTTTCTATACTACATGTAACCTTTTGACAAACAGAAAAATATGTATTATATCATGTAAATGACAAAAAATATTCTTCTCTATCCTCCCTTCTTCTAGCCTCAAATGCAAATGTTTAATTTTGGCTACACTGTAAAGAAGATTTTATAATTACCAAGGTAATTAAAAAAGGAATCAAAGTGGAGAACTGTAAATTTACATGGTAAATTTTATATTACATATATTTTACCACAATTTAAAAAAAAAAATCACAGGTCCCGCTGCGGCACAATGGGATTGGCGGCGTCTCTGCAGCACCAAGATGCCAGTTTGATCTCCAGCCCAGCACAGTGGGGTAAAGGATCCAGCATTGCCACAGCTGCAGCACAGGTTGAAATTGCAGCTGAGATCTGATCCATGGCCCAGGAACTCCATGTGCCACAGGGTGGCCAAAAGACAAAACAAAACAAAACAAAAAAACTCCTCAAAATGCAGTCTGAATAATTCCTGATTCAAAGTGTTCAGCTGCAGTAGTTCCTGTTGTGGCTCAGCAGTAATGAACCCGACTAGTATCCATGAGGATACAAGTTCGATCCCTGGCCATGCTCAGTGGGTTGAGGATCCAGAGTTGCCATGAGTTGTGGTGTAGGTCGCAGACGCGGCTCAGATTCTGCCTTGCTGTGGCTCTGGCGTAGGCCAGCAGCTGTAACTCTAGTTGGACCCCTAGCCTGGGAACCTCCATATGCCACGGGTGTGGTCCTAAAAAGACAAAAGACAAATTAAAAAAAAAGAAATTAACCAAAAAACTACTCTTTTGGCTACGAAGACAACCTCAATCTTCACTGCTTTCTGTCTGTCAAGTGGCACTCTGGGCAGTCAGCAGAGAAGTGTGAACAGTGTTGTGGTTAAGGGTACAGATTCTGGTGTCAGAGGCATCAAGCTCCACCAAGCAATGGGGGATCCTGGAGACACTATCTTATCCCCGTTGGTCTGATTTTTCTCACTTGGAAAATGAGAACAGCACATCTTTCACTCTGGATTTCTGAGGACCTACTGAGATGTTATTTGTAAAGTACTTCACCCAGAACCCAGGCCCCAGCTTGGACTCAATCACTGACAGATATTATTATTTCATATATTTGGTTTCAATAGCAGGAACCCTTCAATTATTTCTTATGTTTGTAAGCTAATTCATATCATCAATCAGGTGGAAATACGAATTCAGGTACACCAGTTAAAAACTTTAATCAAAAAAAACCTTTGTATAACCAAGAATACACACCTTTAACAACAACAGGCTCCTTAGAGTTCACAAAACAGTACTGAGAAATGTTGATGACACAATGATATGGTCCCCTTTCCCCCTCCAAAGTCAGACCGTCCATCAGCATTACTGCTATGCCTGTGAATGTTGCTGAATAATTTGAAATACACCAAAAGAATCTGCCATGGTGGCAGGCTCAGTACCATGCTTACCAAAATGCTGCATGCCTGAACTAACCGAACTAAACCTGCCAGAACCTCCACTTGCTGAAGTGAGAACACAACTGGACGAGAATATGATGGCCCTACATCCCACTGGAACAGATGACATGCAGGATCCACGACTCGAGTGGAGCAGGAATGTCTGAAGATGTATCTAAGACTATTTCTAGGTCTGAAATTTTCCACTGATTCCCCCCTCAGCAAGTATTTATTGAGCATCTACTATATGTAAGGCACTGGCATCAAAGCAGAACAAAAGAGATAAAAATCCCTACCTTCAATATTCTATCTTACGAGATAGATATTCTGTCTTATGAGAGCAACAATTTCTAATGATCTGCAGTAATGGGAAAAAGGCTAGGCAGTAGAGAAATGAAAGACAGAAAATCCTCAAATCTAAATTAAAGAACACATTTCAATGACCTTTCCTCATACCACAACTAGAGCTACACATTCAAGGGAAACAACTGCTCCATATTCTAAGTGTTCTTGCCCATTCTCTACTGAAAAACAAGCTTGAGGTGGTATCAAGACATCACTCCTAGAAAATAAAAAACTGGTCAACAGAAAGGCTTATGTTTATAAGATGCCTCTAATCAAAATTACCTATCAACTATTCTAAATCATCCTTGTCTGCTAAGATGTCCTTATTTACCCCTAAAATCCTTTCTGGGAGACATAAACAACCAACAAACTTCTTCCCAGCACACAAGATTAAGTCCCTTCCCTTTGATTCTAATCTGAACAAAATAGAGAGTAGCTGTCAACTGTCCTTCTTAAAATGATGACCTCTCATAATCTTAAAAGCATTATAGGGTAGAGAACACATATGTATAAAGTGCTT
This sequence comes from Phacochoerus africanus, assembly GCF_016906955.1. Classification (NCBI taxonomy): domain Eukaryota; kingdom Metazoa; phylum Chordata; class Mammalia; order Artiodactyla; family Suidae; genus Phacochoerus; species Phacochoerus africanus. The sequence continues at coordinate 110,858,960 of NC_062545.1, forward strand.
AGTGGTATACAGTGTCAAGGTGGTAGAGCTTTAAAAAGGAATCCCCAGGAGTTCACTGCTATGGCTTGGGATGCTTCTGGGCTAGAGTTCTATCCCTGGCCTGGGAACTTCCATATGCAGTGGGGCGTAGCCACCCTCTCCAGAAAAAAAGGGAGTCCTCCAAAGGAATCTCCCTCCTCTGTGTGGGGATGAGTTACTGGCACTCAAATTCTGGAGGGTGAGTGTCAGTGGAGGAGGAAGGGAACACAGCAAGATCATAAGGGATCTGTGGATTCAGGTTACATCTTCCTGAAGGTAAAGGGACAGCTCTCGCCCCTACAGGTGTCACCCCTACACCAGTCTCAGGAGCACAACACTCTTTAATGCAATAAGCTGGGTATGATGGCAGCCAATACCCCACAGTCTACTAGGCTGGGCTATGTGATCTCAACCGTTCAACCTTCCAAGACTCTGAGCATATTGGGCTTCATGATCATTCAAAGCTCCAAGTTAAGCTTAGGCCTAAAAGCTACAGAGAAAGCACCATTCTGGGCCTGACGTTCTAGGCGTGGTTCAGTATAGCTCAGCTTTTTTTTTTTTTTTTTTTGTCTGTTTTAGGGCCACACCTGTGGCAAATGGAAGTTCTGAGGCTAGGGGTTGAATTAGAGCTGCAGCTGCTGGGCCTACATCTCGCCCACAGCAAGGCCAGATCCGAGGCAAGTCACTGCAATGCCGGATTCTTAACCCACTGAGCAAGGCCAGGGATAGAACCCACGTCCTCATGGATACTATTGGGTTCGTTAACCTGCTGAGCCACGACGGGAAGTCCAAGCTCAGATTTTAAGCTGTCTTATTCACCACCATTCTCAACAGCACACAGAATCTGCCCTGAGCCAATGAGCAATATAAATGGACTGTATAGATGAACTATCCTCAAAAGGAAAATAGCCAAGTGATGAGGTTATGATAGTAAGGACAAAGCTAGGATATAGCAAAGAAGCACTTGGTAGTCAAGATCTGCCAGATTCTAAACTTCAAAGAGTCACAGATCATTTGGTACTTCCTGGCCAGCTGGCAGAATCTGGGGGAGGAGATTCTAATAGGAGTGGGTGTTGTGGACCTGGTGAGAGATAAGAGATGATGGTGGCAGGGCTTAAGGGTGAGAGGGCACAAGAAAGGAACATTCAGTCATAGAGTTTCCGGTTTGCTAAGATCTGGCAAAGGTATTAGTAAAAGGAAAAAGCACAAAAATATACAATCACTTAGAATGTGTGGCAGAGTTTTACGCTAATTATGTGATTAACATGGTGAAAACCAAAGGCAGAGTATACTGCAACTCAACACAAAACATAAAAAACCCTTTAAATGTCTTGCTTTCACATCAAAAAAATCTATCTCCTCCAATGCACTAGACTCTAGCTTGAATCTTACAAACCTGACAAATGAATATTCATGTTCTCCTTCCACAAAAACCCTAAAACGCACTCACCATGGCTCCTCTATAGTAGGCTGTAGTGATGGTTCGAAATCTTTCCTGGCCCGCTGTGTCCCTAAAATTTGAAACAAAGGAGAGAGTGGTTTGAAAAGTCATCACCAGCATGGCTGAGGAAAGACTGTGTTGAAGGGGATATAACTGTGGTCTGCTCACAAACGCAGCAATTTCAGGGAGAAGGGAACGAGACACAAAGGGAGCCTGTTGTGCGGCTGGGAGCTGGAGGCGGCGATGGCCACGGGCGCCTGTCAGGAGCTCACAATGACTTGGATGAAAAACTTAGACCTTGACGGTAAAAGCAGCAGTGGGAAAATGCATGGCCCTGCTAGGAACTGGCACGTTTTATTACTCAACCACGTGAGGGAAAGAATAGAGAATAGTTCTAAATTCTTGGACTCCTAGAGGCAGTTCTAATCCTTTTTTATAAATGCCTGATGATTAAGGCATTTTGCTCTCTTGACTGAAAGTCTGATTTCTGTACAAAGCAAGCAACTGGGCTGGACTTACTACTGTGTGAATTCTGCTCAGCAGAGCACGCTAAAATGGATCTACTCAAGAACTTTTTCGGGTATAGAGCCTGTGATTAAATGAGACCCAGGAGTCCAACACATAATTGCTGAGATGTTTCCAAAGACTTCAAAATATAACCACCTCAAAATTACATAAATTCCTACATATTCCTGCTTTTTGGCTGATGGTGTACCATTAAAATACATTCTTAAAAATGCAAATGGTTCCAATTACATTTACTGAAGCCATCGCTAATAAAGGAAGTCAAATTTCCTTGGAATCTGAGAAAATCAATATTCCTAAATTTGCCACTTCCTGTCAGAACTAATTTCATTCCCTGTGCTATTAAGACAAAACTAAATTGTACAATTTGATTGCTTTTAAAAAAATAAGCATTTGGGGAACTATACTAAAAATCTAATTCATACTAAACTCAAATGAGATGAAGGCCCAAGGGAAATGTAGTAAATTAAAAACATTTATAAATACCTTAACATTTACGGATATCTTACAAAATACTTGCACACACTGCTCACATGATGCCCACCACAGCCCAATGTGGTGGTATCACCATCATCTTTGTTCCGCAAAGAGGAAACAGGCTCAGGTGGGCTGTGGTTCCAGCTCTGCCACTAAACAGCTCACAGCCTTGAATGAGACTCAAGCATCCTAGGTCTTGGCTGTTTAGTGCAGGGTCACGCCTCACACATCTTATCCTGCCATCCTCTCACTCATCAGGATAAAACACAGTGGCACTTGTTTGGTACTCAGCAAACGAATCATGGGGAAAACAGAAGCCAAGCACCTTTGAGTAGACCAACTGTATATATATATATATATATATATATATATATATATATATATATATATATATATATATATATATATACATATATACACGCATTGCATTTTAGGTCCACATCCATGGCATACAGAAGTTCCCAGGCTAGGGGCTGAATTGGAGCTACAGCTGCCGGCCTACGCCACAGCCATAGCAACACAGGATCCAAGCCATGTCTGTGACCTACACCACAGCTCACGGCACCGCTGGATCCTTTAACCCACAGGCCAGGGACCAAACTGGCATCCTCATGGATCCTAGTCAGGTTCATTAACCGCTGAGCCATGAAGGGAACTTGCAGACTAACTGTATTTTGATTCTAACATGCTACTTGATTTAGAACCAGTTCTGCAGCAAGGATGGATAAGAAACCCTACTATCCTAAATGTAGGTCATGAAGATTGAATGGACACTATTTTGCTGCCAAGAGTATTGATAAATAGTGCCACAGAGTTCTAATTAGCTAATCACCCACAGGCTCCTACAAACACTCCTTATTATGATCAGAACTACACAGCACAGAGTCAGAGATTCTCTGTGTTTCCTTCTTTAAAAAAATCTTATTAAACATATTTAAATTGAGACGTTCCCGTCGTGACGAAGCGGAAATGAATCTGACTAGGAACCTTGAGGTTGTGGGTTCGACCCTGGCTTCACTCAGTAGGTTAAGGATCCGGCGTTGCTGTGAGCTGTGGTGCAGGTCATAGACGTGGCTCGGATCCTGAGTTGCTGTGGCTGTGGGGTAGGCCAGCAGCTGTAGCTCCAATTTGACCCTAGCCTGGGAACCTCCATATGCCGAGGGTGCAACCCTAAAAAGCAAAAAATAAATAAACAAACAAACAATCTAAGTCCTCATTTTCTCCTCTTTGAAAGAAGGGCTGGTGGATTTCAACATCCTGTTCCAGTTCTAATCTGGTTCTGAAATTCAAAGAAAAGCAGCCTAAGGAAAAAGCTGATACATATATATTACTTTATTCTTTTGTCCTGCTTCCTTCTTAGTCTATGATGCTCAAAATTTCTAACCTTTGTTTCCTGCTGTCCTCATCAAACATTAGGTCCATAAACATCATCCAAAAAAAAAAAAAAAACCTTCCTCAAGGCTCCAAATGGCCCTATACCGAAAGAAATTAAATCAGCTTATAGGGGGTTAAAAAAAAAAATCTAGAGTTTGAGTTCAAGCCAAAAATACTGAACTAGGCAATCGGAATGAACCATATTTATTCACTACAGTTTGACAAATTTTTTAGGAATTAACCAGTCAGAGTTGGGTGATCATAAGATCTTTGCCTTGCATATTATAACATGAGAGATGAGAGGCATGTCTTTTTCCTCCCTTATTCTCCAGTGCAGTGTTTCTCTCTCTCTCTCCTTTAGCTGCAACTGCAGCATGTGGAAATTCCCAGGCCAGGGATCGAACCCACACTACAGTTGTGACTTGTGCCACAGCCATGGCAATGCTGGATCCTTAACCTGTTGCACCACAAGGGAACATCCTCATTTTTTATTTAAAGAAAAGAAATAGTCAAGTGATAAAACAGTGGAGCTGGAAGGGAACCCAGATGTCCTCAGTCTGACTGACCAATTCACAAATGAGGACAAGGAGGCCCTAAGAAGGGAAGCCAGTGGCCCCAAGTCCTCATTTAGAGGCTAGCATCTAGATGTACACTTCATTTGGGGGTTCCCACTTGCCTACACTTTGCCTTGTGTGATTTCACGGCTGCAGTAACTACAATGAAAAAGTGACTGACATGGTTTAGAGTTGAGTTTCCTCCCCTATAAAATTAGCATTTTGGAAGAATGAGTTCCCAGACCTCTCTTCTGGCTGTAAGAGTTAGTGAGCGATATTATCCTTCCCATCCCACTCTTGGTGGAGATATCTTTCCTATTTCCCCTTGGTTCTTTTTTTTTAAGATTTTTTTTTAATTATAGTTGGTTTACAATGTTCTCCTCTTGGTTCTGACAAAAAAAAGATGTTCCAGCTACCACAGGATATATCTAACTCAACACAATTCACCCTGTAATTCTCACTTCCAATTACCAACTAAGGCAGAAACATGGTGTGCATATGTTTTTTTTTTTTTACTCACCATATCTGAAGCTTAATTTTCTTTCCATCCAGTTCTATCGTTCTGATTTTAAAATCAATTCCTGCCAGAAAAAAAAAAAAAAAGACATGCTAAATTTCTTCAAATAGAATCCAAGTCTTATTAGGAAAAGGACAAAGATTTCTATTGAAAAAAAGCTCTCCAACGCACTGGAAAATGTGAACACAGAGAGGGTGTGAACGGTATGTTTCCTCTGAATACAGGCTGAAGAAAGGAATGCTAATTACTCTGCAAAGAATTCCCACACATGTTAAATGCAACGTATTTTACGCCTCATTATTTTGACACAAATGGATCCCATCCCTCAAAGTTACATAATTTAGACAGAATGAGAACATGCCATATTTTCTACTTCCGGAAATACATATAAACAAAGCTTCCTACCCACCCCTCGTGCCCTGTCTTTCCCTAAAGAAGTCCTTGAAGACCTCTGTCTTCCTCTACCTCCTTCCATTTGTTTCTTTAGACTCTGCAACTGGCTAAGGAAGAAAAAAACAAACAAACAAAATGCAGGGAAGCCGGTAAATTCATTTTATATAGTTAGCAAGTATTTTACATACACTTTAACAAATATCCCCTGCATTTTACTGGCTAGAGCTAAAATAACTAAAATAATTTTTATCCCTGGCTGTCCTTTAGAATTACCTGGAGAACTTTAAAAAAGTAAATAAAAACAATTGTGACTAGGCCTGCTTGCTTCCCCAATTTCTGAGATTCTGACTTAATTAGCCAAGGGTGGGATCTGTGCACGAGTAATTTTAAATGCATCCCAGGTGATTCGAACCTGAAACCAACATTGACAGCTCGTACGTGAGAGCCATTTGTGGCTCCAATGCTCCAAAGTACCACCCCTCTTTCACCTCTTTTCTCTTACTATGGTAGCTCAAAACTTACTCAGCAAATTTAACTACAAAGAACCACAAGAACCCTGACAAACATCAGCATGCTCTATCGTTCACTAGGAACAGGCTGCGACTCTTTCCGAAGGGACGAGTTAGTGAACACGACTTGGTTGCAGTTTGCTAAATTCTCATCATCTGGCTACTCGGCTTTGTTTTAGACTTTTCTATTCTATCCCAGTCTCTACAAAACTCCTTCAAGTGGTTTCCAAGACATTTCAAGGAAACATGTCAATGACATATCCTCTAAAGTGACTTAAACATTAACTGCAGCTATTTCGAGGGGAGAAACGCCTTCAACGGCTATATTACTACAATATTTCTACATATTAATATTGAGAAAAACCAAAAAGGTTGCTTGCTAGCTCCAGCTTTATATAAGGCAAAGGCACAAACCAAGTGGAACTGCTCCATCGTCTCTGCGTTTCACCCAGGGAACCTTTTCAAGTAGCTTGTGAATCTTGAAATAGGCAACAATCACACCCAAGCTAATCTAGCAGAATAGTTTTCACTCTTTCCCCTCCCTAATAGCCGTGTAAATGTTAATAATCTGATACCCAATATCCCCAGTTATCCAGCTCACATTTCCTCCTTTAAGGTACCTCCGTACTGCAGGATCCGCAGTGGCTGAAGCAAAACTGAGCAACGTAGCATGAATATTATTAACACCACATTCACTGTGTTCATCATTCATTTAAGACCTAACACACACTGATTTTTATTGTGCTCTCCAAATCCAGGGTAACAATAACCCTCTAGGGATTCTCATCTAGCCTTTCTCTTTTTGGTCCCGCCTCAGAGAACAATGCTCAGAACCTGGTAGGCAATCAGTAAATGTTTCTTGAAATAAACAGTTAAAAAAAAAAAAATCACAGTTTTCCAAATTCTCAGAAACAAAAAATAGAATGGTGGTTATGATGGGCTGAAGGGACGAGGGGTGGGGGAGGAGAGCTGTTGTTGAATGGATACAGAGTTTCAGATTAGCTAGAGGAGTTACAGATAAGCAAGACAAGATGGGTTTCACAACAATGTGAATATACTTGACACTGAACTGTTCACGTGAAAACATGGTTAAGATGATAAGCTGTATTTTATGTGGATTTTTTTGTTTTGTTTTGTTTTGTTTTATTTTACCACAACAGAGAAGAAGAAAATCTCATGACTTTCAAAGTACCTACTGGATATCTGGAAAATAACTTTCTTAACTGGAAGGCAAAGGCATCTTTTAATAGTTCATTCACATTTCAAATAAAAGATGATGTCTGTCAAAACTCCAGGCAAATAAATACTTTTCCTTATTCTGTTTTACTAAGATATAACTCCTGTTTTTTCCAGGTTGTTTTTACCTGTGGTCAGGAGTCATGGGCAACTTTTCCACCTTTGCGCAACAAAGCCATTTGAGTCTCCCTTAAAGTCTCGGTTACTCTCCGCTTATCTGAAACATCAAGGAAACTCTACTGGCCCAGCTCTTTGTTTGTTTTTTGTAATTGTTAGAAGGATTACCTTTCTGTTATGTGAGGAGGTTCTACCATTATCTGTGATACTTCACCATCAAGTCACTATTCAGAGGTTTTCAATGTTTTGTAAGAGTTGAGAACTGGTATTTTGCTGTGGTTGACAGTGCTGTAAGGAGCCAGCTGGCAGACAAATGCTGTAGAGCACAGTCAAACTAGCACAACCTGAATTTCACTAAAAATGGGAAATATCATTCATGGATCATTGAGAAGCACTGGCCCTGGAAGTCAAACGACCTAGACTGTAAATGGTTCTGTCATTAACAACTTTTTAGGAGGCTGCTTACCTCCTCTGTACCTCCATGTTCTCATCCACAAAAAAGGTTGAGAGGCTCTAACTAGATAAATTTGATAATGTGTTTGTGCTGTGGAACTCTGAAATTCCCTGTAAGTGTGAGATATTACACATTCAGATGCTATTACCCGTTAGCTCTTGTCACCTTAGCCATGGATTAAGGTTATAGTTTCCCAGGACACTGTGCAAACATCTCTCTGGGTTTAATTCCCCTGCATGCCACTGTGCGAATAGCTTTCAACAATCCTTGTGGCACTGTCACCTCCCTATTCAAGAAGTCATGGCTCCAATTTCCTGGGTCTGGCAATCCAGCCTTTCCCACCCAGACACACCCCACTCCGGACCCTGCCACCCTCCCAGCCTCTGTGTCTCTCACTGGGCCCGGCCCCTCCTCCCCTCTGCCTGTGCACAGCCAGCTCCCTCGGCAGCCCTCTCAGAGGAGGGCTCTGCACCCGTGTGGTCCTCCCCCTCCTTCCCTCCTCAGCTCTCCCCTCAGCCCTGTCCATCCCAACCTCCAGGCCTCACTTTTGCACAGCAATTCCATCCTGTGTTACCAATATGTGAACACAGTGCTCTGAACTGCTCTCACAGCAAGCAAGGGTTCCACCCTCCCTTTGCCAATTAGGTTGCACCCAGAAACATGTATAGAATAGATACTAAATGAAAGGGTAGATACCCTTCTGTCATCAAGTAAAGGTTAAGTGTGGAGAGAGCTACAAAAACCTTGAGAGTTCTAAGTTTCATGTATACTCTAGTGACCATAGTAAGGATGCTGAGAAATCCTATTGCAGTAAGAAAAGGAAGACCTCTATATTATAATTAATTTGATAGTAATGGCAGTAGGATACAGAGTACATTAACACTCACTCTAAAGGAAAGACAACTTCCTGAGGCTACTCCAAGGTTAAAAGAATAGCCAGTCATAAGAATAATAATATAATGATATCAATCAGGATGCTTTCTACTGCAAATAACAGAAACCTCACATCAAACTAGCTTAAGGTAATTTGTGGACTCAGAGGACAAGTCCAGTTGTGAGTTCAGAGATGGCTCCATCCAATAGTTCCGGCTCATTTCTCTGTATCTCCTTTGGCTCTGTCCTCATGGGAGTATCCGTTTCATCCTCTGCCTGAAAGCAGTTCCTGACTACAGCAGCAATACTGAGCAGAAAAGGCATCAGCTTCCTGTGCCTCTCTCTTAAAAGTGAGGAAATATTTCCCCAAGCCTCCTCTCCTCCACGTCTCATTTCTGGATTTATTTATTTATTTATTGATTGATTGTCTTTTTGCTATTTCTTGGGCCACTCCTGCGGCATATGGAGGTTCCCAGGCTAGGGGTCGAATCGGAGCTGTAGCCGTGTCTGTAACCTACACCACAGCTCACGGCAACGCCGGATCGTTAACCCACTGAGCAAGGGCAGGGATCAAACCCGCAACCTCATGGTTCCTAGTCAGATTCGTTAACCACTGCGCCACAATGGGAACTCCTCATTTCTGGATTTATAACCATGGGAATGTCATGTTCTGGGGAACAAGGCTGAGTTTCTGAACTAATTACTGCCACAGGGCAGTTAGCAAGAGAGGATTAATCTAAACCCAGCCCTAAATTTAGATTAATCAAGGCCCATCCCCGGAGCTGGGTCACCCTCCTGACCTACAAGGCTGCTAAAAATAGAAGAGAGAGAGGAAAAGCTGTTAAATCAATCATAATATCTGTTAGAATAATAAAAATTTAAGAATATTTTTATTCATAGTTACATGAATGGAAAAATTATAACAGTTATCACTACTATCCTAGCATGAATGTTATTAATTTTATAACTCCAGTACTTCTCTGAAAGTACTTCTGCCTAGAGTTCAGCCACGAACAAGAGAACATGAAACAGGAACTGCCACATCTCTGGGCTACAGCATGATGTTCACTGCTGGGAGGGTCCCCGAGGCCACGGCTCCAAAGACCCGACTTGCACTCTAGCCCCAACTGATGAGGGATCGCAGAGGAGGAGGCAGCGTATCAGCAGCAGCAAGAACCGCAGCCCATCCTGGCAGTAAGGGAGCAACTTTTTTTTTTCCCTTTAAGGACTCTACAATCTCAAAAATACAGCTTCTGAAGGGCATTATATTTAGGGTCAAAAAGCCCTTTGTATTTCAATAGCCTTTTAGAAAGCATCATTTTTTGGCAGCACATAATACGATAATTCATGTTCAAAATGACAACCCTGAGTCATCCCACCTCATGAGCCATCCATGGGCCAGCAGGCTGCATGCAGCCCATCCAGCCAGAAGCACAGTCTACTACTCTCAAAAGATAAGAGCCCACCATTGCTTCCATGTTGCTTGAATATGCCCTGATATTAATTTCTTGATGGCTTTAAAGAAGCACCAATTTTCTCATTAATATTTCTATCATAAAATAGAAAATCTAAATCATAAAACATTCCCATGAGACCCAAAGCCATTTTTCATTCTGAATTTAAACACACACATTCTCTAATAGATTTTTACTTTTTCTAAATTGATTCTCACACTAAGAGTTGCTCATCACTGATACATATTATGTATCATAAGGAGGCAGGGAAGCAAGTATGAAAAGAATCATAGAATTCTAGGCCTGGAAAGTAGCTTAGTGATCACTTTGCCCCAGCCTCTCTCTGTGCCAAAGAAAACTGGAGGAGATGCAGCAAGACACAGCAACTTACCCAGATTCACAAAGCCCAATTCAGAATGGGGTTAGGACCAACTTTTGGCAGTAAAAGATCAGGCCTTCCTGAAGAGATTATACCAGAATGTCCATGTCTCCCTGAGGAGGCCTCCTCTTGAAGGGCCATAGCAAAACACGAGCCACAAGAGAAATGCCCACCAGGAGGAAGACAGCATGCTCCACAAGGAAAGACCAGGGAGCAGTGAGCAAAAGCCATGTGTATCAACACTGAGTGACTCTCACAACAATGACAAGTGAAAAGAGCAACTGCAGAAATGCACAGAGTCAAACCATTTCTGTAAAACTTCAATACCAAAAACAACAGTATGTATCATTTATACATCCACCCATGTGTAATTAAAGTATTTTAAAATGTGGGTTCCCACATAGTGGCACAGCAGATTAAGGATCCAGCATTGTCACTACTTGTGGTGTGAGTTTGATCCCTGGCCCGGGAACTTCTGCATGTCGCAGGCATGGTCAAAACCAAACAAAAACAAGTATGTTAAAATGCATGAGAATGATTATGAACAAAATCAAAATAGCTGTTTTTTCTGGAGAGAAACAGAAAAGGATAGATTAGGGAGGGGTTCATGGAGACTTGGACTCTATTATTTCTAAAAGTGAGTGGTGATACATGGACATGGGAATGTTTTATATTAGGTAGATTTTTGTATGCCTGAAATTGTTCATACTTCTAAAAAAGCAATGATTAGTTACCTGGAAAAATGGCCTAAGGAGAGAGGCACATGGCAGAAAAAAAAAAAAATTTTTTTACAGGCATCTGAGAAGATTCAGCCCAGGGAAAAGCAAGCACCACTCCCTCTCCAACTTGTTCAATATACAGAGGGCCTTGGTGACCAGCTATGGGGGGATAGCAAGACCAAATCAGGTTCAGAAAGTGAGGGGGCAGATGAGGGGCTTGGGGTAGCAAGGAGTTCTGGCCACTCAGATTTCCAGTGGGGGTTCAAGGACATTTCCTTCCCTGCCTGGAAGAAAAGGAGCTTCCATTTAGGCCAAGGACCATCAAAGAATGCACATGTGGTCACTGCTGGCAGTGGCACTGTGGGAGCGGAACAAAGGAACTCTGATTTTCCATCAGAAGAGGTTCAGGCTGGGGGAATCGGGTGGGGTGGGGTGCCATGCACCTCTGAGTGGTTTTTGAGGCCTCTGTATGGTTCAGGGTAACCCACAGGAACAAGAGCTGGCAGAGCTGGCACTGGGGCTCTACTGAGGGGATAAGGGACTAACCACTTGCCCAAAGCACTGCTTAGCAGCTAGTTCTCAGAAACCAGAGGTGTACTTGGAGGCAGCTGAGGGAGGGCTCGGCTAGTAAAATAAAGAGGAGGAAACTCTGAATCTAGCCCAAGTCCACAGTTAACAGACCTTAGAGGGAAAGGGAGCTTGGAATGAGTGGTCTTGTGCTTCCTTTCCTTCTGCAAGTATGACATGATTTAACATGGAGAATGAACAGATGGACAAAGTTCTTTCACACAGAAGTCAAATTAGTCAGTCAACAGATATAAAACATAACCTCAGTTTCAAGAAAATGGGGAGGTGGCCAGGGTTTGTAAATGGGCTAAAGGGTACCACCGCTGGAGTGTGGGAAAAAGCACGAGGAGAGACTAACTCTCTGGGGCCAGCCAGTTGTCTTGACCTTCAGCAAGCTGTGACCCGATGCATTTTTGCTCTGCGGGTGCTGGAGCTTAGAATGCACTCCGCTCTCTCCTCATCTCAGGTTGCTTGGGGAAGTTTGCTGCCTGGCCCAGGAAATTTGGGGGTGGAGAAACAGTAGGGACCTTCCTTCAACTGAGGTTTTAAACATGAGATTCCCACTGATACTCTTCTAAAAGTCTTAATGTGGCTGAAGGCAAGAGAGCCATGGGGAAAAAAAAAATCAGATTTCTGGGACATTTAGCCTTTTGATGAATGGCAATGTAAGACTGCAATGCGTGGTCTTAACCCCATGACACACATCAAGGGAGAAAAAACAAGGGTCATCTATCCCCTCTGACCTACTTTAAGAAGCAGAAGTTTTAACACTGTGCTTTTACAGTTAAAAAGAAAAAAATGTACTTTGTTGCAACAGTACATTTGGGAACAACAAACATCTATGATTCCAGGCTCTCTGAATATGAGTTATACAGTTTGTCTATTTACATTTCAGAGATATTCCATAAATAGAAAGGAAAAAGTTTCTCAAATATTGAAATCCACTTTAAAGAAATGCTACATTCATTTCCTTACTCAAGATTTGTATTATTAATGATGAGGATATAGTGTAGATGGATCCTGCCAGTTTTGAAACTTTAACAATCATGTTTTGCTTATGCTTTTTCTGTGGACTTTTACATATGGAGAATAATAAAATTTTAGAGTGGTTGACTTTAGGATAATTAGGTAAAAATCCCTAATTGGAAAAACAGATTAGTGAAATAGGAAAAAATATAAGTCATAGATTGAAGCTTTAAAACATTATTTTTCCAAAATAAAGGACTTGGGGAAAAAAGTATAAAAGTAAAAACAAAATTTAAGAATGTTGTGACTCCGTGGTAATGAACCCAACTGGTATCCAAGAGGACTTGGGTTTGATCCCTGGCATCACTCAGTGGGTTAAGGATCTGGCATTGCTATGAGCTGTGTTGTAGATCTTGGATGAAGCTCAGATCTGGCATTGCTGTGGCCGTGGCATAAGTCAGCAGCTACAGCTCCAATTTGACATCTAGCCTAGGAACTTCCATATGCCATGGGTTTGGCCCTGAAAAAAAAAAAAAAAAAAAAAAGAATGTTACTTAGATTGAAAGAGAGGTATTCAAGGCATTGTTTATTTGTGGGGTTTTTTGGGGTGGGGGGAGTTCCTGAGCCAGGAATCTAACTTGCGCCACAGGAGTAACCAGAGCCACAGCAGTGACAAAGCTGAGTCCTTAACCCACTGACCCACAAGGGAACTCCCAACATTTTTTTTTTTCCCCAGCCACACCTGCAGCATATGGATATTCCCAGGCTAGGGGTCGAATTGGAGCTGCACCTGCTGGCCTACACCACAGCCACAGCAATACCAGATCCGAGCCTCATCTAAGACCTATACCACAACTTGTGGCAATGCTGGATCCTTAACCCACTGAGAGAGGCCAAGGATTCAACCTGCATCTTCATGGAGACAACATCAGGTTCTTAATCCACTGTGCCAGAGTGGGAACTCCCCAACATTGTTCTTTTTAAAATACACATTCTATAAGTTCATAAAAGCATTATTTCCACCAAGTAACAACTTTGCTGCATATATTTAGAACTATTTTTTGGGTTTTATGATCACTGACAGCCAAATATGTTAGTTTTGTTAAATCCAACATTGGAAAGGAGAATTTTTTTCTTTTTTTTTTTTTGGTCTTTTTGTATTTTCTAGGGCTCCACCAGCGGCATATGGAGGTTCCCAGGCTAGGGGTCTAATCGGAGCTGTAGCTGCCAGCCTACACCACAGCCATAGCAATGGGGGATCCAAGCCTCGTCTGTGACCTACACCACAGCTCACGGCAACACCGAATCCTTAACCCACTGGCCAGGGACCGAACCTGCAACCTCATGGTTTCTAGTCGGATTCGTTAACCACTGAGCCACAACGGGAACTCCAAGAATTTTTTTTTTTTTTTTAAGGTAGACTAACAAGTGGTCTGTGGATATAATCTGCCCTTAAAGGAAAGGACACATGACACAGTAAAAAGAAGACTGGTGCAGCAGGTTAAGGATCTGGAGGTGTCACTGCAGCAGCTTGGGTCAGTGCTGTGGCTCATGATCAGTCCCTGGCCTGGGAACCTCCTATGGTGCAGGCATGGCCAAAAACAAACAAACAAACAAACAAACAAACAAAACCAGACAAGAAGTTTGCAGATTTTTTTGGTTCTTCTCCTCTGTACATAGGAAGAGATAAATGAAATGCCATTTATGATGTAAATCAAAAGTAACACTTATTACGACTTCCTGCTGAAAAAGCTGAACATCTTTACGCTGTTTTGGAATTTCCTATTTATTATTTATTTAAATTCAATTCTTGGTACTCCTCATAAGGCAGCTGAACTCATAAAATCTAGGCATGTTAACAAAAGATAAGAAATTTTAGAAATTAGGAAGTATTTCCAATTTTTCTCTGAGCTACAAACACATGCGTGACAGATACAAAAAAAGTGCAGTTAAGAATAATTTGAAGGAATCTCTATATTTTAGAATCTCAAAGGGCTTTATAGATTAAAATAGAAAGATCTAATTAACCCTTAAGATGTCTTTGGGCAATAAAAGGGCAAAATAACAAGTCACTATAATACCAAATAATAACTGCTAAAATATAACTGTGTTGAATTACAAATAAAAGGTTTTTAATGCTAGAACTGCCAAAATGTTGAGAGGAAAAAACAAGAATAGCAAGTAAAGTATAATAACACAGCTACAACAACTAATATATAGTATGCAGAAATACCTAGGAAGGACTGAGAACTTTAAATCTGATTAAGGAGCCAAACAGCAAAAACCCGGCGTTCAACTCACCATTTGAAAATGGCCAAAGAATGCACAAGGCTCTTTTGCAAATCTTGCACTTTCAAAAGGAAATGTGTTTCAAGTGTTACTCAATCTGGAAGTAGCAATGTGCTTGAAGTTGTCAAAATGTGGATTTTAGAGGCTTTCAATGAACAGATGTTTTCCCTTCAATAAAATATCTTTTCATAAAAAGCCTAATTTATGAGCTAGACTTCCTTGAAAAGTAAAAGTTCAGAATGCCTCTGAGATTTCCATCCCTTTTCCTGTTATCACTCATGATCATCCCAAGAACCAAACTGCTCCCCAATGAAACCAGTTGCCTCTCCTCTGCTCTCTCCACCGTTTCTGAGACAGTGTACCTGTAACAGGAAAACCCCTCCAGTATGAGTCCTAAGCCTAGAATTTGTTTGTACTTTGACAACGTAGAGTCAGGTCTTTTTCATCTAATGGTAAAGGGAATAATGTGGTTATTCAAAAGATGAAGACGAAAACGGAAATCCCAGATTTTACATATTATTGTTATGGGAAAACCATACTGCCAAATCACTGGAATTATCACTGGAAAAAATTACAACTACATTCCGATGATGTTGCACCAAAAATGCAGGGAAAGAGATCCTTTAGATTTTTCCAAGTATTGACCATGTTATCATATTTTCCATTCATTTGGAGGTAAATGAAAGCTAAAAAAATAAATAAATAAATGAACTAAGTAACAACATCACAACGTGCTTCTAACTAAAAACAAATGATGTAATTTTATTATTTTCCAGGACAATTTCCAAGTCACTTGTTTCAGATTCCAGCCTATAATGGTGAAAAATATGAAATGTAGTGATTTTGGAGTTCCCGTCATGGCTCATCAGAAACGAATCTGACTAGTATCCATGACGATGCAGGTTCGATCCCTGGCCTCGATCAGTGGATTAAGGATCTGGCGTTGCTGTGAGCTGTGGTATAAGTTGCAGATATGGCTCGGATCCCACGTTGCTGTGGCTGTGGTGTAGGCTAGCAGCTGTAGCTCCAATTTGACCCCTAGTCTGGGAACTTCCATATGCTGCAGGTGGGGCTCTAAAAAGACAAAAAGACCAAAAAAAAAAAAAAAAAACCCAAAACAAAAAAAGGAGTGATTTTCCTCACCCAGTTAATACAAACCAACTTTTAATAGAAGGAGGGGGTAAGGGTCTGCTCCAAAGTACTAGAGGATGAAAAATATCATCTCAAAAGTCATATACTCTGTCCTGCAATACCCACCTTACCCCTCCCATCCTCCTTTCCACTGACTTTTTTCTAAATAAAAGGAAAATGATCAGAGATTACAAAATAAACAACTGCAAACTCACAGTGCTCTGAAGCTAGTTAGCAAAAAAGCCTCTTCTTGATCAAAACCAAATCAATGCCACAAAAGTATAGTAAAATTAAGCATCACTTAAGCTCACTGCAGCCAGGGTAACAGATGGATAATTATAATAAGCTACTGCTAATGAGTAGGGTTAAAAAAGACAGATGGGGCATATGTAAAATAAAAGGAAGAGACAAAAATCAATAAAAATGGCACAAACAGCATATAGTTTTCCCAGTCAAAAATGAAAAACTTATTGCTGATTGTACTATCCTGATATGTAAACACACTTCCTTATGATATAAAAGTTCAAAGTTGTCACAGGTGAGGCCATAAAAAGGAAAAAAAGAAAGTTTTAAGTTGACAACACTCTATAACCTTCATGCATAAACTCTTCTACCAGCCCATTACCCATATCTTTCTCTCTCACACACACACACACACATAGCCACCCACCTCTAAATACTTAAGACATTTTTGTAACTTTGTAGGGTGAAAAAGGATTCTGCTGCCTACTATTACCTAGGCTTGACTTTTAAAACAGAATACAATGTTACAACTAGGTTGGTAACTTGGAGATCTCCAACCTTTACAGTAGCTAGACAAGTCATATTTTTTTTCTCCCAAGTCCCTCAGCTAATTGCCATTTTAAACTTCAAACTCACAAAGAATGAGTAATAACTATATTCAAAGTATAAAAAGAGTGGGTGTCAAAATATGCTATAGCAAATTCACATTCGATCATTATTCTCCCTATTTCTAAAGCCCTGTAGGTTTTTTGGGGGGGAAGGGAAGGAAACCTAGGTAATATTAACAAGAGACGGTTTTTTTGTTGTTGTTGTTGTTTTTGTTTTTAAGCCATCCTGATATTTTAATGGCTGGGAGATTCATCCAGTATCACATAATTTTTCTAAAATTGACAAAAAAATCTATTTCAAATTATGTTTTATCAGCTTGTTTTTATAAAACCAACTTCAAAGTGGCCTTTCCCACCCAAGGTCCTCTATCCCCAATAATGAAGATCAGACATTAGAGCAAGAAACTAACTGAACAGTTTCCACTGCCTGGCCCACAAGCTTGGATAGGAGAATTACTTACCTTAGGTTTCCTTTAACCCACTTCTTTTAAAATAAACAGTTCTTTCCAAATCCTGGAGAATGTCTGTTAGGACTTGTCCTTCTCAGGCAAGTGTTTCAAAATTTCAAATACATTTTTAAAAACAGGTCATAATCAGGCAGTTGCCCTAACCAAGAGGTACATAAGAGAATCATTTGCAAGTCTCTGGCCGGACCTTGGGTCCTGGAGGGCAATGACCCTTATTTCCCACAGCAGAGCATGAGGAGTGAGGGACCAAGAGCTACATCTTCCCTTAGGCAGGTACAGACACACACGTGTTTCCTTGAAAATAGCATCCACCTCCCCGCCTGTGCCCTGCCTCCCTACAGCAGCCCCGCCTCTAATTCCAATGCTAGAGTAGCCACTAAAGGCTTTGCGTCTTTTTCACCATGAAGGAGTATTTTGAGTCTATTATAAGTAATCAAGATTAGGTAGAAACTTGGAAAGTATGTTATATGTGATAAAAGTAACAAAATATAAAATGTACCATGTCTGTAACTATGTAGAAAATATATGTCCATATAGAAAGCAAAAGTAAAACAGTAAAGCAGGAGTTCCTGTTGTGGCTCAGGGGCAATGAATCTGACTAGGAACCATGAGGTGGCAGGTTCGATCCCTGGCCTCGCTCAGTGGGTCAAGGATCTGGCGTTGCCATGAGCTGTGGTGTAGGTCGCAGACGTGGCTTGGATCTGGTGTTGCTGTGGCTCTGGCATAGGCTGGCAGCTACAGCTCCAATTTGACCCCTAGCCTGGGAACCTCCATATGCTGTGAGTGTGGCCTTAGAAAAGGCAAAAAGAAAAAAGAAACAAACAAACAAAAAACAGTAAAGCAGGTATGTTAGGGCAAGTATGTTACTGTGAGATGATTTTCAAAATTATGAATTTAGAAGGTTTCACATACTCCTATACTATCTTTGCCTTAAGCAATTTTGAAGAAAATACTACATACCCTCTAGGTGAAACAGTACTCAGTTCAACTATACTTCAAATTCTGGGTTAAAGAAGCTTTGGGGGATTGTTCTTCCAAAAATTTACCACTGAATATAATGGTGGGGGAAAAGCATAAAACAGGTGTACCAAATAACCAATTCATACATTCCATCCAAAAGCGTCTTTAACTGAAGACTGCAACCATTATCTACCAAACAGCCTGGACAAGTGTGTCCCTCTTCCCCTAATTCCTTCAGTTCCAGTTTATTTACTGTCACCTGCAAGAGAATGTGTGTGAAGACAAAGGGATGAAGAAATGTGAGCCTGCTTTCACAGGATGTGTCTCAGTGGCATCTGCAGAACAAACCCAGGAAGAAAGGCATTGTATGCAGATTTCATTTTTTCCATGCTTTCCCAGTCCCTAATTAACAAGATAATTCTGAGTTTGCCATACGATAATTTATTAATCATATTCAATTAATCTAATCAGCTGTAAAACAGGAGAGGGCAACAGTGCAAGTTCTAAGAAAAGAAGTTCACTGGACTTGAAAAACTGCTTAGCCAAGGCTCACGATGAATTCCCGTATACACAAAGGGCACGAGTGGCCCTGGTGAATAATTTGCTTTGTTTGTTTTTTTGATTTGCTTTTTAGGGCTGCACATGCATCATATGGAGATTCTCAGGCTGGGGGTCGAATCAGAGCTGCAGCTGCCAGCCTATACCACAGCCACAGCAATGTAGGATCTGAGCATCTGTGACCCGTACCACAGCTCACTACAACGCCAGATCTGTAACCCACTGATGGAGGCCAGGGATCAAACCCGAATCCTCATGGATACTAGTTGGGTTCATTCACTAAGGTACTGGGTTCCCTGTTTGGTATATTTTAAATGATTTCTTTTTTTTTTTTTTGTCTTTTTAGGGTCACACCCGCAGCATATGGAGGTTCCCAGGCTAGGGGTCAAATCGGAGCTGTAGCCACCGGCCTACACCAGAGCCACAGCAACACGGGATCTGAGCCGTGTCTGTGACCTACACCACAGCTCACCGCAACGCGGGATCCTTAACCCACTGAGCGAGGTCAAGGATTGAACACATGTTCTCAAGGATGCTAGTTGGATTTGTTAACCCCTGAGCCACGACGGGAACGCCCCTGCTTTGTATATTGTTAAGTCATCTTTCTACTTAAGGCCCATATTACAATGTGGTTTAGAAAAAAGAAACAGCAGGTCTACACAGATTATTTTAAAAATAAACTTAGGCGTACAGAGGGTAGATAATTCCAGATTCTTGTGTGCGTGAAGGGTAGATCATGTCAGAGTGTTGTTGTGTATCAACAGTTGAGGAAAAAAATGACACCAAACAAACCTGACCATCAAGTTGAAAATTCTACCTTTGCAATTGATAAGGTGGTATTTTATAATGTTAACTTCATCTACCCAGTATTTGATCCATTTAAATGTATACTGGCAACACCTTAACTGTAACCCTCAGTTACTAAAATGAAAAACAAAAACAGAATTCCTTATGCACAAGATCATTTTACAGACACACTGTCATTTCAGTGATGTCCTCAGGCAAGCCTGGGGCAGGATTTCCACATCTGGTGGTCACAACGTTAGTGCTCCTGGTTTGGACAGCACCGTCATTAGGCAGGAAATACATATGACAATGATGCAAAGAAGTTAGGAAACACCATACACAATGACTGTGTATTTTTAACCCCAAAAGGTCTGTTAGCAGAACAAGGAGGGTGAAGAAAAATGTCACTGGCCATTCTGGGAACAGAAGAGGTCACATTCATTGGACTGTTGTTCTTTGAATAATTTCAGAAAGTGACAGAAGATAGCATGGAAAAAAAATGTGCATTCAGAAAAACTGATATTTAATCTACTTCAGATAAGCCTTTTGCAGGCCTCAAAGGCTGAAGTCCAAGTTTGGAGATCATGATGCCGAGAGCAGAGAAGTGGTAGGCGTGACCCCTTTTGCACCTTTGCAACCAATTCCTCAGCCTATCTGTGAGTATAATCCACGACTCAAAATATAAAACAAAAAATGGACTGAGACTGCTTCATTTTGGCTGCATAAAAGACATGGCTAAAGAGTGCTCAGCCACATACTACAGACACAATAAAGTTTAGCTGAGTCAGACGTCACACTTACTGAAAATCAGGTCGACTAATGAAAGGGCTAATTCCTTTTTTTTTTTTTTTTTCCCTTTTAGGGCTTCACTTGTGGCATATGGAATTTCCCAGGCTAGAAGTCGAATCAGAGCTACAGCTGCCGGCCTACACCACAGCCACAGCAATGCCAGATCCAAGCCGAGTGTGTGACCTACACCACAGCTCACAGCAGTGCCGGATCCTTCACCCACTGAGATTGAAGCTTCGTCCTCATTGATACTAAGCGGGTTCGTTAACTGCTGAGCCACGACAGGAACTCCCCCGACAGGGCAAATTTCAATGTTTCCTTTGATAAGAAGTATTGAGCCTGACAGACGCTAGGCGCTGAGAAATACAAATATGAAAAGTTACGGGCCTCAGGGAGCTCCCAGGCCGGTAAGCACTAAAATCTCATAATGCGAAAACCCCACATCATACTTGTGTCTTCTGTTAAAGATAACACTCTAAGGTTTGCTTTTTGGGAACAGGAACTAACGACAGATGATGAACCAACAGAAAACATGATCTCCTAGAACATGAAACTGCCTGCTTTAATTCTGTCTTTTCCACAAGCAAGCATATAATTATCTCTCTAAAGGCTGAGAGTAAACAAGTGGCATTTGTCTATCACAAATGGCAAAAATGGTAACAACAATTTTTTGCTGTTGTTTAGAAACTGATTAGGCTTAAGATTTAAAACAGCCTTTAAAAAAAAAAAAGACTCACTATACCATCACCTTCACATTCCCTTCCAGCACTCCAGTATAGAAACGATGGTCTTGGTCAAGTCTGAAATCCTCTCTGAACTCTAAGAGCTGTGATGACTAGCTAAAAATCAAAACGAGCAAATATCATATTTATAAAGAATGGTCATATTAAAAAACCTCAGTCACTTTTTTTGGTTTTGTCTTGTTTCCCTTTTTTGGCCACACCATGGCAAATGGAAGTTCCTGGGCGGCATCTGCAATCTACATCACAGCTGTGGCAATGCCAGATCCTTAACCTGCTGAGCCGCGGCAGGAACTCTAAAAACTGTCAGTTTTAAGTTATATTAGCAAAGGCTAATATATTAGCAACCCTCTAGAGCTCAGCTGTAGTCTTGAGTCCCTGACTCCAAAGTCTTCTGTCTAATAAGCATGATGAAATTATATTCAAGAGCTACCATTTACTATGTCCCTACCAGGCGGCAGGTATATCCCTAGGAAATGGCCATTATATCCCCCATTTCACCAACATAGAGGCTGAGGCCCAAAGAAGCAACCTGTCCAAGAGGACAAGATAGTAAGTGGCAGAGGTGAAATATTTACCTGTGCCTGACTAGCTCCCTCCACTGGGCTGTGCACTAGGAGAACTCTGGGACTCAGCTGGCGCTAACAGGGGAATCACCTTTCAGAGCCAACTCAGATTACAAGGGATTTGGGAGGAACTAGTTTCCAACAGAGCACTGAAAGTTGAACCTAGTTCAGGGTCATCTTGAGATCCTAAAAGAATCGGTCCACTCTGGGTGAACCTCAATACTAAGTATTATTTTTTGAGCCCCCTGAGTATGCTTAGTATAGCATCCCATAATGAATTCTTATTCTAGATTAATAAGAGGTAGATCTGATCATCCCAGCATCTTTTGAACTGACAGAGGCTCCATCACTGCAAGTCTGTTTTGAATCATAGTAAATCTCTCACGCAGAACAAGGCCCCAAATAAGGGACTGGAGAAGGGGCAAGAGGCAAATTTAGCTCTTATGAATAAAATTCATCTCATGTCAGCCTGCAAAACAGGGACTGTGACACTCATGCCGCCCCAGGGAACATGCTCTTGGTTCCAAAGGAAAGCTAGGAAGAACCAAAAAAAGTTTTGGATACCTGGGGTATCATCAGTGGTCAAATGCATTACTTGGCAATTTGAAGGATACCTTTTAAATGCACAGAAATTTCTTCCAAAATACGATGAATGTTTTATATAACTTTATCTAATTGTAAGAGAGAGAATCTTCCAATTCTGAGTTTATAGTGAGAAAGAAACTATGTGGGAAATAACTACAAGTGCTCATACAAAATTAAAATATGACCAGCTGATAGACTGTTGTGTAACATCAAGGGAGGCCCCAAACTCAGGGCTCTTTCTACATTATACTACTTTATTTGGAATCACTTTGTAGGATAATAAAATGGATTGTTTGATACCTATTTCTGAGCCTGTACCATAAGGGAAAAAATGTCGTAAAAGGCAAAAGAAAAACTTCTCTTTTGGAACAATGTATCAGTTAGGGTCTAATCAGGAAAAACGAACCATTTCAAGTATTTATGCAGGAGGAATTTTTTTCTTTTTAGGGCCACACCCATGACATACAAACGTGTCCCGGGTAGGGGTCGAATTGGAGCCAGAGCCACATCAATGTGGGATCTGAGTTGCATCTGCAACCTACATCACAGCTCACGCCACACCAGATCCTTAACCCACTGAGGGAGGCCAGGGATCAAACTTACGTTCTCATGGATACTGGTTGGGTTCATCACCACTGAGCCACGGTGGGAACTCGTACACAGGAGGAACTTAGTACAGGGAACTGATTATACAAGCCATGAAGGTGCTGAGCATGCTAGAGCGGATGTCTGTTGTGAATCACAGTAAATCTTTCGCCCAGAACAAGACCCCAAATAAGAGATGTTCAGGAGAAGGGGCAAGGGGCAACAAGAGGGGGTGATAAAGGGTTTAAAAACACTATACCCCCGAGCCAGAGATACTAAAGAAAGAGACAGTGTTACTAGAGCTGAAGGCCCAGACCTGCCAAGAGGGGGGAACC
The DNA here is from genome assembly GCF_016906955.1 of Phacochoerus africanus. Taxonomy (NCBI): domain Eukaryota; kingdom Metazoa; phylum Chordata; class Mammalia; order Artiodactyla; family Suidae; genus Phacochoerus; species Phacochoerus africanus. The sequence goes on from NC_062545.1 coordinate 110,882,175, forward strand.
ACGGTGGGCCTGTCCAGTGGGAGGTGAAGCCCCAGAGAAACAGACTCTGCTGAAGAAGCCACCTGACGAGGAAATGGAAGAGAAATAGCCTGGTTTCCCCTTTCACTTCCCCTCCAATTTCTTTCTTTCTTTTTTTTAAATGATTTTTTTTTTCCCATTATAGTGGGTTTACAGTGTTCTGTCAATTTTCTACTGTACGCCCCTCCAATTTCCCTCCAGTGTCTCTGACTGGTGGAACTCAGGCTAAAGCCCGTTGACCCATGAACCTGGGCAGGGGAAGAAAGAGGAAATAGACTTGGCAAAAAACTGACCAAGGATTAACCCTTGGCTACAAGAATGAAATGTGTGTTGCTGTTGAAAGCCACTGAGCTTTGGGGTCTATATAACAGCAAAATCTAACTGATATGGACCTTCACAAACACCACCAAGTAGGTAAATAAGCGGACAGAAAAGTGAGAGAAGGAGTTCCCGTCATGGTGCTATGGGAATGAATCCGACTAGGAACCATGAGGTTGCGGGTTCGGTCCCTGCCCTTGCTCAGTGGGTTAATGATCTGGCGTTGCCGTGAGCTGTGGTGTAGGTTGCAGACACGGCTCGGATCCCGTGTTGCTGTGGCTCTGGCGTAGGCCGGCGGCTACAGCTCCGATTCGACCCCTAGCCTGGGGACCTCCATATGCCGCAGAAGCGGCCCAAAGAAATAGCAAAAAGACAAAAAAAAAAAAAAAGAAAAGTGAAATAATATGGATAATTATTTTCAATAACTGCTTTAAGGAAAACATCTCCACCATTAATTTGTGAGCCTGGGGCAGAAGACAAGCACCTACACAGATCCCTAACCATGGCCTGGTCCTGAAGGAGACCTACATTCGGGATCCCCAGCTGGAGGAAGAAAGCAGCCCCGGCTGCTACTGTCTTGCCACTTCACTATCAACTGGGCAGTTCAGAACAGGAAGACCTGGTGAACTGCGTGTGTCACATGCTGGCAAGCCAGGAGCCAGGCTTCCAAAAAGGAAGTGTGTCATTGAGTCAGTGATACTGCCAAACCCGAAGCCAGAGCAGTAACAATATAGCTCAAAAGTGGCCACAGCCATGGTGGCTCCAAGTTTTTTGCTTATACTACTTCCATCTCGGTACCAGCTTCCATCACAGCATCCACAGGACATCCTGGTTAGTTATTTATAATCCCTTCTCCCATAGTAGACTAAAAGCACCCACAAGACGGGGAGTGCCTTTTCAGTTTATGAATCTCTACAATTATCCCCTTTAAAATGCTAGGCCTCCACCAACGTATCCAACCCTATGGTTCACAATGTCTTAGCACACACCCTCAGAAATGCCTCCTTCATGCTCCACCCTGATATTCCCCCTTCTCTAAGCATTCTCCAGGATTCCTCCACTGTCTAGAACTCTCTCCCTCCATCCCACTGGAATCCTGACAGTGACTTAGTAACTTCATGTCCTCTGTCCACTAGATATCTCAGCCAATCTGCTCACTATCTACCCTAAATTCCTACCAAATTCAGAATAAAGTTAAGTATCATTAGTGGTGGCATTTAATTATTCTTATTGTTTCATATAAGTTTTGCCTTCCTGTTTAGATTTAGGCAAAAAAGCTGGCACATTATGCAGCCAACTGAGTAGGTGCTCAATACGTGGTTAAAGGGTTGAGTGAAAGTTAAGCTTAGTCTTTCACAAGCTATTCTTTTCATAACCTTCCCTCCTGTTTGCCAAGCACATCACGGGCACTCAATAAATGCCTTTTGACATTGATTAATCACTTCTGAATACAATCAGGTTCGCATATCTCCAAACTAATCCTACTGGAATGCTACTTAATGACTAACAAATTAAGTTACATATTTGGATAACTTTAGGAGAAAAGAAAGGAAGGAAGAAAGAAAAGACAGCAAGGCAGTCTCTTCCAGAGAAATGGAATTGAATGAAAGGTTCTGTAACCATTGTCTCAATTGCAGTCTTTAAAAAATCACCTGTTAATTTAGATAGGCTTGGGCGTCTAGGTGATTCTTAAAAATCTACACACAATTAGATAAATACCAATGTGCTATATTACAAGGGCCAATAGACCACCTGGTTGGGGGTGGGGGCCCCGCAGTGAGAACTGGACATTTCATGTTGCTTAGGGAGTTTTACTTTCTTCAGAAACCGTATTTTTCTTAAAACTTTGGCAACAACCACAAAACCAGATGTTGCAGATGTTGCTGCTGTGTGGGAACTTCTGCCCCTGTGCCAACAACTAGAATGGCCTCCAGAGTTCACTCAGAGAGACAGAAAGCAGAAAACCCAAAAAAGGAGAGAGACAATGCACTTAGTATTCAAAAGGGCCTAAGAGAAACACAGCAAGTCAAACCAGCAGTGGAAGCCCACCATCAATAAATGCTTGACAGTTAAAAGGCCCAGTTTTCTTTCACAAAAAAAAAAAAAAAAAAAAAGGAGGAGTTCCTGTCGTGGCGCAGTGGTTAACGAATCCGACTAGGAACCATGAGGTTGCGGGTTCGATCCCTGCCCTTGCTCAGTGGGTTAACGATCCAGCATTGCCGTGAGCTGTGGTGTAGGTCGCAGACACGGCTTGGATCCCGCGTTGCTGTGGCTCTGGCGTAGGCTGGTGGCTACAGCTCCGATTCGACCCCTAGCCTGGGAACCTCCATGTGCCGTGGGAGCGGCCCAAGAAATGGCAAAAAGACCAAAAAATAAATAAATAAATAAAAATAAAGGCATTAGTTAAAAAAAAAAAAAAAAGCATTTATCCAATTAAATAGAGCCTCCATAGAACTGGCTTCGAAAACTTTTTTAAAAGTCTTCAGTGGCAAATGCAGTCACAGCAGTTAGTGGCTTTCTAGCTGTTCTGACCTGCAGTTTAGAAATACGTTTATATCAGAGTACATACATACCTACACATACTTACATAACTGAAACAAAAGTTTCATAAAGTGGCACTTGACCCTTACCCCTGGTTATTCTTGTATGCAGTGGACCCTGTACTTTCTTTTCTATTCTTATGTTCTGGTCTATTCTCTTCCCCTCCTTTTAAAAAAAAAAAAAAGTGGGTCTGGACACACTAAATGGACTCCATGATCCAATAATGGGTTGCAACCCACACTGAAAAACTGGCCTAAAGAACATTCTGGAAGTCAACCAAAGGTCACATGCTATTTCTTTCTTAAAAAAAAAAAAAAAAATCCATTGCTGATAAGGCCACTCCAGCTTCACTTTTTAATGAGAAGAGGGAAAAAAAAAGACACAGCTCCAGGGCCATGCATGTAGTTAAGCATAAAAATATTTGTTAAATTTAAGAAGCCACTAGGAATTTCTGTGTGGCCCAGCAAGTTAAGAATCTGGCATTATCAAGGCAATGACTCGGTCGCTGCTGTTGCACAGGTTTGATCCCTGGCCTGGGAACTTCCACGTGTCACAGGCATGGCCAAAAAAAAAACATATGTATGTATTTCTGTGTTATGGGTAAAGTAACAGAAAGGAACAGAGAGGCCAAGACTTATTAAAGGACACAAAGGAGAATTCCAATAATGGACATACGTCTAGGTAACATGCCCAATTTTTTGAGCGAGACACTGCCAGAGGTTTTGCTTCCTTAATCACCTGAGATGCTTTGATTCACTGGCCTAAGGCCAAGAAGCAAAAGATAAAAAGTCCCATCCCAAAAGGGCAGAAGAGTTCAACAGGGCTTGGTAATTTACCTTATTTCAAATGACTGAAATAAACTATACCTTTTAAAATGAGGGAATAATTGCCTGCAAAATCAAGGACTCCAGTTTAAATCAATCCAGAATGGCTATAGCACAGATCGCATCAAAGAACAAAATGTAGCCAAACAAAATGAGCATCAGAGTAGATAACCTTGCATAATGGAATCATTATTAAATAATATCCCTCAAGATCCTCTCCTGAGACCCCTCTTCCTTCAACAGATAATGATGCTGACAGCTATAACGGAATAGGCTATCGTTAATAAAAATAGCTCTCATTTCTCAAGAGCCCACTTAGGGCCAGGCACTGTGCTAGGTACTTACTATGCCTTATCACTACTCTCATAACAAGCTTGCATGGGAGCTGTAATTGCCATCTTACACAGAGAAAACGTAGGTCCATAAGGAGGAAGGCAGAAGTCTCAATCAGAGAGTGGAAGAGGGATGGGTATGAGAGAGGAAGGGTCCTGGGAACATGCTTATGGTTCCACGGGAAGGGCAGGAAGAACCAAAAAAATTTGGGATACCTGGAGTATCATCAGTGGTCAAATGCATTTCTTGGCAATTTGGAGGACATTTTTTTTCTTTTGGCCATGCCTGCAGCATGCAGAAGGAAGTTCTGGAGCCAGAGATCAAACCCACACCATAGCAGTGACGGTAGTGACAATGCCAGATCCTTAACCTGCTAGGCCACCAGGGAACTCCTGGAGGATACCTTTTAAATGCACAGAATTTCTTCTAACATGTGATGAACTGCTTTATACAACTTTTCTCTATCTAACTCTAGGGACATCTTCCAATTCTGAGTTTACAGTGAGAAAGAAACCATGTTGGAAATAACTAGAAGTGCTCATAAAAAATTAAAATATGACCAGCTGATAGACTGTTCTGTAACATCAAGGAGGCTCCAAACTCAGTGCTCTTTCCACTGCTTTATTTGGAAACACTGGAATGATAAAGTGGGTTGTTTGATGCCTGCTTCTGAGGCTGCACCATAGAAGGCTCCAACTTCCAGAGAACCTACGCCCCAGCTGGTGGTTTGGGACCAACATGGTATATTTGGTCATAAACAGGAACAGTAGGTGTCTGCCCCGTTCAACATGGGGAAGCAGCTCAGAATCCTGCAGAGACTGCAGACACCTGAGTCTATGCAGTAGAAGGTATAAGGACATGAGAGCTCTAGAGATCCTCTTCAATTTTCAAGATCTTAGTAAACAAGAAAAATAAATACTATGTATGTATACCATAGAAAACATTTTTTTTTTCTTTAGGGAAAAAAATGATTATATGCAGTTTTTAAGTCAAAAGTTAAGAAAACGGAAACGTGACCTCTCAAAAGCAGAAACTCAATCTCGATGGTTACATCAAAAAAGAGAAATGAACTGTTGCTGAAATTGGAGGCAGAAGATTCCCCACCCTAGTCACATCCTCTGTCAAACGCACAGGCCTTGGAAAGTGTTAGAAACTGAGCCCACCCACTTCCAAGGAATTCAACACCACTGCAGCATTCTTCCCCGAACTGAAATTAAGCTCTCAGATGACTACACTAAACAGACCCTGTACCTCCCACGCTGTAATGCCTTGAAAGAAATGACCAATTTGAATTTTGAAGCCCTGGAAATTTCTATATTATACAAAGTTGGTGGTTCTAGAGAAGGAGGCCACTTTTGCTTTGTTCTTGAGAGCAGATACAAGAGACAGGGATAAATGGAAAATGGAGAAATTTATTTAGAAGACATTTTACTCATTTTAAGTTTCGATACTCATTAACAAAAGCGGTTGGAAAGAGAACTTATGTAAGAATTCCCCTTAACCAGAGGAAGACTGGTTTTCTCGGGGTTTTTTGGTTTTTTAAGTGTCCATATTGCAAATTCAGCTTTTATCATCATTTTTTAAGTGGAAGCTGCTTTGTCTGTAGTCATAAATGCATAGCCTACTGAATTGAAAAGAGGCACACGTTACAGTTTTAAGTATGAGTGACTAAATGAACAAAAAATTATTTTGACAGTACAGTGGTTTTTCTGGGCATTTGACACTATTTGGAGGACAAAGATTTACCAAGCACCAATCCACTGACCTAAGTCATATTATGATTCTTCCTCTAACCTAACCTCTGCCTCCATATAGATCTATCTGTTTAGGGTAAGTGAAATAGTCCCTAGGAGGTATTTAGCCTTCAGATTTTATTTGAAGAAAGAAGTCAGAAAGCAATTAACTAGTAGAGCTCAGTTAACAATTTCAGGTCCTAGCTAGGAAGCAGAGACATGAAAATTAATCTGTGTTCCGGTTAGATTCGTCCCTAGTTTTGCAAAAGATTAGTCAGAATCTGGAGTTTCCTTTTGATTCCAAAGGGGAGGAAGGGAAGAAAAAGAAGGAATGGAGAAGGAAGGGAAGCGGGGAGGGCAGAGGGAAAACTTTGACACTAAGACGTGCTTTTGGTTTCTGCCAAAGTCTTATAAAAACCTAACACGAACCTCATGGTTAACTACTGACAGCGGCATGTGCTTTGAATTATGTTCTGAAAACGTGCAAGCAAGCCAGGCAAAATTGTATCATGGTTCTCATTTACATTTACCATTCCCTCACTACAGGGATGTATAATCACACACAGACATCTGTGCATGATTACACTTGGCCTCCCAAGATCAAGTGTGAGAGTTCCAATGTCTTTCTCCCTATTCATGTGCCGATGGTGAGGCAATCACCAGAGCTGTCTTAGTGAAAAGAAGCGCAAAGTCCAAAGGCTCTTTCTCCACCACGTATACAAATTCCGTAGTAAGTTCCCCGATCCACGCACCCCACCCCTTCCCACAGTAAAGCTCAGAGGTGACTTTCCTTTCCCCTATCTGTTTATACGAATCATTTTCTACTTTTCAACACTTTTCTTTGTAGGGGATCTCTAGTTTCCCCTCAAGTCAAAAGCAATACCAAATTATCACTACAGTATCTTGGCTCATCTGATCCCCAATCAGAATTTCCCCTCCCCTAGTTGAAAGGGACATTTTTCTAGTACCAAAAAAATTTCCAAGCAAAATGAGGTTAGACTAGAATAAATATGAGTCACGGCTGAACACGAACTGAAAGAGCAAATGTGATGGTGAAATCCCTCCCTTAAAAACTATCTCAGAGTTCCCGCCGTGGTGCAACAAGCTAAGGATCCAGCATTGTCTCTGTAGCAGTGTGGGTTCAATTCCTGGCCCAGCAGAGTGGGTTAAGGATCTGGTGATGCCACAGCTGTGGCGTAGGTGACAGCTGTGGCTTGGATTCAAGCCCTGGCTCTGGAACTTTTATATGCCACAGGTGTGGCCAAAAAAAAAAAAACCAAAAAACAAAAAACTTTTATCTTACAACCTCAGATGTTTAAATATGATAAACACACTGACCTCTGCAACAACAACCTGAATATCAAGTTTTTGTTGCTGTTTGCTTTCTGCTGGGAACTGGTTCAGCACGCTCTGCTTGTCTTTCACCAAGGATGCATCTAGGTCAACTCAGAAGATAGGACCACAAGGCCTTGTGCTAGGAAGACAGGGCTCCCAATGATACTGCAACGATCAGCTAGGGGCATTGCACCTTTGATCTGATATATATGAGAAGTACTAGTCAGTCAGTATGTGGTGATACCAAGGAAAATGTGGTGCTTGGCAAAAAAAATCCACCAGAGGCATAAATGGCTTTAACTGGAAATTAATATTGAACACTCTCTCACTCACTTTTACTTTTAACAAGATATATTTAAAGGAAGTATTTACTGGAGCTCCTTCACAGCTCTACCAGTAGATTAAGGATCCAGCACTGTCACTGCTGTGGGTCTGGTTACAGCTATGGCACAGGCTCAATCCCTGGCCCAGGAACTTCCACATGCTATGGACACAGCCAATAAATACATACATACATACAGAAAGAAAGGAAGTATTTGCTAAATACAATATCAAGAAGCTTTATAGGAGTTCCCTGATGGCTCATGGGATTAAGGATCTGGTGTTGTCACTACTGTGGCTTGGGTCACTGCTATGGCAAGGTTCAATCCCTGGGAAAGTCCTCATGCCATGAATGCAGCCAAAAAAAAAAAAAAGAAGAAGAAGAAGGTTTATAAAGAAAATTTCAAACTAAACTAAGGCTCCCTCTAAACTCTTACATATTCTTTCCTGTATTCCTGTGCAAAGGGCCGTCACAGTTAAGATGTGCCAGGGTTAAATAAGCCTGTCAATGAGATACAGTGTGTGAACACAGCCTGGAGTGGAGCACAGTTATAACAGCCCAGAAAGTGAGAGAGTAATCTCCCAAGGTCCCTACACGTAAAGGGGTAAGAATTCATTCAATTTGGCTGCGGTTTCAGGAACATCTGTGAAACATTTCCCCATAATCCCAGTAATTTTTGTACTTGTGATCTACAAAGAATATTCTATCATTTGTTACCCTGTCAGAAAAATTAGGCCAGAAAAGCCAAACAAGATTTTAATGTAAAACACTTAAACCAATGAGAGCAGAGTTGATCATTCACTTTTACTTGGGCTTTTGCAGAGAGGACAACACATCTCAAACAAAGCATAGAATCCTCCCAAACTCTATTCCTGCTTTATCTTTTGACATTTCTGGAACTCCAATGGGTCACTGTGTAGTGGTTATCTTTTGGCCAAAATAAAACAAAACAAACTCTCCTTGGGATGCGTTAAGTCCTGGCTGTTCACAGCTAATTAGAACCACACCAAGCAGCCCTGTTAAGCCTGCTGTTAGAACTGCCTCTCTCGTATGATGTTAAGCTTTCATTTTCTTCAAGAGACAATTCCATTTCTCACCTTCTATTTACATACTAGCCACTCACAACACAAAACCAGCCTCCAGTTTCAAAAAAGAAGACCGAGAACTACCCACAGCTGTAGCCACCACCCATCCCCGCACTATTCACCAGGCCCTTCACCCCTTTCTCAGTAGAGGAGTCAAGACAGGAGAGGCAGGGGCTCCCTCTTCCTTCTCCTTCCAGGGTCTTCCATGTTAGAAACCCTGCCATTTAGCCCAAGTGAAAAATGATCTCAGTGATTCTGTGGGAAAGGGTGAAAAATGGCTCCACCACAGGAGGTCGGGGAACCCAAAGGTGGAAGGTTCTTTGCACAGACAGTTGCCTCAGGCGTGTACTAGGAGACAGGCGGAGCTGCCTGCCTCGCAGCCAGGTCTGCTTTTCCACAATCCAAACTCAGTTACAAAAGATTTAGGGAGAGAGGGTAGATGCAGACAAAGTGAGAAGAAAAACCAAATTCATTTTAAAAAAATGTAAAAGAATAAAAGTGACACGCCTGTATATCATTCAAAGATGGCTTTCTCATAGACACAGAGAAACCCTTGTTATCTAGATCAGGCCAGTGTTCACCGCTCTGGAGAAAGACAGAGGCAAAGAAATTGTAGCCTGTCACCTGGGGGAAAGAAGATTTTCAGCGCTTCTTCCGTCAAAATGAAATGAAAATCAACGTTCCAACAAATGTTTCACAGAAAAAGCCCAAATGAAATGTGTAATTTCTCAACTTAACCACCTCAACCACAGTGGACCTTAACCCCACATGGAGATATCTAGAGTTTCAGTCTAAGATGAGTTTATCTTTAAAAGATAAATGGACAATCATTCTTATCATGTTTTAGTAAACAACTGTAATTCTACTTTTAGAATCATCAGGCAAAAAAATTCTAAGCTAGTACCTTCAAAGAAGCCCTACCCCCAAAGATGAGAGCTTTACTTAATCCCTTCACCAGGATCGTCCTGAAATTTCAGTTTAATGATAATTTTCCCAAGGACCAAATATGTGCCTAGTACAATGTTTGGCAATGCAAAGAACATAAAGATAAAACAAGATTTTGCTTAGGAGCTGCGGGAGAAGGAAGCCAACTCTCCTTTGGACCCAGGAAGAACACGCAAGGTGCCATATAAAAGTCCACAGGACTTCAAGTTATAAAGTACCAGTGAGGAAAGAGAAATATCTTCCAGCATGGAGAGGGGGCTGGGAGAAGACTCTGACATGGTGTCATAAAGAGAGTAACACCTGAAGAGCATCAGGAAGGAAAGGGAGGATGTCAATAGGCAGGACGATGTATGTTCATGGAACCATCCATTCTGGTAAAGCAGTGATTCCTAGACTCTAATTCTGTAAATTAGTAAAATCTACAGAAAGAGAAGAAGAAAAAAAAAAGTTGCTGGGGAGAATAAAATAAGTTAAAAAAAAAAAGAAAAGAAATTCATGCTGGGGTGGGACATGCGGGATGGGAGTTTGGGAAAGGCTGGGGACATGAGACAGAACACTGGGGTCTCAGATGTAGAAGGCCTAGAAGGGGACAAGCTCACCTCCATCACTTGGGGATTCTGAACCCTCACAACATGCCAGGCCCTGTACTAGGTGCTGGATATACCAAAGAACAGCAGACCTGGGACCTTCGCTCAAAGACTTTCAATCTGGCAGTTAATGCAGTAATCACACATGAGAATGTTTAATTTCCAAGTGAGAGAAAAAAGGAAAAAAATAGCAGATATTTGGAAAATGACTTCAATTAAAAGGCAAAATGAGACAACCAATGGAACCAGAAGGCAGTGAGAAGAACAGGAAGCAAACGGGAGCAGACAATTCCTGGAAGCTGGTGGAGGAAGAGTTTCAAGGAGTAATAAATGGTGCTAAGCACTGCTGAGAGGCCAAGGGAGACAGGACTGAGAAACAGCCACTGGCCTGTTGGCACAGAAGACATGATGACCTGAGCGCAGTGTTGAAACAGGTGGGTCAGGATTTCAAGGGGCTAATGCGTAAGGAGACGGCAGAAAAGTGCAGGTGACAAGACTTCTCTTCCAAGAAGTTAAACAACAAAGGAAAGGTGATGGGGAAACAAAGGAAAGGTGACCAGAGGAAGGAGTGAATGTAAGGGATTGCCTTATCAAAATGGGGATGGTTTCGACAAGATTGAAAGCAGAACAGCAAGGGCCAGCAGGGAAGGAGGAGGAGGAGACAGAAGATGTAAGAAAGGAGGAGGACCACTGTCAGGGCTCTATCCCAGGGAGCATGGGAAGCTATTAAGAACATCAACCAACAGGTCAGGGCACAGCTTCTTGGAGAGAAGGGGAAAGGAAATGAGTGAAGATTAAAATACCCGGAAACTAAAGATGACACGAAAGGATGCTGACGAAGCGCTTGTTATGGGGTCATGGGGTCTTTGCTGGGAAATAGGGGGAAAGGAGAGTCATTGGCTGTGATCTGAGTGAGACATGAACAGCTTGGAAGGTGCCATCAGCCACCAAATGTACGTTCACGCTACAAACATTTACAGAGGGCCTTGCCGACACCAGAGAAACTGCATTTGTACACGAGCATAAACCAAGTCAGCAAGCATTTATTACTATAGGTAAATACTCTGGGTAAAGAAAAGCAGGTTGTTTTTATCACACTCACATCTAGAAAAAAAAGACCATAAGCAATAATAGGTGATAACTACACAGTCTTTGAAGTTTATGTATGTGCTAATGGATGAGATCTCACTATTTTAAGAGCCCAAAATTCATTCCTCAGGAGGAAATATATGGTGTTAGTTCATTTATTCCACAGATGCCGCATGCCTGAACATCAGACAAATGAGCTCTTAAGAAGCAAGCCAGGGCCCCCGTTCTCCAGAACGGTCACCATCAGATGTGACATCCTGAAAGCTTCTGCTCTTTCCACCATTTTAGCACATTTTATTTAGTGCCTGCAACGTTAACTGAAGCAACCCTCCCAGTTTTTATGCTTCATTAGGAGGTAAGATTGGCTATCTGAACATTTGTAACAAGATACTTTTCTGGATGCAAAATGATTTCAGGCAACGGAGTGGACCAGAGAGTTCCAGGGCATGGTTTTCCAGTACCATTAAACACCCAGACAAACTCTCTTAAAAACCACTGTAGGAGTCCTCTTGTGGTGCAGCAGGTTAAGGACCCAGCATTGTTACTGCAGCATCCTGGGTTGCTGCTGTGGCATGGGTTTGATCCCTGGCCCAGGAACTTCCACGTGCCTGGAGTGCTGCCAAAAAAGGGGAAAAAAAACAAAATGCACTGCACTTTTTTTAGGTTTTCTTTTTACGGTTGCAGCTGCGGGTTCAATCGGGTGAGGGGTTCGAATTGGAGCTGCAGCTGCAGGCCTACAGCACAGCCACAGCAACACCAGATCCAAGCTACATCTGCAACCTATGCCTCAGCTTGCAGCAATGTCAGATCCTAAACCCACTAAGTGAGGCCAGGGATCAAAACAGCATCCTTACAGAGACAACGTTGGGTCCGTAACCCACTGAGCCACAGTGGAATGTCTGAAACCCACTGCAGCTTTTAAAATTATAAATTAAATGTGTCACTTCCCTGCATGTAACCCTGCACATGCGCTTTCAACTACCATTAGAATAAGAGCTATCCTCCTTACTCCAGCCCTTGAGGCCCTTCGTGACCTGCTCCCTGTCACCTCTTGTACTGTCCTTGTATATGTGCGTGTATAATTTTTTTTTTACGTTTAGGCTAGTGAAGAACATCTCACCTCACCTTCCTGGTCCAAGAAAGCAATGTACAAAACTCAAGCCAGTCCTAGCTTCCTGCCTATCGTGCACACGTAGTCACTCAGCATGTACTAAATATCACAAGGGCGAGGAAGGTTAACAGGGGGAAGATCATGCTTTATGTTCACACCAATACATTTACTTCCCTAATTCTCTTAACGAGACAGTTTAATGATTAAAAATAATTAATAGCATGTATTGATTCTGTAAAAATATGATTAATGACTTTTTTTGAGATAAAACTATCATCTTGATTATTAGATAAAGAAACACATATTAACTGACTTTCAAGTTGGGTAATTTACTCCATTAAAATCAGCTACGGTGTTTCAAGATTTCATGTATTGTTCAAACTCATGTGTGCAAACAAACTCATTAAAATTCAGGAGACCTCACTCAGAAACTTACTGTACTTAAAATTCAGGGCTCTAACAGAGGGCATAGAGCTGGAATATTTAAATTGAAACACTTGTCCTTTCTAGACAGGGCATTCAACACGGTTTTTGTTTTTGTTTTTGTTTTCACCAGAAAGAGGAATTCAAGATGCCTGAGAGTTGGCAGCAACTAGAAGGCTCTGAAGAACGCGCTCCTTACATCACACTGACATCCTGCACCCGAGGTCAAGAGCTGTCTTAGACACCTCCATAGCCAGCTGAGGCCAGGGACAAACACCTTCACTATGCGAATGAGTTTAAAGAAATATTTCTCATTCTAGCTTAGTAAAACGCATGCACTGGAGTTCCCTGGTTGGCTCAGTGGGTTAAGGATCTGGCGTTGTCACTGAGCTAATTTTCTAGAAAACTAAAACACACCCCATCAAGTAACCAAAAAGTTTCCGTTCATATTTTTTTATGGAACTCATTCTAACAAGTGCTTAAGTTGCCTGGAAAAAAATAAAACTCTCACCATTTACAGGGTGAGCGTGGCTGCATGTGAGGCCCTATGCTAAATGCTTTACTACCATACTTCATTAAACCACCCAACGACAATCCTCTGCAAAAGAAGGGACAGGGACCAAGGAGCTTTAAAGGATGAGATGACATTAACCAGCTAGTAAGGAATAGCGCCACAGTGCACCATGCACCACATCGCCTCCTTAAATATAGCTAATCTTTTTTTTTTTTTTTTTTTTTAATATTTCCAAGTCACTCTTAGGGCAGAAGTCCATAGTGGTTAAAAACACAGACTCTGGAGCCAGACTGCCTAGACTTAAGCCTGGGTTAGTTCTACCCCTTCCTAGCTATGTGACCCTGAGATGTTATACAACCACATTTTGCCTCAGTTACCTCATTTGGAAAAATGGAAATAACAATAGAATGTACCTGAGAGGTTGTTGTGAGAGTGGGTCAATCCATGAAAAATGTCAATTCACGTTAAATGCCTAAAACTGTACCTGATATATAGTAAACACTCAGTAACTATTAGCGCTTATCATTGAAAGCAAGCTTAATGATAAAGCCCTCAGGATCACCAAGGTTCTTTTTTTTTTTTTTTTTGGTTTTTTTTTTTAGGGCCACACTCCTGGCATATGGAAGTTCCCAGGCTAGGGGTCCAATCGGAGCTACAGTTGCTGGCCTACGCCACAGCAACACCAGATCCAAGCCATGTCTGCGACCTACATCACAGCTCACGGCAATACCAGATCCTTAACCCACTGAGCAAGGCCAGGGATCAAACCCGCAACCTCATGGTTCCTAGTCGGATTCATTCCCACAGCACCATGACGGGAACTCCTCACCAAGGTTCTTCTTTTTTTTTTTTTTTTTGGTCTTTTTGTCTTTTTGCCTTTTCTAGGGCCGCTCTTGGGGCATATGGAGGTTCCCAGGCTAGGGGTCCAATCGGAGCTGTAGCCACCGGCCTATGCCAGAGCCACAGCAACGCGGGATCCGAGCCGCGTCTGCAACCTACACAAAGCTCACGGCAACGCTGGATCCTTAATCCACTGAGCAAGGCCAGGGACCGAACCCACAACCTCATGGTTTCTGGTCGGATTTGTTAACCACTGTGCCACAACAGGAATTTCTCTCACCAAGGTTCTTACAGTTGTGTCATCCTCGGTGAACCGAAACTGAGTTCACCTACATACAGTCTCACACACACATACCTTCTGTGTCTCCCTTGTGCCAAAGAGATTATGCACACAATACTGCAATTTGCTCTCAAAGTAAAACATAACAAAGCTCCTGCAACAGAGTTACTACCCTTCCTTTATCAATAAAGAAAATGGCTAAATGATTTCTCTCAAGTATCAAGTAACAGAATCAGGATTTGAATTTGAGAGTTTCTGTCTCAAATGCCCAAGTTCTTTTATCTACACAATGGCATCTTCAGTTCCTATATCTACTTTTCCCATTTTGTTGGTGAGTCTACTTTGTCACTTAGGATCAGATTTTTAGAAGGGACCGAATTTTTAGGGTGTATGTACCACAACATTCCCTTTTGCTTATAAAGAAGTGGAAGCTGGGGAGGCTCAATACCGACTTACCCAAAGTCACATAGTGAATGCCACTGCCACAGACCATGCTGCCACTTTTTCCTCTCTGATGCTGGTGGCCTGCCTCCAGGAGGCCCCCAACTCTACTCCCACAGCCACTGTATAAATCAAGACTGCAAAGGCTGGGAGTTCCTGTCATGGTGCAGCAGAAATGAATCCCACTAGGAACCATGAGGTTGCTGGTTCGATCCCTGGCCTCGATCCTGGGTTAAGGATCTGGTGTTGCTATGGCTGTGGTGTAGGCCGGCAGCTAAAGCTCTGATTAGACCCCTAGACCTCCACATGCCTTGGGTGAGGACCTAAAAAAGCAAAAAAAAAAAAAAAGAATGCAAAGCCTGGAGTTCCCTGGTGGCCTAGCAGTTAAGAATCAGTGTTGTCATTGCTGTGGCACGGGTTTGAGCCCTGGCCTGAAAACTTCCACGTGCCGTGGGAGTGGCAAAGGCTATGACAAAGGCTAAATGAGGACCCAGGGGCTCCCCAATGAGGCAAGTTCATGCATTTCAGCAAGTGGACTTTATTATATCTAATTTCACTGCTTGGACCTTTCCACTTTCTGGCTCACAGCAGCATTCTGGAGACTCAAGGTTAGCAAAAAAATCAGGTGTTACCCTGGACTGCAATGTCACAGTGAACCTGAGGAAAACTGCCAAACATGGCTTTACAAACAAAACCCAGAGTAGAGACAATTTCACCCTAGAAAAAAGGGAAGGACAGGCTAACATGAAGTTTAAACTTAATTTGCCAAAGGAAGGAAGCTCACAATTAAAGCAGCCGCTCCTAGCACACTACAGTCTAAGGCCAACAACATACGTACAAGCATAACAAACCAATGTTTGTTATGCCCCATGCGGAGAAGCAATCCTGAGATTTCGGATATAATTAGTTTCCTTTCCACAAAAGAGTTGGATTCTTAATTAAACTATGTCTCCTCCTGCCCCCATTCCTCTGTGTATACGTTTGATTGCTTCCTAAGGGACTGGGTTAGAGGCCAGGAGACAATCCAAAACCACAGTCCACTGACCTCCCGGGGCCAGCAGGCAACGTGACACATGTTTGCATTAGCTATCACTGGGCCTTCACCAGGGAGAGGCTTTCATCGTTCCCCTCAATACATTTATTTCTCACAGGTTTGCTGGTCAGTTTACACAGTTCTTCCAGACCACCAGAAGTGACCACTACTGCAGGCTAAGTGCCAAGTCCCATGGAAAACTCCAGGGCCCAGACTGAGAGGAG
Organism: Phacochoerus africanus; assembly: GCF_016906955.1. NCBI lineage: Eukaryota > Metazoa > Chordata > Mammalia > Artiodactyla > Suidae > Phacochoerus > Phacochoerus africanus. Next base: position 110,898,171 of record NC_062545.1, read on the forward strand.
CAGGTTGTTGCGGACAGCCTGTGGTCCAGAACTGAAGTTCAAGGCTCGAGGCTTGGCTTTTCTACCTACTGACTTGACTGATTAACAGTCAATCACCCTCTCAGAACCTTAGCTTCCTTGTCTAGAACAGGAAGATAACCTCTGTCCGTGGAGATGATTGATTACTGAGGAGTTTAAATAGGGATGTAAGTGAAAGTACTTTGTCAACAGGAAAGATCCAAGCAAAGGGAAGAAGGGGCCACTGACCACAATGTCTGCTCCTAACCGGTCTCCGTGGAGGAAATCCCCAATGACTCCCCACTGCTCTCAGCACAAAGTCCAGACTCCTCTACACTAAAGTCCCTTCACAGCCTGCCCTCTACTTACCCTTCACCTTTACCTCCCATCTTCCTACAGGGGCTGAGTCTCCTACATCTACAGGGAGAGTCCTCCCTCCTGAGTCTCCTGCATCCTACTCAACTAATTCCCCCCCAAGTTCTGATTTTCACCTAGACGACATCCCCTCCTAGGGGACCCCCTCCTCAATGCTCCGTAACATCTTACATAACCCCTTTGAAGCCCTTTTCATCATTGTGTTAAAATTACCTGGCTACTCATTACTCTTTCTCCTCTCGATATTTTGTGGACTGAAGAATGTTCACTGGAGGAGTGAATTTAGTGCACATGACTTAGTGTCTGACACTAGTGGCCTGTTAACAAACTACTGCACTTCCCACCCCCAGCCTCTCCTTTTCACTGAAAACAAAGGCCATGAGAAGCTGAGACTTGGCCAAAAGCAAATGGCTAATCAAGGACAGAGATGTGCTTGGACCCTACATTTCCTAGTTCAATCTCAGACTTTTCTCCCACAAAATACTATGTCCAGATTATATGCAGTACCATCAGTGTCTTTCCATAGCAAGAGAACTGAAGGCAGAGGAGTCGTACGAGGAAAGAGATTTGAAGTCAGAAAACTAGTACTTAAGGCCAGGCTCTGTGTGACCATGAACAATCTCCATGCCTTTGGCCCACATCTGTCAAACAGAAATTTCGCATCAGCATACCTAAGCAGCAAAAGGCTTCCTACTATTTCAGATTATTTTTCAGCTACTTCGCCATGTTTTATGTGGCAAAAAATGAGATAAAGTGAAAATTCCTTATAATAACATCTCAAAGACATTTTTTACAGCTTTCAAGTACTGTCATCCCTTAGTATCTGGGGGGGGGGAATGGTTCTAGAGGAGGCACTTCCCTCTCCTCAAAAGCGCGGATATCAAAATCTGCAGATGTTCAAGCCTCTTATACAATGGCATAGTATGTGTACATAAACCTATACAAATCCTCCCATATACTTTAAATCATCCCTACTTATAATACCTAATACAATGTAAATGCTATGTAAACAGATGCTGGTGTGTGGCAAATTCAAGTTTTGCTTTTTGGAACTTTGTGGAATTTTTTTCCTGAATATTTTCAATCCAAGGTTGGTTCAATCCGTGGATGTAGAATCTGTGAATATGGAACCCATGGATATGGAGGGCTGACTGTAGTTTTTTCTAGTGATGTTTAGCTTTATTATTTAAAGCAATACTTTTCTTTTGGCTGCATCCATGGCATGCGGAATTTCCAAGGCCAGGAATCAAATCCATGCCACAACAGTGACAACCCCCAATCCTTAACCTGCTGAGCCAACAGGGAACTCCTAAACCAAGACATTTTTAAGGACAAGATACAAAAGCATTAAGCTATATCTTTGGTGCTATAAAAAATGTACTCAAATTACAAGATCAACACAGGCCTGGCTTGAATTAACTAATGCTACTATTTCTTCCTTCTGTCTTCATGTTATCAAAACACTGGTGTCCATGTGCAAAAAGAAACCTCCCCACAGTTATTAACTGAAAAAGAACAAACTCCTTTTTCTTAACAGGCACTCCTTGATTTCATAGACTCACAGAATGCTGCAGCCAGAAGAGACTCTGAAGACCATTAAAGCCTGAACTTGCCCTTCACAATGAGAAAACAGGCCTGGTCTAATGTCCTTAAAAGGGACTAGTGCTATCACTGATTGGAAACACACACCAATTGTTTTTCAGAGCACTATATGCTTTATTTTGCAATAATGAGATGATTTGAACAAAAAGTGTGGTAAATCATATAATGAGATCCTAACAAAAATTTAAAATATAATGGTTGGAGGCTAAGGACCAAGAGAGAGACACATTTCTGATGATATTTACATATGCAGATGGGCTTTGTTTTGTTTTTTGTTTGTTTGTTTGGCCACATCCATGCCATGCAGAAGTTCCTGGGCCAGGGACCAAATCTGAGCCACAGCAGTAACAAGGCCAAATCCTTAACCACTAGGCCACCAGGGAACTCCTATATACGCATGTTTTTAAATTTACCTGTATATATAATTTTGTGGGTGTAAAAGAAAGTATTTCACTTGTCCCATTAATTTTTCATGTTTCTATGAGATTAGAAATTTTAACAACAATAGTATGTAGACAAAATAGAAAATGCACTCAAACTACTTTGTTTTGGATGACACCCTAAACTGTTCATTACTGGCTGTGACTGAGACAAACACTGATTTTTTTCATTCTTTGGTTTTAAACAATGTAAAAAAGCAATGCAGTCAAAAGTCACTATATTTTAGGCAATGTTTCTAAATCCTCACCCAAGAGTTTGCTCCACCTGTTTTCTTGGGGGGTTTGGGTTTTTTGGGTTTTTTTTTCTTTTTAGGCCTGCACCCAAGGCATATGGAGGTTCCCAGGCTAGGGGTCGAATCAGAGGTACAACTGCCAGCCTACACCACAGCCACAGCAACACAGGACCGGAGCTGTGTCTGCAACCTACACCACAGCTCATGGCAATGCTGGATCCTTAACCCACTGAGCAAGGCCAGCGATCAAACCCGAAACCTCATGGTTCCTAGTCGGATTCGTTTCCGCTGCACCACGATGGGAACTCCACTCAACTGTTAATAAAAGCGAAAGAGATGGAACAAGCAGCCAAAAGAACTGATCAGGGAGAAGGGTGGAATGCTGTTTTCATTCTTCTCTTCCCAACCCAATCCCCTCTCCTCAAACCCTGGTTGGGGTGAGGTGTTAATGGAAAGTGAAAGAAGAAAATGGCCTGAATCATTCCAAAAATGGAACTGTTAACTCTCAATAAAGAACTATTTTCCAGGCCATCTCAAGATTTTATTCAGAGACCTTCGGAAGAGAAAAAATAAAAAATTCCTTGTTGAAAACCATAAGCAGCTATCCTATCCAAATTCGTAAGCAACAAAATACAGTAGGGTTAGTCACTGACATCTCACAATGCAAACTCTTTGTTTTTGTAATGGATTTTGTGTGTGAGATTAGAATATTGTGCAATACCTATTTCAGCAAAACAAATATTACATAGGGTCATAAGAAACAAACTCTTATAATTCAACTCCTAAGGAGATCACCCTATATTTCATGTCAAAATCGATCATACATTTTAGAGATTGTCCTACTTTATACATCAAGAAAATATCTATGAATTATTAAAATAATCACTGTCAAGTTCTTTCTCCAAACATGTAAAATTAAAATGTGATGTCGGGAAGTCATGTCAGTCCCAGCTCTGCCAGCAGAAAGCTATGAAACACTACAGATTGCTGAGCGACTTGAAGTGGGATTCTATACCTAATGGAGCTTCCACAAAGTGCTTTGAAATCCTGCAGTGCCGTCATGAGATGGCAAGCAGCACTGTCATCCAGCCTGTCTTAGTGACAGCAAGCCTCATTTGATGAATGTGAGGACATGTGAAGCTTTCACGCTTTCTCCTGGGAGCCCAGAATTAAAATTCTGGGCCGAGGAAGATGAGCGCTCCATCGAAAATGTCCAAAGGTTCAGCAACAGGTAAATACCAAAGCGCCTAGTTAAACTGATGCTAAATCTCACAGGTAAGATACCAAGAAAATACTTCCTCACAGCCAAGTAACAAGGGCTGCTACAAGAACTATTTCCAAGTTGTTTCCACTACTTTATGTGACTTCCCTAAGGAATTCCTGAGCAACTAAGTAACTTAAAAAAAAATTACATACATTTCTTCCTCTAAAGACAATCAGGCACCTACTAATTTTAAGGTTCTTAATAAATCAATGCAAATTATGAAAAATCCCAAAATTCAAAACTGAATATAGGAAAAGGACACATCTCCAGACACAATATATTCAATAATCATTGATGGGTAGTATTTTAATACTGAAATTTGGCCACAACACATTGGATAGCAAATTCTACCCATTCACTTTAAAAAATAGACAGCAAATGTGTAGGATGTCGTCACCCACTCTCTCCATCCACTGCTGGCGGCCCACGTCATGAATCCATCGCAAACCCTGGCCCTGCTGAGCTCCGACAGGACCCTGGAGCTCTGTGTAACACAGCATGCCAGGAGGCAGCTATCAACCCAGCAGCATTGGCATTCACACGGAAGCCCATTTCATCCCGGCTTTTCAGAGTCCTCAACCATACGGCACTAAAACACTAAAACAAACCTACAAAGAAAGACACTGTGTGTTATTTAGCTTCAGGACTACCTGAAAACCTTCATTTAGACATAAAATGGTACCTGTCCCGTATTATGTAATTTTCAAAAGGATAAGGAGAGCAGAAAACGCAACTGCAAACATTAGTTTTACTGTAGACACTATGCTGCTCCACTGAGATACACAAGCAGTTCTATATAATAAATGGTTATGTTCATCTTTTTAAAAGTAGAATTTAGCTTTACTCAACCCAAACGCCCGGCCCAGTTCCAACCCACTCGCTACTCTTGTCACTCAACCCAGTGCTGGGCATAACACAGGCACAAACACAGCTCCATCTGCTAATTAAAACTGGGCATGAAACTGTTAACAGGCATCTGTTGCATTGTTTGAAGCTAATGGGCAAAGACAAAGCTGAAATAGCTCTTCTAAAGCAAACCCAGTGATTTCACTCATTTTCTATTTGGTATTTATGTTAGTGGGGGGTTGGAAGCTGGGTGTTAAACAGGTTATTATGGAGACTAAAAGATAGGGGAACTATCTTTCAGAGTCTAAAATAATCCCTCTAAAACTAATTATAGAAAGACAGCACTTTTACGGTGGGGGAAATACCACTCTTGAATTTAGAATTCAAATCAAGCACTTTTAACCTTATCTCAGACATCATCTAATAATCTAGAATGCTATGAAAGATAATAACCAAAATTCAAGTAATGCTTTTTTAGCTCCTATAGCACTTTTATAATTCACCCATCCAGATAGTCATTCACTCAGTTAATCGGTCATTTAATACAGGACTTGGAGACTTAAAAGGTGAATAAGACTTGTTTTCTGACCTAGGGAACTCACACCAACCTTAAAAAGTTGGGAGAGTATTATTACCCTCTAGTATAGAAAAAGGCCTACTGACTCACTAATGGTCCAAAAAGTAAAAACTCAGATGTCAGGACATGAACCCAGATCTGATGGCAGAGCTCTTGCTCCTAATTCATGCGATTTCCCTAACACCAAACATGAACCAGGCCCCTTCATCGACCGCTTGCATTTCATAAGCTCCGTCTTATACACGCCACAATACTACCACCTAACATCTACTTCCCACTCCCACCCTCTTCTCCTCCTGCTATGAAAATGCTTTCCTGATTTTCCCAGGTAGCAATTCTAACACACCTGAGAGAGCTGGTCTCCAGAGGGGTCCAGTGTGCAGGCAAGCAGACCCAACCTAGAGCCTGCCTGAGGCCATGGCAGCAGCCCCCTGGCCTTCCACTTCTGCTTCCCTGTTTCTTTTCAGATTGGGCTATCAGATTCCATTAAAATATCAACTGCTAAATTTCCCTTGCCTTCAAAGACCAGACATTTAATGCTAAGACAACATCCAAACCTATTTCCCTCCAGCTTTTCTCAGAGGATCCAAACAATCTTGGTGCTGTTGCCAAGAGAAACTCCTCCCTGATTTGCTGCCATGGAGAACAGCTGGTGAAGCTCTTTGTTAAAGTACACTTATTCCTACGACATATCCAGGTCTGTTTCCCAGACTCAGTTTCCCACTCCCATCGTCCATCTGCCAAATGGCTTTTTTCATTTCCTAGAACACTGAGGAGATGAGTTTAACCCTTTATTAGTATCAAATCCCTAAAACAGTATTGTTTCCAAGCTATCACTTAGATCGGAAGTCTAGGGATAGCTTTGAAAGAATGCAATGACATTAAAATAAGGCTTTATGTACAAAATGTTCAATTTGAAGTTGCCTGTCCCTTGCATATTTTTATTTGAAAGGTTGAAATCAAGGAAAACAACTATGAAAATTAAAATCAACTTGCACTACATATCTGGCCTATGCTCAGCCAAATGTTGATATCATCTTGGATAAAAAATGTAAATATGACAAAGTTTGTTTTTCAGTCAATAAGTCTTGATAAAAGCTTTGAATTGCTACCAACCAAAAACAGTTTTTAATGTTAAGCTGGGGTCAGCAAACTCTTTCTATAAAGGAACAGTTAGTAAATATTTTTAAGCTTTGTGGGACACATATGGTCTCCGTTGCATACTTTTTGTTTTGTGCTATTTTTTAATAACCCTTTAAAATGTAAAAACCATTCTTCACTTGTGGACTGCACAAAAACAGGCTGCAGGCCACATCTGGCCTGTGGGCCAGAGTGTGCCAACTCCTAAATTTAAAGAAAGTGGATCCAAGAAAAAAAAAATGCAATGTTAGGGAATAAAATAGCTAAAAGCGCTCTGACAGGACTAGGCTGCACCCATTACCAGCACACTATTAATATGACTTCATTAGTTATTTTGCACATGGAAGGAATTTTAATGGTAGGATGCACTTTGATCTCCTAACCTGAAACTACAGACACAGAAGGAAAGGGCAAAGGTCAGTTCTTTTTTTTTTTTTTTTGTCTTTTTGCTATTTCTTGGGCCGCCCCTGCGGCATATGGAGGTTCCCAGGCTAGGGGTCGAATCGGAGCCATAGCCACCGGCCTACACCAGAGCCACAGCAACGCGGGATCCGAGCCGTGTCTGCAACCTACACCACAGCTCACGGCAACACCGGATCGTTAACCCACTGAGCAAGGGCAGGGACCGAACCCGCAACCTCATGGTTCCTAGTCGGATTTGTTAACCACTGCGCCACGACGGGAACTCCCAAAGGTCAGTTCTTATATGCTGAGTTAGCCCATATAAACTCCTATAGGACTGAGTCAATGTATTAGCATTTACACTTTCCCTGAAGAGCTAATCCAAGGGGGAACACCTTAACTTTCCTCACATAAATAGCAAACATGCAAAATCTAATTCCTCCCTGGAAAAGGTGGTGGCCTGAATTTATGGAGGTGAGCATCCTGATCAGAAATTGCGGCAGCTCAATTGTGAAGAGTGACCCAGACCTGGATTTGGGTTTCACCAGAGGCTCTTCTACAACCAGCTGTGTGATCTTGACAGTATCGACCTTAGTTTCGTTTAGATATAACTGGGGCAGGGGCATCAAGTAGATAATTTCTAAGATTCTACTGCCAAACTATGACTATACTAAATAATAAAACCACTCAGGAAATACCCTGACAGGAAGAAGGGGGCAGGGCAGGGAAGAGACAGTAAAGGGAAGAAGCTTAGACTGTCTTGTTGGAGGACAGGGCTGGGTTTTCTTTCCTTTTTTTTTTTGGCCATTTCTAGGGCCGCTTCTGTGGCATATGGAGCTTCCCAGGCTAGGGGTCGAATCGGAGCTGTAGCCGCTGGCCTACGCCAGAGCCACAGCAACGTGGGATCCAAGCCGCATCTGTAACCTACACCACAGCTCATGATAACGCCAGATCCTTAACCACTGAGCGAGGCCAGGGATGGAACACACAACCTTATGGTTCCTAGTCGGATTCGTTAACCACTGAGCCACGATGGGAACTCCCAGGGCTGGGTTTTCTCTTTTTGTTCTACCAACATCTTGTTCGGTACAGGCCACTCTAAGACGTCAATATGCCATGGTATCGATATCAAAATGTACCCATATCCCATAGGAAACATAATAGGGAGCTACTGAATTATCGTTTCCTAGCTGTCTCAATGCTACCCTTTGCTACACTTAATTGCTAATAAGGATTATGTAAGGGGTTTGGAGAGTCAGTTAAAATTTTTTGTCAGTTCTTAAACATCTGAACTGAAACATTAGTTGGCTATTGATCCTAAGCAATAGGTCTATTACTTCAGATGGATAAGACATCCCTACTCAATCATCCCTACTATTTGTTATCTCAATAGTTATCTGACTGATATACAGGAAGATTCCTGCAAGTCAGTTGGGGGAAAAAAAAAAGTACCCTCCACCACTTCCAAGAGCAAAAAGGAAATGAGAGGAGCCAGGATATCAGAGAAGATGCCAAAACCTTAGAGAAATGAAAAAAGAAAGTATCAGACAGACGACCATATCTGTGATTGAAATGACTAAATGTCTCCTTCCTTTCTTGACGGCAGAACTATCAAAACAGTGTCTAGAGGTGGCAGATGTCCTTTAAGAAAAAAAAAAAAAAAAACCTACTCAAATTTTAACAAAGCAAAATTAAGACTTTACATGTATCTTCATGGGAAGAAACAAGCATTCATACATAACTACCAAAATGTACACACAAACCCCAGGTATGAAGAAATGGATCTTTCCTGTGATGTAGACCTTATCAAGTTTTGTCAGCAATGATGTGGCAAATCTTGTCAAAACCCAATCAGAGAAGCTCAGAACTTCCACCCAGAGGTACCTCAAGAACTAATCATGACTAGGAGGAGATGGGCCACCAACTCTCCCCACAGCAACTTCAGATCACCTGGAGATAGGGGTGAAGGGTAGGGGAGGTGGTGGTGAGGAGATATTATGCCAGAGACGTGGGCACTCCAAGCCTGTGTCTGTGGCCAGTGTGTGTGTGGAACTTTCCACCAGAATGTTGTTACCCTTCACCTTACTGGCCTAGCTTAATGGCGGCTCCAAAGCATCAGGCTGCAGGTATGCACATTTTTTTGTGCTGTCTGAAGACCGTGGGCTACCGCTTCCTGTCAGAGCTCTGGGGCTAAATAAGAGGCGGGGGATTTCCCCTCCTCCATGTCAACTGAAGACACCAGTCAGAGCCCCTGTTATACCACATCCACCCCCTAGAAAATACCAAGGCCAACATCATACATCAGACTCACCACATTTAACATCTCTCTCCTGTTAGGATGATTGATCCTTTTCCTTCCTTAACAGCTGCAATCCTCCACAAAACCGAATTTCAATCATTCAACGAAAAACAAAACCTACGCAAGATTCTACTCCTTCAGAATAAAAAGTACAGTTGTAAAAGGAAGCAGACACACACAACAGGTGGGACAAAAATTAAAAGACCAAAAAAAGAGGAAACTTATCAAAGTATTACAAACACTTTGTATTTGTAATAAACCCAAATTACAAGGCAAAAGTCATTTAAAGAGCTTAACAGAAACAGCATCACTGAGATTCAGTCACTTTCAAATGCAGGAGAATGCTTCTGGGAGGGTCACACACAGAAGGGACAAAGGGTGGCCCATTCAACTAGTTAGAAACTGTCCTTTATCATCTGGACTTCAGTGTGCACTCAACAATGGAAAAGAGTTATTTGGGGTTTTGAAATCAGTACTAGCATCAAAAAATTAACATCTTTTGTTTGCCGTAACAGCTCCTATCAAGTCTCTGAGGAATATACTTGAGACATTACATTTAAGATCTGCCTCCTGGGAGTTCCCGTCGTGGCGCAGTGGTTAACGAATCCAACTAGGAACCACGAGGTTGCGGGTTCGATCCCTGCCCTTGCTCAGTGGGTTAACGATCCGGCGTTGTGTAAGCTGTGGTGTAGGTTGCAGACACAGCTCGGATCCTATGTTGCTGTGGCTCTGGTGTAGGCAGGTGGCTACAGCTCCGATTCAACCCCTAGCCTGGGAACCTCCATATGCCGTGGTAATGGCCCAAGAAATAGCAAAATGACAAAAAAAACCAAAAACCAAAAAAAAAAACACCGCCTCCTCAGAAAAGAAAAGGTCCCACTCAGGAATGACTGACAAGAAGTTGCAACCCAAACTCCCCTAAGCCCAGACATTAGAACACCAGGGAGGTTTCAGACCACTAAATCCATATGAAAGATACCACAACAAACAAACCACAGCCTCTTCTATTGCTTGGCTGAAGAGTGCTCCAAAGCCCAATATTCTTTTATTTTTTTAGGGCCACAGGTGCTATATACATAAGTTCCCAAACTAGAGGTAGAATTGGAACTACAGCTGTCAGCCTACACCACAGCCACAGCAATATGGGATCTGAGTCGAGGGATCCTTAACCCACTGAGCAGCCAGGGATCGAACCCACATCCTCATGGATATTAGTCGGGTTCGTTTCTCCTGAGCCGTGACGGGAACTCCAATATTCTTATTTAAACTCCAATATTCTTATTTACAAATGATAAATTATCCTTAAAACATACAGATATGCAAATACACTCATTACCATAGCAGTAGCCCCCTAATAATTTCAGCAATTCATGGCAAAATATGCTGTAAGAATCATTCGAAAGATGCTTAACTGAGCTACTATTAGAAGCCACAAACATCAACCAGACAACCAAGAGCTACCATTCTTAAGGAGCTATTTAACAAGGAAAATGATGAGCAGGTCACTTGAATAGGCAGAAAACCAGCTCTGATTTGCTCTTCTTCAGTTTACACTAAGTTAAGAGATCCTGTTACCTGAATACAACATCTTCGAAAAAGTAGGAAGGACAGCTCCTGGCCAAGACTGGAAAAATCAGAATCAATTGAAAGTAACTGGGGGATATACTGCACGTTGTGATCCATTTAGCAAGTACTAACTAAAACCAAAGGAAAATGTACAGGGATGCAGATAGAACCTAAGATCAATTCCTCAGCTGAGAAGTTACTAAACCTTCAAGGCTAAAAATTTTGAAAATTGTCAAGTACAGCTTCTTAGGAGATAGTGAAGGAATGAACCAAATGTTCCTGACCACACCATTCCCAAAGTCACCAATTCTCTTAATGCTGATTTAACACTCACAGAATAATTTAAAACTTCATAGACAGTATCCCATTACTCGTCACTTTCTGCTCTTTCTCCTGCACTTTATCCAAAGAGAGAAAATGGTAACCAGTGCTCCCAGTTACTGGAGAAAGTCCTAATCTCCATTTCCTCACCCTTTCCCATCTCTGCTCCACTCAGCCTCTCTACTGTATATTCTGCTTCCCTTTTTCCTTTCTGTTTCACACTCAGCTCTCCTTTACTTTCTCCACCAAGTATCCTCATTCTGTTCTGTCCTCTGGTGCCCTGAACTCTTCTCCTACCTGCAGTTTTCTTCTGCCCCTTCCCATGATATCTCTGACCAGATTTCTTGTAACCAGTGCCCCTCATCGCTCACCTCCTGATCACTCATTCCCCTGAATCCCGCTCGGATTCCCAGGTTCTCACCTCTCTTGTCCCTTGTGTCCTCTGTCCCTTTACTTCACGGACCTCCCATTCCCATTCCCCTAACCCTTCATTTCCCCCTTCACATTTCCTTCCTCCTTCCTGTCTTTCAATCCATTTCACACCCACTACCCTTTATCTCTCTCCAGGAGGTTTCCTGTGTGCCCCCCCACACACTTTGTCCCTCTAAGACGCCTCCCTGTCACACTCCCAACTCTCTCATTTCCCCAAATACCCCTAGTCCTGTTCCTCTGGTTCCCCTTCCCCTTCCTTTACCCCCAAGTTCCTCCCTTCAACCTCTCCCCGCCACACACCAGCTCATGTCCCCGCCTGCCCCTTTCCCACGGACCTCGCCGCCCTGCCGTTCCCAGGGTCCCCTCCCTGGGGCTCCCGAGCCCTCCCCCCCGCACGCTCCCGGCCCCCTCGCACCCGCCCCCCATTTCTCACTCCCCGTCCCCGGCCGCGGCCCCTCCCTCACCGATGGTGGAGATGAAGGTGGTGTTGAAGGCGTCCTCGGAAAAGCGGAATAGGAGGCAGGTCTTGCCCACGCCCGAGTCGCCGATCAGCAGCAGCTTGAACAGATAATCATACGTCTTCGCCATCTTCTCTCTCCGGCCCTCTGACCGGGGAGCGAAAGGAGCGGCAGAGAGAGGCGGGGAGGGTGCCGCGGGCCAGGGGGCGTGCCCGCTGAGCCACCTATCGCCCCGCCCCTCTCCCCGCCCCCTTCCTCGGAGACGGCCTGCGCGCCCCGCCCCTCGTGACCAATCCTCGGGGTTTTCGTCATCACCGCCCGTGCCCCCATGTTGTATGGGATCTGTAGTTCTTTGAGGAGCTACGGGCGTTCCCCCGGCAGGCTGTCCCCGGGCCCCCAGAGGATAAAAAGAAGATCCGTTCTGGGCGGGATGATTGGGGATTAGGCGTTTCCACTTGAGCTAAGATGGGAGGCCAGGTTTCCAACTCCGCAGGTCACGCCACCGGAACTTAACTTCGTCTATTCTTTGTGTGCAGGCGCCTTTCAATTCCAGGACCTCGGAATCGGAGTCCTGCGGTTCCCTCATCTCTTCTACTGGGACTCAGAACTGAGATGCTTTCTCTCCTTCACGCTGCCGTGGCGCAGCCTGTGGATTATCTGCAGAGCGCCTTATCTGGCTTTTCCTCCAGTTCCTGCCCAGCACCACATCTAAGCCCTCTCCTGCAGACCCTCAGTTACAGAGCTTGAAAAGAATGGTTGCCGTTCTAACTTGAACCCCACTCCTGTTCTCCTTACGCCTCGAGAGCAGAACCAAGTACAGTGGGTAATTTAGAGGATCTGCTGTGCATACCGCTTACCCCACTCCCCCACACCCCGCAGCAGAATGGACCAAAAAAAAAAAAAAAAAAAATCTGGGAAATGAAATTTTTAAGGCTTCTGTTACAGGTCTTGCCCTATAAAATTGCAAGCATCGTGCAATAGAGGAACTACGAACATGAGAATCTAGAGGATAAGATTTGGATTTTGTCTTGTTTCAGCAGCTTACCAACACACAGGCTCTCTGCACCTCAGTTTTCTCATCTGAAAAAAACAAGCTGTTTCATAGGGTTGTAGGAAAAAAATAAGTGAGGTACTGAATGTGAAAGCACTTTGAAATCCTCAAGGCATTGTAGAAATGTCGGTGATGATGGTTACCTTCTTCAGCCTTCTGTGGTTCTCTCTTAATGGATGACAAATGGAGGACAGCAGCCTTCTGTTATACCCAACTTAATCCTTTATTTACTGTCTTAGACTATTATTCTTTGTTTTGTGAATGTATGGGTCCAGGCCTCTCTCACTCACTAGTGGCAGAAACCCAACCCCTAATGAGGAGGGATTCTGCCTTTTGGCACAGTCTGAGCCTCCCTGCCCCTGCCAGTTCTTGAACACGTCTGTGAATCTGGCCTCAGCCAAGGCTGAAGAAATGTGGACAGCTTAGTACTATACCTTCCTCTTCGTTCTGGAAAAGAGGAAAAAAAAAAAACCTTCAAATACCAGGGGAATCTTCTTTCTTTTATAAAATATGTAGTGACTAAAATAACTTGTAGTTGCTCTAGCTACACACAATCATTGGCATTCTCTCTCTGTATGAATAAGAACCCACTGACTTGGGAATTCTTTTGTGCTAAAGCGGGCTAAGGATGTGGTGTTGTCACTGCAGCCGCTTGGGTAGCTGCAATGGCGTGGATTTAATCCCTGGCCTGGGAACTTTCATATGCCGTGAGCATGGCCAAAAAAATTTTTTAAAAGAACACACTGATGTGGCAAAGAACTGAAATTCATAAGAGAAGCTAGGGTTAGGAATTTTAAAGTCCCTAAGTTTCCTTAGGGGAATTTTGTTAATTGATGGAAATTTTAAAAAGTTTTTTTTAGTCTTGTTTTCACTTCCCCAGTTTTTTCTATTAGCAAATATATATATCATTGGGACTTTCTGGCTAATAAGTCTATGCACCACTGTTGAACCATTCAAGCATTTTGATATATTGACACTACTTCAAGAATACAATATTTTGCTTTTCTGAATTATGAATCTTCGTATTTAGTATAACAGCATGTTACTTAGAGATCAGATTTTGGTGGTAGTAACTACTGTTGAATCAAGGCATTTTGCTCCAGAGACTGGACAATATGCATATTCGTATAGCTGAGGGTACCACAAGTACCTTCAGCTGGTTGCCACTTTCTTTCCTTTCTCCAAGTGGCATGTTACTGTGTTTTGAGAAAACCACATCAATATTTCTTGCCAGTTGCTCAAACTCACCCTTGAAATGCTGCATCATGCAGAACACTAGGCAGACCAGCACTTTCTACTTGATGCTGTAAATGTTTATTGAAGCCTTTGATAAGGTCAGCATGTACATGGCAGCTTGACTTACAGAAATCTAGCTGTCCAAGGAGTTTCCCCCGCTGTGGTTTTTGTCTGGTCAGCACTCTTTCTTCCTGCTTTGGGGAAGCTTCTCCTCCCCCACTGGTGGCTGTGAATTATGGTAAATTATTCCTTTGACCACAGAGGTGGGCATATGGCCAGGCAAGGTCAAACTGAATCCTTCCCTGTGAATTTTTTAATGATGGTGATGATGCTGAAAGGACATCTCTCTGATGTAAGGTCTATGTGAGCTTCAGGCTGGTTTGACCAGCGCTCTAGTTCATTTTCCTGTATTATTTTGTTACTGCCCTCCTCTATATGTTTACTTTGTTCCCGATCTGGCTTTCCTCATGGTAGCAAGGAGGACAGCCATGTTGCACAATTCCAAGGGCCATTATTCACTTCTTACAGTAGTTTATTCATCTCTGGGGTCTTTGACCCCCAAGAATCTACAAACATATTCGTGAGGGCCTGTGTGTTCTCTAGGCAAATCTTCAAATTAATTCGAGTATTCTTGAACTGATTTAACTTGCTGCAAGAAGAGTTCCTGTTGTGGCACAGCAGAAACGTATCTGACTAGTAACCACGAGGTTGCAGCTTCTGGCCTCGCTCTGTGGGTTAAGGATCTGGCATTGCTCTGAGCTGTGGAGTAGATCGCAGATGTGGCTCAGATCCTGCATTGCTGTGGCTGTGGTGTAGGTCGGCAGGTGCAGCTCCAATTCAACCCCTAGCATGGGAACCTCCATATGCCACAGGTGCGGCCCTAAAAAGCAAAAAATAAATAAAAATAAATTGCTGAGTGAGAGACATGTCACCTTTCTTAGTCGCTCATGTGAAATTAAATTTGATCCCTACTTGTCCAGGGCTGGCAAAACTGGTACCAATCATTATTAGGAATTTTCCTCCCCTTAATTGTATCCTATAAGAATCCAAGTGCTTACATGGCCCTGAAACACTAGGGGCAAATCAGCCTCTGGTCATCAGTCTGCTGATGCTTCTGTCCAACCACCCTTGGGTTCTTGTCCTCTGCCATCTGTTGAGCACAGCTGTCCCGGTGGGCTACAAAGATGTCCTTCATGGTGATTATTTTCACTGACTGATGACTCAGCCATCGAATAAGTTCTCTCTGTATTATCTAATAGTTTGTATACTTCTTTGTCTTCTCCCTTAAAACTTGTGATCTTTGAGGACAGGGACGCTGCTGATGTTTCACTGTGTCCCTAGCACGCCTACCATGATGTCTTACACATGGTAGGTACTCAAATTGTTGAATAAATAAACAAACATCTGACTATCATGCCAGCAGCCTAGGTATTTTTAAACCTCTGGGACACCTTCAGTTTTTTATTTGCTATTAGAGCTAGGTATTTTTAGCCTCCCCAATACCTTTCTGGTTGTACTCTACCTTGTATTTCAATGTTATTCATTCTCTAAGCATATTATTTATTGTTGTGTTTAAAAAAATCAGTGTGATTATATATTATTGCTCTAGCTTGTCAAGATTGTATTGAATGATAACTCCTCAAAAATACCAGTTTCTCTTATCAACTGCGTGTCATCCAAAAACACGCTATTTGTTTAGTGATAATCCAGTAGGATAATTCTATAATTATCTTCATCAGAGAGGGATACACTGTACTCTTTCTACCCACTGATATTTCCTACATGATCACTGGTTGAATAATGTCCACTCAAACAAATATTCATTAAGCTCACATTTTCAAACCAGCTCAGCAAAGCCACCTGGATACAAAGGTATCTATCATGTGGTCCCTGCCTTCAGTCTGCTCCCCAGGTAATTGAGGGGAGAGCCCACAAGTGAAAAGTCCCATGATAAATAGAAGGCAGCTATCTGACTGACACACAGTTCATTGATTTTGATGGGTCAAGCGTTCATTCTGATTGGTTGGCTTTTAATTCGGATTGGTCAGGCATCTGATCTGATTGGTCAAGTGCTCATACCACACTGATTGTTAAATATTTTGCACAACACCACTAGCTGTAAAAGTTAAATGAAAATGACATGATAATACCAAAAAATGGCTACATGGAATTTACTGGGTAGATTGGAAGGAATCCAGTCTAATACCTCTTGTATTATTTCTTTATCTAATAATAATTTTTTGACAATAAAATGTTAATAAAATCCATTCCTTGCATTAACCTAAGCATTGCTATGTAGGATTTTGTGTCAAGGTGTATATACAGTAAGTACTATGTGTTTTAGGTAGAGTTTCTTTTTAGAATGAATAACTAAAGAAAGCCTTTTGGAACCAACTTTAAAATGGACTTTGATCCAGCAGCAAAGTCAACATATGCTGAAACTCACAGTCAGCATCATAACAGGTATTGAGATATGTAGGGTAGTAAATAATAGAACACTAAATGGCCTAAATAATGAAAACAAAATTACTTAATCATATACAAAAATAATCAGATCTAAAACTAGTGACAGGTGAGCAATTCAGCAGCTCAAATGACATGCCCAGGACCTGGTTTCTCTGGCTTTCTTAGCAGTGCTTCCTCAAAGTAACATTTATTTCAGCAGGTTGGCCTTGTGTGGTTGTAAAATATCTTCCTGAATTTCTAGGACTCCTGGATTCAAAGAGTATAGAATGTAAAAGTTCAAACAAATACTGTAGAATTGCAATTCCCATTGTGGCTCACTGGCACTGAACCCAACCAGTATCCATGAGGATTCAGGTTCAATCCCTGGCCTTACTCAGTGGGTTAAGGAACTGTGTTGCCATGAGCTGTGGTGTAGGTCACAGACATGGCTCAGATCTGGTGTGGCTGTGGCTGTGGTGTAGGCTGACAGCTGCATCTCCATTCAACCCCTAGCCTGGGAATTTCCATATGCTATGGGTGTGGCCTTAAAAAGGAAAAAAACCCTGGAATTGAGTTCCATGTACCCTGACTGCCCTTCTGTGAACCAATCCTAGGGTCCAAGAAAATGGTGTAGGCCAACTGGCTTACATCATTGGAACTGAGTATAGTTAAATCCAATAAATCAGTGTTCTATTAGAAATAGAGAAGGCAGGAGGCAACAAGTGTGTGAAGCAACAAATGAGTACTACCACCTACTTCAGTGTCAAATGCATATAGATATTCATATCATGTTTGGTTATGTTAGAATTTTTGGAGAGGTCATGGGGCTGAATTCAGGAAAATTCTGACTTGTCATTCTCTTAAACAGATGGATTAATGTTGACCTGGGAAGAAGAGGCAAGAAGGAAGTATTGTTCTGTTGAGGTTGTCCAAAGCTAGAACTAACATAGGCACTTAGATCCCTGGTCCCTTTTCTGTCCCCATTTCAGCAACCAGCTAAGGTTAACACTTTGGCAACCTGGAAGTTTCTAAATTCCCTGTCAGGTTCTGACAAGCCTGTTCTGGAATTTCGTCATGGAAGAAGGATTGGACAGAGCATCAGGTGACCCAGATCTGTTCCTGGCTCTGCCACTAATTAGCTCTGTGACCTTAAACAAGAAGAACAACCCTTCTCTGCCTCAGTTTTGTCAAATGAAAGAGGTTGCATGAAATAATCTTTTTCTGTCTATAAAATCCTTTGGCTCTTGAACCCAAGTTCCTAACAGATGACTTGAGATCTGCCCTTGGGGTTCTAGTCTTAGAGACTTCGGTCTCCAAACCAACCAAACACTCTAGCGAGTTGAGGAGGTTTATCAACAGGCTTAGCAGGTCCCTTGGAGGCCAGGCAGGGTGTGGTGCTGGGAAAGGAGCCCCAGACACCTAGTTCCTTATTCTAAACAGCATTCAGTTCACCCTTTGACTCAAGTTATTAGCACATCTCTCTTTCCAAGGAGTGCAAAGTTTTAGTCTTCTCTCTGATAGCAGCAAGTTATTGGGGTGCTAACAATTTACTGGGTTGCTAATCTACAGGATTAAGAGAAAAACTGAAATTCGGCTTTGTATTTTGAGCTGTATCCAAATTGTTCCTCTTTAATATGGATAATCATTTCCTGAATAACCTTAAACATAGATTTCCCCCATATACCCCAATTTAACAGCAGCAAGTGTTTATAAATGGAGTTAATCAGGGAGCAGGTTGAATGCTCCTGAACCTGTGATAAAACACCTCCCTTGAAATTCTTTGCTTGAGCTATTCAAGCAGAACTGAAGAGTTAATATGAAATCAAGCAGAACTCTTTGATTACTCATTTTTAAGATTTAAAATGATAAATTATGGTGACAATCTAATAGAAGGCTGAAAGGCTGAACAGGTGATTTTGTTGAGCCAGAATGTATATTCAGAATAAGAAGAACCGCTAATAATATCCCAATCACAGAGTAATTTTCCTTCTATTACTTTCTGAAACTCAAATACCTATATGGCCTAGTTAGTGTTGTTTAGGGGATTATCACATCTTATTTCTACACTGAATGGCATCATTCGGCATTTAATATTCATTGAGGCTTTTATGAAACAGAGAGGTTTCCATATGTCTCTAGAGCAAAACATTTGTGTTTGCCATCTGCTACTCGAGAGTAGTTTTGTAGAAAAAGAATGCAAATTGCTTGGTTCTTTCATTACTTTGGGGTTAGGCTGTATTGTAGTTGGGGCTGTGAGAGAGCCAATTCACTGCTAGGAGAACACTGTTGTTTACTTAGCCACCAGCTTAAAAAAAAGAGTCTTCTTTACCAACACATGGCATGAAAAGAAACAGGAGCCTAAAATTATCTCTGTCCTTTTAACTAGAGGCAAAGACCTTTGTGAAGTGATGTGTGAAGCTTTTTTTTTTTTCTTTTCCCTTGAGGTGGCATTAAGGAGACACTGTCCAGAGCACTGGGCCTTGAGGTCAGTGTAACAAGCATCAGTTCTCTTTTCTCAGTACTGACACCAAAGGAATATATGACTCAATACTTAAAAAAAGAAAAAAAAAAAAGCCAAAGGATCTCCTTGAGGTCAGTATCAAAAAAGAGGTAATTTATTCTTATCACCCAGGAGCTATTTACCTTTGTTTTGGATTCTGTACCATTCACTTCTTGAATTGTGGGTCATTCTCTATTCAGTAACATCTCCATTGGCAGATGGATACACACCATTAGTTTTGCTTAATCAGGAGTAACTTCAACCAATAGAATTTAACCAAAGTGGAAACCTTGGAACTTTGAGATTATTTGTAGATTTCAATTACTGATGCTTTTTCTAATTCTCCTCACAGTAAAATTTCATTCACTGAGGTTATTAGTATATAGAATGCAAGACACTGGCAAATGAAAGGGACCTAGTTTGGCCACTGACTAGCTATAATATCCTAACCTCATGGACCTCTGATTTCTTTTTCTTTTATTTTTTTTTTTCTTTTTAGGGCTGCACCTACAGCATATGGAAGTTCCCAGGCTAGGGGTCAAATTGGAGCTGGGGCTGAAGCCACAGCCACAGCAATTTGGAATCAGAGCTACACCTGTGACCTACACAACAGCTCAGGGCAACACCAGATCCTCAATCTACTGAGCGAAGCCAGGGATGGAACCTGCATCCTCATGGACACTAGTTGGGTTCTTAACCTGCTGAGTCACAACAGGAACTCCTGGATCTCTGATTTCTAAGACTGTTTTCTACTTTAAGATGCTATTAAGCCAATGAGGATAACAGATGGTTTATTCTAATGTTTCCAAATTTGTATCTCAGAATACTAAGTGAATCAGCAGGTGTTAGTAGGCAAAACTAGGAGAGAGGGTTTCACGGTCAAACTCTTTTGAGAAATGCTGCTATCAAAGTATCTTGAAGATAAAGCTTCTCAGAACCCCTCATATGCCAAAGTACCTTGTGCCTCTTTACCAATGGGTGTGGTGGGCAGATTTCCCCACACAGCTGCCCCAGGCGACTTTTTGAAGGAGCATCTTAGGGGACCTGTGTTTTGCAGAATATAATTTGGGAAACTCTGATTTAATCTACACCCTTAGTTTTAGATAGGAAGATCTAAACCGTAAAGTCCTACTGTCAGGATGAAAATCAGCATGTTTACAGGAAACTGTCCAGAAGGGAGGCAGCATCCATTACCAGAGCTCCCGACAAACAGGACTGAGAACTCCTGTCCCTGCCTCCCAGCTTTCTCCTGATCCTGGGTTTCTCCTGACTCCCAGGGCAGGGCTCCCCCTTGTCCCTTGGTCACCATCATACCCACAGAAAGATTAGCCAAGGGAGTAGCCACTGAGATGGCTGTTCCCTCCCTCCTGGGGCAGCTGCTCTCCCTCCAGTCCTGGGCGACTGGCTTAAACTTGGAATGAATATCGCCGTATGAGCAGAAGCAAGTTTACCTAGAATTCTGAAAGTGCAAAAACTAGATCCTTAAAGGAACACTCTGGACGCTGTGCTTTTCAGACACAAGGCTAATGTCAAGTAATTACGCTAACATTCATGTTCTTTCTTTTCTATTATTCTGTATTTTGAGTTGGTTATAGGATGTATTAGATGGTCACATCACACCCAGGCTAATTTACTACAGTGACCTCTAAAGTTCTGTAAAATGACTTGCATGATAAAATGTTTTGAAGATAAATTATTTAAATTTCTTAAGGGTATGAATTATCTTCACATTGAATCCCTAATGACTAACATGGGGCTTGGCATATATTAGACACATAATGATAAATATGTTTGCATAAATTAGTAGATTATAATCTGATGATTGGGATTTAATGAAAATAATGGTAATACTACATTAATGGTACTAATGATATCCTACCTTTTCAAAAATCTTTAAGATATATTCCTTGACCTGGTCAAGTTTTAAAAACAGAAGCTAGTTAACACTCCTTATTTGTAACCTTCTATTTTCATAAACAATTGCACTGTGATGTGTGCTTCTTTTAGATAGTAATAAATAGGATCACTTCTATATTTGACTTTCAGACATATGCCTACAGACTCAGAATTGGGATGAGTCAGTAGACATCAAGTTTTGTCTCCCAGTCATTGTCGAACTCCGCTTTCAGTCACTTGGACTGTATCAAACATCCCCAGAGTTAACACACATAATAATAAGCCTGAAGAAATGTATGATCCTGGAGGGCCTTCTGAGTCATCAAAGAAGGATTAAATCATGTTGGTAAATTATAGTTTGTGTTCTATACAGTTGGTCCTTGAACAACATGGGCTTAAAGGTCTATATGTGAATTTTTTTCAATAAATATCCAAAAATAAGTAACCATTGTTAAGAACCTGACTAGTATCCATGATGATGTGGTCAATCCCTGGCCTTGCTCAGTGGTTTAAGGATCTGGCATTGCTGTGAGCTACAGCATAGGTCATAGATGCAGCTTGGGTGTTGCATTGCTGTGGCTATGGTGTAGGCCAGCAGCTGCAGCTCCCATTGACCTCTAGCCTGGGAACTTCCATATGTTGCAGGTGTGGCTGTAAAAAGAAAAAAAATCCAAAAATATACACGTAGATCATCCTATGCAAGACTTGAAGTGGATAGCCTATCCTTGTGCGGGCAAAAGGTGAGTAATATTTAATATGAAATTAATATGTTAGTTTTCTTACTGTCTTGTAACTTTGCTTTCAACAAATTATAGGACTGTATAGTGTGTCTCTGTCTCCTCCCCCGCCTTTATAAATTCTCTTATAAAAAGAGAAACTACATATCAGCCTATCATTATAGATAAGTAATTTTTAACAATGTTTCTAATACTGTATGATAAATATGACTGTAATACTGTATGCCATAAAAATATACAACAATTCATTCATGAGTGTATAGGCTAGGTTACAGTGAGGAAACACTAAGCTATCATAAAGCAGTCGTACTGCTGCTTCTTTGTTATCAATGCATGAACCATTTTAAACTGTAAAAAAGTGAATTTCTTTTTCACATTATTTTTTCACTAAACCTATAAAATCTCTTGCTATCTCCTCTCTCAAGAGAGGACACAGTTTGGAGGGTGTTAACCAGCCATGGTCTCCTTTGCCTGGCAAAGCAATAAAGTTGTTCTTTCTGTTTCACCCAAAACCCTGTCTCTGAGACTT
This sequence comes from Phacochoerus africanus, assembly GCF_016906955.1. NCBI lineage: Eukaryota > Metazoa > Chordata > Mammalia > Artiodactyla > Suidae > Phacochoerus > Phacochoerus africanus. The sequence goes on from NC_062545.1 coordinate 110,920,517, forward strand.
AATTGGTGCCAGTATACACAGGCCAGTTTTGGCTACAGTAATAAACAGCTTTTGCATATTTCAGAGTGCTCCAGATATTTTCTGCAAACTTCAAAAGATGGTGGTAGGACAAACACCCCCACCTTCTAACTAGTTGAAGTAGTCTTTACAGTTTTCAATAACTGGGACACAGTAAGAGAAGAGAAAGAAGACAAGAAACAGACCACCCCAGGTAACTCAGGAGGAAAGAATAAGACAAATACCATATGATATCACTTATAACTGGAATCTAATATCCAGCACAAATGAACATCTCCTCAGAAAAGAAAATCATGGACTTGGAGAAAAGACTTGTGGCTGCCTGATGGGAGGGGGAGGGAGTGGGAGGGATCGGGAGCTTGGGCTTATCAGACACAATTTAGAATAGATATACAAGGAGATCCTGCTGAATAGCATTGAGAACTTTGTCTAGATACTCATGTTACAACAGAACAAAGGGTGGGGGGAAAAAATGTAATTGTAATGTATACATGTAAGGATAACCTGACCCCCTTGCTGTACAGTGGGAAAATAAAAAAATTAAAAAAAAAAAAAAGACATCATGGGACACTCAGGCCCCTAACATGGGACACTCAGGGCACCAGTGAAGCTGGGACCTAGTCAGTGTGCTTACTCCAAGAAAGAGAGACACTGGTAGAAAGAATACCCTGACCATCCCTGGAAAAGGAAGGTCCAGGCTTGACCCCCCTTCCTTTCAGCTCCTGGTAACCAAAGAATAAAACTTATGGGGCCTGGGAGCTCCCCAATTGGCTTCCCCCAAACACCATCCCTGGTAAAACCATTATGGAAAACAGTATGGAGGTACCTCAGAAAACTAAACATAGAACTACCATTTGATCCAGCAATCTCACTCTTGGGCATAAATCCAGACAAAACTGTAACTCAAAAAGATACATGCACCCCTATGTTCATCGCAGCACTATTCACAATAGCCAAGACATGGAAACAACCTAAATGTCCATTGACAAATGAATGGATTAAGAAGATGTGGCACATATACACAATGGAATACTACTCAGCCATAAAAAAAGAACAAAATAATGCCATTTGCAGGAACATAGTTGCAACTAGAGATTTTCATACTAAGTGAAGTAAGTCAGAAAGACAAATACCACATGATATTACTTATATGCGGATTCTAAAATATGGCACAAATGAACCTATCTCCAGAACAGAAACAAACTTATGGACATGGAGAACAACTATAACCTGCCTTGTGGTTACCAAGGGGGAGGGAGAGGGGGAGGGAGTGGGATGGACTGGGAGTTTGGGGTTAATAGATGCAAATGATTGCATTTAGAGTGGATAAGCAATGAGGTCCTGCTCTATAGCACAGGGAACCTTATCCAATCACTTGTGTTAGAACATGGTGGAAGATAATATGAGAAAAAGAATGTATATACGTGTATACATTCTGGGTCACTTTTCTGTACAGCAGAAATTAACAGAATATTGTAAATCAACTATAATAAAATTTTTTTTTTTGCTTTTTAGGGCTGCACCCGTGGCACTTGGAAGTTCCCAGGCTAGAGGGTGAATTGGAGCTACAGCTGCAGGCCTACACCACAGCTACAGCAATGTGGGAACTGAGCCGTGCCTGTGACCTGCACCACAGTTCATGGCAACGCTGGATCCTTAACCCACGTAGCGAGGCCAGGGATTGAACCTCCATCCTCATGGATCCTGGTCGGGTTCATTAACCACTGAGCCATGAAAGGAACTCCCATATAATAAAAAAATTTTTTAAAATGCCCCCCCCCAATAAAAACCACCATCCCAATCTCCCCTGAAGGAGCCTAGGTTTACCTGAGAAGTAGCAAGAGAGCCAATTGAATTTTTGTTAGATTCTGGAGCCACATTCTCAGCAGTGACAACCTGAATAGGGAATGCAACATCCAAAGGGTATCAGGAAAGATATAAGGAAATATTGTCCTAAAAATGACCAAGATGGGGCTCTTTTGACATCCTAAAACTGGGTTTTATATATGCAGTTAGTAAAACCTGGCTTTCTAGGAGCAACTTGTTCCTTTGAGATATAAATATTCTACCTGGGCTCTCAGGAACCTTAATCTAGGCCATTTTTAATTCCTGAGACTGAAAGAAAAAAAAAAAAAAAAAAAAGAGGATGTCTTTTTAAACTCAAGCAGAAAACTATAAGATCTTTGTGTCTATATGGATGTTTGTGTTTGTTATAGATATATGTCTACCTCTGGGTTGTGTAATCAAAATTAATTTGTGGATGTCTATTTGATTGGTTTAAAGGTAATTAAACACTTACTTAAGATCTCACAAATGTAAAAGAAACTGGCTAGAATGAATATCAGATTCATGTGGTCTAGGAAATATTCCATATTAAATCAATATTTGGTATTGAAGCTAGTTTAAGTTTGTTGGTTTGATTAATATTGACATGTCTTTAGAGTCATCAATATTAATTATAGTCATCAATATTAATTATAGTACAATATAATTAATTTTACTAGAGGTCAGATAAGACCTTATTATACCTGTTGTAAATTTGTCAGAAAAAAAAACCAACTTGATATTATGAAGCATTTAAGTAAATTAAATGTAAATGCGATACAAGGTTTGTTTTTTTTTTAAGGTGAACTTGTTAAGAATGATTGTGTTCTGAGAATGTCTGCTTTAAGGATAGTCTCTTAGATTTTGGTAACTTGAAACTAAACTAAATTAATTGATCAGAATTCACTGACTATCCATGTCATTTCAAATAGGATAAAATACTGGAACATTAATCTCTGGATGGGTCTGTTTATCTACTTTTGACTTCTTATGAGAGAGAAACTAAATATGCTTGTGTTTATTAAATACATGTTCTGCAGCACATTGATGGAAGAATCTCTGCTATGAGCAAATATATGTTTGTAGAGGTTTGAATTGTGTTCATATGTTTTCCAGTCAGGAAATGCTGGTATGATAGATAGTTCATATTGGTTGCTTCTTGGTTTTTACTGGAGCTTAAGGTTTTTAAGGGTTAAATTTATTTTATATAAAATTAAAGCTAATAATAAGGAAGACAGTTCAGTATACCAGGAAAGTAGGATATGTTTTCAGTAAAACGAGGTGTGAGGAATGGAAACTCATTTTGTTAAAAGGAGAAAAAAAAAAAGATAGTTTTATCCTAGAGCTGATTGTTGGTTGTTTCTGAATGGAAAAGAAAATAAGGGCCAAAATAACATGGGTACAGAAAATTGTAGGTTCATGGAAAAGGAACACTGAGAAGAGAGTTTTGCATATGGTCAGGATATACCTAAGATTGGGTTAAATTTAACCAGGCAAACAGATTTTGTAAACTGGTGCAGAACTGGAGTATGGTTCTCTTGGTTAAGAGAACAAAGTTTTCTTAGAATGCTGCATTCGGTAACAAATTATATTAATTTCTTTTGACCTCCAGATAACTGCAATGCTTCAGAGGAACCCTGCAGCATCTCAGGGAGAGATACTAAATTAATGACTATTTGGTATGTTAAATTACATAGGAAGCATTGTCAAATGAGTGATAAGCCTTCTCGTGTTACACTGCATGGGTAAATGTTATTAATATAAACATTCTAGAAATTGTATGAAATTTCTAAAATTTGCATATGTCCTGGTATATGATATTATCTGTCATAATTTGAATCATTGCCTTAAAATGTTGTGTGTCACAGCAGTAACCAAGTTTCTTCATCAATTATATTGTAATCAGGTGTTTAATCATATATTTTAAAGAATTTTGTAATTTATAGACAGCGGTATACTCTCCTGCTTTTGCAAAAGTACTTCATTTTCAAAAAGAAGGACTTTTTGACAAGTTTGGTCTCTGATAAATTTCAGATCATAACACTGAACTGAGTAAGAAATTAAAGAATCCCAATGAAAATCTGATGGCTTCTTAAAACTTAACAAAACTGATTAGTTACTGAGTGAATCGATGAATATGGTTATAGCTTTTATGTAAAATATAATGAGTTTTTGAGTTTTCTAGACATAAGGAAAACTTTCCCCTCAAGCTAATTATGACTTACAGTAATTTGGTAAACTATACATTTGAAAGTAGAATTGAAATATTTGTCTTTTTTCTCTACCTTATCTCTCCAAAAATTAGGAATTCTTAAGTTCCCATTGACTTTATTAGGTAAATAAGGAAGGCCACCTTATAACAGGTATAGGAATCTCAAGGTATTTTGGAGACCTGGAAAAAGGAGAAATTCACCAAAATGTATGGATATCAGGGGCAAAAGCTGTAACAGGCCCTTAGCATGGCTTTTCTGGCCTTGAGAGGCCTTTCAAAAGTCCAGTCCAAGATTCCTTATGAAAAGCTCCCACACAGCCAACTTAAAAGGGCCTACGTGATTAATTAGCCAATTTTACAAAGTAATCTTAATTTTGCTATGTTTTGTAAAAATGAGTATAATTTTAGAGGAAAAAAATTATGTTTAAGTAGACATTAAAATCTACTTTTTTTTTTAGGGCCACAGGTGCAGCATATGTAAGTTCCCAGACTAGGGGTTAAATCAGAACCACAGCTGCCAGCCTACACCATAGCCACAGACACAGCAATGCCACATCCAAACTGTGTCTGTGACCTACATCACTACTCATGGGAATGCCAGATCCTTAAACATTTGAGTGGGGCTAGGGCTCAGACCTGCATCCTTATGGATACTAATTGGATTCATTTCCACCAAACCATGATGGTAACTCCAAAATCTACTTTGTTAATTGATATGTGTATTTATTGTCTGAGACTCATCTCCCAGAGAGCTGGGAGCTGGTTGTGTTTGTTACATAATTGTAAAGTTTAATTGAATTGTTAAAAGAACACTCTAAGTTTGTTTCTGAAGCTTTTCATAGCAATCCATCTTTAGATGAAGATTGTATGTTCACTGACAAGGCCCTATCAGAATTACAAGTTATTGTACTAGCCATACATTTGACCTGATGTTCAGAAGGAAAAGAAAATTATCCAGTAAAGTTGTCTCAGGGGTGTTCCTGTCGTGGCTCAGTAGTTAACGACTCCAACTAGGAACTATGAGGTTGCAGGTTCGATCCCTGGCCTTGCTCAGTGGGTTAAGGATCTTGTGTTGCCGTGAGCTGTGGTGTAGGTTGCAGACACGGCTTGGGTCCCACATTGCTGTGGCTCTGGTGTAGGCCGGTGGCTGCAGCTCCGATTGGACCCCTAGCCTGGGAACCTCCATATGCCTCAGGTGCGGCGCTGGAAAAAGACAAAAAAAAAAAAGTTGTCTCAGAGCGTGACAACTCATGACATCTATCACTGCTTGCTTTAAGTCTCTTGCTAAAAGCACATGTACAATGATTGTGTTACAAATTGGTATAATTGGTAAACGTATAGCCTACAAAATATTTCCATATTTACATACCTCTGGAGTTCCCACAGTGGCTCAGTGGAAACGAATCTGACTAGTATCCATCTGACTAGAATCTGACTAGCATCCTAGATGCAGATTTGACCCCTGGCCTCAGTCAGTGGGTTAAGGATCTGGTGTTGCTGTGAGCTGTGGTGTAGGTTGCAGATCTGGCTTGGATCCTGAGTTGCTGTGGCTGTAGCGTAGGCTGGCAGCTACAGCTCTAATTAGACCCCTAGCCTGGGAAACTCTGTATGCAGTGGGTGTGGCCCTAAAAAGACAAAAAAAAACCCCAGAACAAAACAAAACAAAAAAAACTTCTGAGCCTATTCACAATATCTGATAAGTTTCCTCCCAATGTGGATAAAAGCAAATATCTGTATATTAACAAAAAAGAGGCCTAGCAGCAAGGGACATGATGGACCCAGGTTAGGCAGCAACCACCTGGCATTGAGGGGCAAATGTTTTTTTTTGTCTATTGAAAGACTGGCGGAGTTCCTGTTGTAGTGTAGCGGAAACAAATCCAACTAGGAACCATGAGGTTGTGGGTTTGATCCCTGGCCTAGCTTGGTGGGTTAAGGATCCGACATTGCCATGAGCTGTGGTGTAGGTTGCAGATGAGGCTCAGATCTGGCGTTTCTGTGGCTGTGGCGTAGGCTGGCAGCTGTGGCTCTGGCTATGATTAGACCCCTAGCCTGGGAACCTCCATATGGTGGCCCTAAAAAGCCAAAAAAAAAAAAAAAAAAAGAAGAAGAAAGAAAGACTGGTAATCAAGAGGGGAAATGATGGGGAAAAAAAATCTTCATATTGTGGTATTTGTAAGTTGTTCTGGCTTATACATGGTTTAACTTAAACTTTACTGTCCAGAGCACCCTGTGCTGTGGCTTACTGAATATGCAGTATATATCTGCTTTGGCTATTTAGTTGAGGAATGCTTTTAAAAATCAAACATAGAGGATGTCATCACTCACACCAAGGACTTAAAGAAATTTACCCAGCAAGGCTTAACAATAGTAATCAGAAGTTTCTATGATGAAAAAGCAGTCCTACAAAACCATATAGCCCTTAATATTTTAATAGCTTCTCAAGGATTAACTTATGCTATAATACATACCAAATGCTGTTTTTAATACCTGATGAGTCTTCTAATGTGACTCACCTTGTGATGATGTGAAAAATCAGTTCTCCTCTCTGAATTATCCCCTTCCCAGTTTAGAGAATATATTAGAAAAATGGTTTGGTTTTGGGGGCTGTTGGCTCAAGTCTCTGCTAATGATGTTGCAAAATCTCTATTAATTGTTTATCCTGCTGTACCTCTCCTATACCTTTTCAATAATACTATTCAAGTGAGGTTCAGACACTACCTTGGTGGACCCCAAAACTTACATAGTTCTATCAGCAAGAGAACTTCACTCCTCTAACTAGGGGGACTATAACACCCATTCTCAGCAGGAAGCAATTACAAAAGACTAAACTTCGGCCCTATACCCTTCAAGATTGAAGAGTGAAATATCTCAAGGGGGGGATTTTGTCAGCAGATAGGGTAGAGGGTCCCCAGAGAAAGAGAGTCAGACGTGGCTTTCTGGATAAAGAGAAGTCTAAGCCATTTTGTGATCTAAGCCTGACCACAGTGCTTGTCCTTGACCAGGTCTCAGTAATAAATAATCTTAAAGGAACAAAAGAATTCAGGGGCAAACAGCTGTTATCTGGCAAGAAAAGTAATAATAGCAGAGATAACAAATCAGCAGTAAAGATTCCCAGTTCTGTTTTAATGGTAAAGATTGGACTGAAGGGCTCAACCACTGGGTCAATGGGAACCTAAGGGATGAAGAGGTTGACTTTTTCTGACCTTCAGACTTTAATCAATTAAAGTTTGGATTCTTTTAGACCTTTGCCCAATTCCTTCTTTACTATCTTTCTTTTTCTTTTTCTTTTTCTTTTTTCATTTCCTGGCCCAGGATCAGATCCAAGCCACAAGCCACAGTTGTGACCTAAGCTGCAGATCCTTAACCCACTGAGTGAGACCAGGGATTGAACCTGCATGCTCACGGAGACAATGTCAGTTTCTTAACCCACTGAACCACCATGGGAATGCCCACAAAATATATATTAATGGACTGTTTACGTCATCTGTAAAGCTTCTAGTTAACAGTGGGCTATTAGTAAAGTCTAGGGGGGAGTCAGAAATTGTATGTGGATTTTTGACCATGTAGGGGTAGGCACCCCAAACCCCCACATTGTTCAAGGGCCAACTAGATTTTCATTCATTTAATAAAAACTTTTTCCCCCTAGCACCTACAAAATATAAAGCAATTCTCTAGGTACTATTGATAGAGATAGAGTAGGATAGTTACAGAGATAGTTGTAGAAGTCCCAGTAGGGGACCATGGGTAGAGAGGGAAACCTAGGGAACTCTGAAAGACCACTGTGAGTTAATGGTGTCTCAAGAAAGTTATCAGAATGTCATGGAACAAAGCAGTCTTGCTTAACTATAAAACCATAAATAAAAGCACATGATATCCTCATGCATTAAGTAAAAAGTAAAATGAGGCCAGCATTCAAGTTCAGGAAGATCGTGATCCTTAGGACCAATGGCAGGAATTTAAGGGAAAGATGACATTCCAAAGTAGGAGACCCTCATTATATGGAAACCTGAGGTGATTCAACATATTTTAGCATAGGTTAGCACCCTTCTGCTGATGTGACAGTCCTAGTTTGACCTCATAGGGTCAAATACTCTCTTACCCAATATGAAGGAGGAGCTAGTGATGGAAGCCTGACACCTTCTTGAGGAATGAGGAAGAAGGCAGTCGTTTCCCCCTCGCCCACCTTCTTTGGATTGTAATAATGTAGCCCACCTAATCCTCTGGATAGAGTCTCATCACCTGCCCACCTGTGTCCCTCGCAAGAGTCCTTGCTTAATAAATATATTTCTTGCCTATCAATTTGTCTTTTGCTGAATTCCTTCTGCACTGGAACACAAAGAACCTGAGCCTCAGTAAGTCCAGACACCGGGTGAGTGGTTCTAATTAAAAGATCATGGGTTTTAGAATCGCCAAAGCAATCCTGAGAAACAAAAACCAAGCAGGAGGCATAACTCTCCCAGACTTCAAGAAATACTACAAAGCCACAGTCATCAAAACAGTGTGGTACTGGTATCAAAACAGACAGACAGACCAATGGAACAGAATAGAGAATCCGGAAATAAACCCTGACACCTATGGTCATTTAATCTTTGACAAGGGAGGCAAGAACATCAAATGGGAAAAAGAAAGTCTATTCAGCAAGCATTGCTGGGAAACCTGGACAGCTGCATGCAAAGCAGTGAAACTAGAACACACCCTCACACCATGCACAAAAATAAACTCAAAATGGCTGAAAGACTTAAATAGACGACAGGACACCATCAAACTCCTAGAAGAAAACATAGGCAAAACACTCTCTGACATCAACATCATGAATATTTTCTCAGGTCAGTCTCCCAAAGCAATAGAAATTAGAGCAAAAATAAACCCATGGGACCTCATCAAACTGAAAAACTTTTGCACAGCAAAGGAAACCCAAAAGAAAACAAAAAGACAACTTACAGAATGGGAGAAAATAGTTTCAAATGATGCAACCGACAAGGGCTTAATCTCTAGAATATATAAACAACTTATACAACCCAGCAGCAAAAAAGCCAATCAATCAATGGAAAAATGGGCAAAAGACCTGAATAGACATTTCTCCAAAGAAGATATACAGATGGCCAACAAACACATGAAAAAATGCTCAACATCGCTGGTTATAAGAGAAATGCAAATCAAAACTACCATGAGATACCACCTCACACCAGTCAGAATGGCCATCATTAATAAATCCACAAATAACAAGTGCTGGAGGGGGTGTGGAGAAAAGGGAACCCTCCTGCACTGCTGGTGGGAATGTAAACTGGTACAGCCACTATGGAGAACAGTTTGGAGATACCTTAGAAATCTATACATAGAACTTCCATATGACCCCGCAATCCCACTCTTGGGCATCTATCCGGACAAAACTCTACTTAAAAGAGACACGTGCACCCGCATGTTCATTGCAGCACTATTCACAATAGCCAAGACATGGAAACAACCCAAAAGTCCATCGACAGATGATTGGATTCGGAAGAGGTGGTATATATACACAATGGAATACTACTCAGCCATAAAAAGAATGCCATAATGCCATTTGTAGCAACATGGATGGAGCTAGAGAACCTCATACTGAGTGAAATGAGTCAGAAAGACAAAGACAAATACCATATGATATCACTTATAACTGGGATCTAATATCCAGCACAAATGAACATCTCCTCAGAAAACAAAACCATGGACTTGGAGAAAAGACTTGTGGCTGCCTGATGGGAGGGGGAGGGAGTGGGAGGGATCGGGAGCTTGGGTTTATCAGACACAACTTAGAATAGATTTACAAGGAGATCCTGCTGAATAGCATTGAGAACTTTGTCTAGATACTCATGTTGCAACAGAAGAAAGGCTGGGGGAAAAATGTAATTGTAATGTATACATGTAAGGATAACCTGACCCCCTTGCTGTACAGTGGGAAAATTAAAAAAAAAAAAAAAAAAGATCATGGGTTTGGAGTTTCCTTGTGGGGCAATGGGTTAAGGCTCTGGCATTGGCACTGTAGCAGCTTGGGATGCTGCTTTGACACATGTTTGATCCCTGGCCCGGGAACTTCTACATGCTGCTAGCACAGCCAAAAACAAAACAAAACAAAACAAAACAAAACAAAACCAAAACTGTGGGTTCAAGTCCCAAGCTGGGTTTTGGCTAGGTTCAAGTCAGAAGTGTTTCAGTTTCACCCTAAGGGGAAGGAAAATGAAACTGATACAGACCATCCCTTAAGAAGCTTATGGCCTTGCAAGAGAGGCGGGGCACACATGTAAATAATTACAATGCCAGGCAAAATTATGATCTGCCAGTAATATGCCATTGTTATTTAAAGTTTTTTTCCAATTTACCTTATTATTCTTTCAAAACTAGTAGTCTATAGTTAAGCACATTACCCAGTATATTAGAACTTCCTGTTCCCTAACTATTTTGGATAAGTGAAAGGTTACGTCCCTCCATATCAGTCACCTCAATTTTCCTAGCAGCCATCAACACTGTCTGAGAGTAAAGCTTCTCGTTAAAAGACAGGACTGGGGAGTTCCCGTCGTGGTGCAGTGGTTAACGAATCCGACTAGAAACCATCAGTGGGTTAAGGATCTCGTGTTGCCATGAGCTGTGGTGTAGGTTGCAGACGAGGCTCGGATCCCGAGTTGATGTGGCTGTGGCTCTGGCGTAGGCTGGTGGCTGCAGCTCTGATTCGACCCCTGGCCTGGGAACCTCCATGTGCCGCGGGAGTGGCCCAAGAAAAAGACAAAAAAAAAAAGAAAAAAAGAAAGAAAAAAGACAGGACTGGACCATTTCAGCAAGCTCTTATTGACAGCTCTAAGTCATCTCCTTTGGATATACAATTCATCTGAACTGGATAGGCAAGGAGGATGATCAAGATAACATGGAAACTTGAACTGAGATGGGAGGCTGAGCACATGCTTTCAGGAAGCTGGTTATTTGGGTAGGTGGCAACACAAAAGTAGATGGGCCAAGTTATCAAGTAACGACCAGAAATAGGGTCAATATAGGCAGAGAAACTGTCTCTGGCTCTGCAGAATGGTTCTGTCTGAACAGATAGTGAATCTGTTAGGAAGAAGGCTATGAAGGTGGAGGAGGACTTAACTGTCCATAATGCAGATGTGACCACTACTTGATGGTGTACACTAACTTTTTTTTTTCTTTTTGGCTGTGCTGTGGCATGTAGAAGTTCCAGGGCCAGGGACTGAACCAGTGCCACAGCAGCAACCCAAGCCACTGCAGTAGTGACAACACTAGATTCTTAACTCACTGTGCCACCAGAAGAACTCCCTGAACTGACTCTTTTATTCTGATTTGGGCTATATTTTTACCTCCACTTTAACAGAAAAAAACTTTAAGGAATACATTTATATAACCAACATCCAAAGATCATTAAGGAAACATGTCCTTTATATATAAGAAACAAAGGCATGGGAGAAGGTTGGACTAAAGTCTTTGAGTCAAGAATCCAGAATTCAATGCTGTTAAGATTGACATACACAACAGCCACAGATTAGCATCAAAATACATATCTTACACATATTGCCTTATCTACATCTTTTTGCCTTGAGAATCTGATGATAAAATACTTTCTATATATTGACATAGTCTCCTTAAAACTAAATGTTGTAAATCTTTAATTTGAACAAAATTGAGATGCGAGTTAATAAGGAAGCTCATAGTGTTAACTTCTTAGCATCTCAAGCCAGGACTGGGATCATGAATCTGATTCTGAGGGAAATGATATGGACAGAGGAATGTTTTCCTCCACAGCTCCCCACAATCTCAGCTGACCCAAGGCCCCCTCCACAAAGAGCAAGGGGCCCTGGGAGTAATGCTTCTTTTCTTTCTCCCAGTTGGCCCATTTCCGGGAGGCAACAGCAGGGGCACCCACCCTAAAGTCACAATCCAGGGCTTTGTTTGTTTGTTTGCTTGTTTGTCTTTTTAGGGCTACACCTGTGACATATGGAGGTTCCCAGGCTAAGGGTGGAATCAGAGCTGTAACTGCCAGCCTATTCCAGAGCCACAGCAACACCTACACAGCGGCTTGTGGCAATGGGGGATCCTTAACCCCCTGAGTGAGTCTAGGGATCGAACTTGCATCCTCATGGATACTAGTCAGGTTCTTAACCAGCTGAGCCACAACAGGAACTCCACCATCTAGAGCTTTGGTATCCAGTGTTTTATGGTTGTTCAGCCTCTCCAGTAAAATAGTTAATTACAGAGCTTATTCATTTGTTCTCTGGCCCTTATGCCTACTGGAGACCAGGCTTCCTGCTCCAAGTAAGTTACTTGCGGGAGGCAGCAGACAGAACACTTGAAAGAGCGCATGCCTCTGTATCTTATACTTGAGGTGAAATTTTTACGGTGTCCAGATTTGTGCAGACTCTAGCATTAACTCACGCTTTTGGCTTGTTTATTATTTGGCCAGATATCATTTGCTCTTAGGTCTTGGCAGGAGGCCCCTCCCTGGGGCCCACTCTTTAGAAAGCCCTACCCTTGCTCTCTTCTGGTCACTCCTCCCCACTGGGCAAGGAATCTAAGGCCAACTGGATTATTCACTCAGAGCCTTGCCTACTTTTAAGCCCAGAATTCCCTGCCCAGGTCCCCACTCTCATGACTGGTATGAATGTCTTTTCCTGACCTATCCTTCCGAGGGTAGACTGTGTCACTGATGTGGCAGCACAAGCCCACGCAGTGGCTGTAAGGCGGTGCTGATGTGGTGGGAGCTTGAACGTAGGTGGGGTGGGATCCTCATCCTGTGTACCTGAGTCCCTTTAGCATGTGGGCCAGGCCTGCGGGTGGAAAAGCCAGAACTACTCTTCCAAACCACCAGATTCTGGTGTGGAACCCTGAAGAGTTTTCATTCAAAGTAATTTTTTTTTTTTCTCCTCACAGCTGCACCCACGGCATATGGAAGTTCCCAAGCTGGGGGTGAAATTAGAGCTGCAGCCGCTCGCCTACGCCACAGCCACAGCAACACCAGATCTGAGCCGCATCTCTGACCTACACCACAGCTTGTGGCAACACCAGACCCTTAACCCACTGAGCAGGGCCAGGGGTCAAACCCGCATCCTCATGGATACTAGTTGGGTTCTTAACCTAATGAGCCACAATGGGAACTCCAATCAAAGTGGTTTTATAGAACATTATATACGTATATGTGTCAAGGTAGGAAAGGCTAACTGGCCTGTCAAGGCTGACCAGCTTCTTTAGCTATAATTTTTAGATACTTAGATACATGATATGTGGGCTTCCATTTTTCTTCTTATCCCAGGCTCCACAAATATGGCACTAGGTCTGCTCTTAGAATAGGCTCTATTCTGAGCTTGCTTAGAAAAATTTTTTTTATTTTTGGCTGTGCCTGAGGCGTGTGGAAATTTCCAGGCTGGGAATCAAACTCATGCCACAGCAGTGATCTGAGCAGCTGCAGTGATAATATTGGGTCCCTAACCCACTGTGCCACAAAGGAACCCCCCCCCCAAATTTTAATATAAAGGATCTGGTAAGAGAGGGCTGATGTGTGGGTGGTGGGTAGGCCGCGTTCCACCAGGTCAAATGCAGCATTGCTACAACCGCCCACATGTCTTGGCCTGCCCTCTGGCCTGATTGGAGAGACTTTCTGGTGTGTGTGTTTAGTATCACCGAGAACCAGCAAAATATGACTGGGCTGTTTTCAAATAATTCACTGTGCTCTGGGCATGACGACTTTTGTGTCTCTGCCAAGCAACTCTTCCCAGTTGACTTCCTAAAGCTGCTCAGAATTAAGAGCTGGGTCTGTTGCAGGCCTCTTCCAGGCAAAAAGGAATGAACTAGAAAGGGAATTGGGCCAGGCTTCCTTGGTGGAACACCACTTCACCTCAGCATATCCCTAAGGCTTGCTATCTGTTCTGTCAGCTGTAAAATGAGCAGGCTAATTCAGGCCTGTCTTAGAGGCCGAGTATTGGCCTTAATTCATGACTATTGTGACGGGCTTGGTAAAGTCGTACATAAATGCAAAGGAGCATTAGAGCTATTTTATCCCAAGTCCGAGTGCATGCTGCTTTTTCCTGCCACAGGTAAGCCTCTCAGTCCTCCTGATCACAGACGTCTGCAGACTTCAGGGGTGCAGAAAACCATAGCTGGGTTCACATTACCTGAACCGAAAGCAGGGTTCCTGGGAGTGGAGGGCAGAGCATTCAAGGCACAGTTCAGATTTTTGGGTGGCAGGCTGCAACGAGAGCCACTGGGTCTCCAGCTGGTGGCAGGTGATGAACTGGTTTCCGCAATCGAAGTACAAAGAATAGGTGTACTTTTAAAAATTGAATTTATATTTTGCATTGGAGTGTAGTGTTATGTTAGTTTTAGGTGTACAGTCATGTATTTCTAGGACTGTTTTGGAAAAGTCCTTGAGATGGAAAGTGCGATGTTGAGGGCAGGGATCTTTTCAAAGTGCCATTTCTCCCAACTGTCCCATTTGCTGGCTGACAGCTCACAGTAGAGGTATTTTCTTCAGGGACAGTGTTGACTGAGAACAGGCAACACAAATCAAGCCTCCCTAGGATCCATTTCTTCCTTTAGTCTTGTGTCTTATTCATATGGGTTGCGACCCTCAGCTCACTTAAAGACATAGGTACGTGATGTTCACTGCAGTACTACTCACAATGGCCAAGACATGGAAGCAACCTAAATGTCCATTGACAGAGGACTGGATTAAGAAGATGTGGTACACATACACAGTGGAATATTACTGAGCCATTAAAAGGAAAGAAATAATGGCATTGGCAGCAATATGGATGGACCTAGAGATTACACTAAGTGAAGTAAGTGAGACAGAGAAAGAGAAATATCATGTGATATTACTTACATGTAGAATCTGAAAAAAAAGATACAAATGAGGAACTCCTACCATGATACAGTGGGTTAAGAATCTGACTGCAGCAGTCCGAGTTGCTGTGGAGGTGTAGGTTTGCTCCCCAGCCTGGTGAAGTGGGTTAAAGATCTGGCATAGGTTGCAGCTGCGGCTCAGATTAAATCCCTACCCTGGGAAATTCCATGTAATGTGGTTGTTCCCATGAAAAAAAAAAAGATTCAGATGAACTTATTTATGAAACATAAATAGACTCACAGGCTTCAAAAACAAATTTATGGTTACCAAACGGGAAAGGTGGGGGGCAGGATAGATTAGGATCTTGGGATTAACATATATGCATCACTATATATAAAATAGATCATCAACAAGGACCTACTGTATAGCACAGGGAACTCTCAACATTCTGTAAAAATCTATATAGGAAAAGAATCTGAAAAATAATGGATATATATATATATATGTATAACTGAATCACTTTACTGTACACCTGAAATGAACACAACACTATACTCCAACATAAAATAAAAATTAAATTAAAAAAAACACAACACAGGGAGTTCCCATTGTGGCGCAGTGGAAACGAATCTGACTAAGAACCATGAGGTAGTGGGTTTGATCCCCGGCCTCGATCAGTGGGTTAAGGATCTGGCGTTGCCGTGAGCTGTGGTGTAGTTCACCGATGCGGCTTGGATCAGGCATTGCTGTGGCTGTGGCACAGGCCAGTAGCTGTAGCTCTAATTAGACACCTAAAACTTCCATATGTCAAGAGTTTGGCCCTAAAGCAAAACAAACAAACAAACAAAACAAAACAAAACCAAAAAAAAAAGCAAAAGAAAAAAACAAAGTTGACACAGGTACATGATTTACTAGAAGTTGTACTGGCCCTGCTGAGAATCACACGTGAAAATTCTGATTACTTTGGCTAACATAGGATTTCCATTTCTCTCATACGATTCAGCTAACAACATTCATATGCAGCAAATCATAGCTTTTGTATACTTGGTAGATGTGATTGCTCCTTGCCTTCATCTCCTACAGCTAAGATGTTACTGGAATGATGTATCATATTTAGCATTTTGTTATATCTATTTTTAGAGCCTCTTGTTTAATATTAGATGACCTTGAGCTCCTTAAAAAACCCAGGAGGGTCTTAATCATGTTTACCTTACCCTCAACATCAGTGCCTTCCTTATAGGAGATATCAAAAAACTTGTTCAAATATATTAAAAATGAAAAGTCAGGAGTTCCTGCTGTGCTGCAACAGGACTGGCTGCATCTCTGCAGCATCAGGATGCAAGGTTCGATCTCCAGCCTGGCATAATGGGTCACAGGATCTGGCGTTGCCACAGCTACAGTGTAGGTCGAAAACTGCAGCTCGGATCTGATCCCTGGCCCAAGAACTCCATATGCTGCCAGGCAGGTAAAAAAGAACAACAGCAAAAAAAACCTCTTTAGAGTTCCTTTGTGGTGCAGTAGGTTAAGGATCCGTGTTGTCACTGCAGAGGTTTGGGTCACTTCTGTGGCTCAGATTTGAACCCTGGCCCCAGGGAATTTCCACATGCCACGGGCACATAAAAGAAAGAAAGAAGGAAAAAATCCTCATAAGATAAAAAATGATAAGAACTCCTACTGTCCATTAGGGTGTTTCATTTACTTTTTTTTTTTTTTTGGTCTTTTTGTCTTTTCTAGGGCCGCACCCACAGCATATGGAGGTTCCCAGGCTAGGGATCTAATTGGAGCTATAGCTGCCGGCCTATGCCACAGCCACAGCAATGTGGGATCCAAGCCATGTCTGCAACCTACACCACAGCTCACGGCAATGCCGGATCCTTGACCCACTGACCGAGGCCAGGGATCGAACCTGCAATCTCATGGTTCCTAGTCGGATTTGTTAACCACTGCACCACAACAGGAACTCCATCATGGATCCTTTCTTAAGGCTTCCACTCATCCCCTTCCACAGGGGTGGGCCAAGGGGTCACTAACACCCCCAGTGCCCACAGCCGATGGGAGGAGACACTCCTGACCAAGCTGAGACAGCCAGAGCCTCTCTGCAGGGCACCTGGAATGGGGACACAGGCCTTCTGGTTGGTCATTATCGCCCCCGGATCTAGGACGGCATACAATAAGGGGCTGGCACGGCCACATTCACTCTGGGAGGCAGAAAAAAACTGGAATGGAGAGAAAGGTGACTAAAACAGCACCCAGGAGAAGTAGAGATGAAAAACCAGGTCGCCCTGAGAAAAAAGGAGGGTGGCAAGAGAATCGCTCTCTGCGTTCCCAGGGGCCTCTCTGGACTTTGTTCTGACCCCCTTGAGGCCCAGCTGCCCTTCCTGCCCTGGCCCACATCCAGTCCACTCTCCGTTTTAGCACAGGCAAGCTTGAGCTATATCTGTTACGTGAAACACAAGGAGCCTTGGCTAAGTGAGTGGGCTGGCACAGACAGAGAGGCCATGCCAGGCGTTCTGGGTGTACAGACTGGGTCTGCACGGGGATGCCGACCCTGGGGGCCTCAGCACATAAGCCTGCCAAAATCAGATGTGCACGCAAGTAATTTTTGCTGATGTTAAAACTGAATAGAACAGATTCATAGTTACTCCAAAACAATGTTCTCTCTTAGTCATTTCCTGAAATGCTTTCTTGTGTGGCAGGAAGCAGCTGGCACTACAGACGGCACACCCAGAACTGTGTCTAACCCTGAATATTTCTATAGGGGAGTGTGTACCAGTGGGTATTATGGGTCATGCATGTTGCAGGAAACACAACTAGATAGGCTCTGGTCTCTTCTAACCAGCTATCAGTCCCCATAGCTGGGCCATTTGACACGCATCTGTAGCTCTGGCCCTGTCCCAGATTCAGAGGCAAATCCTGACCCTAGGTGAAGGCTTTAAAATGCTCTGGCTCAGTAGTCCAGGGGTCATAGGTCATCCTGTGACTTGTCCAGCTCTGATCAACTGTCCTGGTTCTGGCCTCTTGGATTTTGCCTTCCACCTGGCATTGAGATTTTAATGCCTGCTGCAGAGCCTGTGTTCTTGATTCCTCTGGCTTCAGCCCCTGCCTCTATAACCTGACCAGGACCCTGGTCTCTTCCAAATCAGGACTCTAACTTGCCTGCATCTGTTTTCTTCAGGTAACACAACCTAAAACTCAGTGCAAACTGGGAGCTTACTACCTGCCCCTTGTCCTGTCTGACCCACACACCTGTCTGGGTCACTCACATCGTTCCTTCCAACATTTCCCCACCACTCCATCACCTGCACTTTAGCCACTGCCAATAATCATATTTGCCCATGTATGGGACACCTACCTTTTGGACACCAAAGTTATCTTTGGTACCTTTCTTTCTTTTTCTTTTTTCTCCTTTTCTTTTTCTTTCTTTTCTTTTCTTTCTTTTTTTTTTTTTTTGTCTTTAGGACCACACCCACAGCATATGGAGGTTCCCAGGGAAGGGGTCAAGTCGGAGCTGTAGCTGCTGGCCTACACCACAGCCACAGCACCCCCAGATCCTTAACCCACAGAGGTAGGCCAGGGATCGAACCTACATCCTCAAGGATGCTCATCAGATTTGTTTCTGCTGAGCCATGATAGGAACTCCTAGATCTAACACTGAATCTCTCTCAAGCACCATGCCACCTGTTGCTTCTCTAAGAATCCACGTGTCCTGCAGCTCTGCCTGCCTGGCAAACCTCCTCCACTGATTTCAACTGGGCACCAATCACAGCAGGCTGACAGGGTAGTGGTGTGGCATGGTGGAGTAAGCATGATGTGAGCATGGGCATCCTGAGCAGACCTAGGTTCAAATCTTTGCTATTCCACTTGCACCAGTTTTTAATGCCCATAGAACTTAAAAGCATTATTGAGGTAGTTCCCTGGTGGCCGAGCGGTTCGGATTCGGCACTTTCACTACGGCAGCCCAGGTTCAATCCCTGGTCTGGGAACTGAGATCCCACATCAAGCCACTGCATGCAGCCCAAAAAACCCAAACAGACAAAGAATAACAACAAAAAATAAAAACAAAAACTATTGTTGAAAAATTATATGAGTTACTGTGTCTGGACAAATTTAATAGTTACTTACTAAAATACAAAATTTATTATGCAATAAAATACATCTGTCTTTCTTTCCTGAACTTAGATTTCTTACCAATTTTATTGCGATAGAATCCCCATATCATTCAATCCACTGATTTAAAGGTTTTTAGTATATCCACTGGACTTAGTTTTCTGAAAATGGAATTCTAGTATAAGAGGTATGAGGTTTATTAACAGGTAAAAAGACTTAGGATTTTAGTCAGCCACAATTTTATGTAAATTAATAATGCGATACCATGGCAGTGCCAAAAGAGCCTATGTGGTATTGGGCTGTTTTGATACATATATGACAATCAGAACAAGCAGACTTCGGACAATATTACAAAGCTACAGTAATCAAAGAAGTGTGATATTGGCACAAAAATAGACATATGGATCACTGGAACAGAACAGAGCTTGGAAATAAACCCACACATCTGTGGTCAATTAATTTCTGACAAAGGAGAAAAGAATATACAATAGAGAATACAGTCTCTTTGACAAGTAGTGTAGGGAGAGCTGGTCAGCCTCCTGTAAATCAATGAAGTTAGAACACACCCTCACATCATACACAAAAACAAACTCAAAATGGCTTAAGATAAATATAAAACATAATACCATAAAACTCCTAGAAGAGAACATAGGCAAAACATTCTCTGACATAAATTGTAGCAGTGTTTTTTTAGGTCAGTTTCCCAAGGCTTACAAATAAAAGCAAAAATAAACAAATGGGACCTAATCAAACTTAGAAGCCTTTGCACAGCAAAGGAACCCATAAACAAAATGAAAAGACAACTTATTGACTAGACGAAAATATTTGCATATGATGTGACTGACAAGGGCGTAATTTCCAAAATATATAAACAGCTCATACAACTCAATAACAAAAAGTCAAACAACCTAATTGAAAAATGGGCAGAAGACCTAAATACATATTTCTCAAAAGAAGACATGCAGATGGTACATGAAAAAATGTTCATCGCAAATTATCAAAGAAACACCAATCAAAACCACAATGAGGAGTTCCCGTCATGGCTGATCAGTTAAGGAAGCCAACTAGTATCCACAAGGACATGGGTTCGATCCCTGGCCTCGCTCAGTGGGTTAAGGATCTGGCGTTGCTGTGAGCTGTGGTGTAGGTTGCAGGCACAGCTTGGATCCCACTTTGCTATGGCTGTGGCATAGGCCAGAAACCACAGCTCCAATTCAACCCCTAGCATGGGAACCTCTATATACCATGACTGCAGCCCTAAAAAGACATACACACACACAAAAAAAAAAACTACAAGATACCACCTCATGTTGGTCAGAATAGCCATCATTTAAAAGTCTACGAATAACAAATGTTGGAGCGGGTATAGAGAAAAGGGAACCTGCTGCACTCTTGGCAGGAATGTAAGTTGGCACAGCCAGTATGGAAAACAGTATGGAGGTTCCTCAAAAAACTAAAAATACCCATGTGATCCAGCAATTCCACTCCTGGGCACATATCTGGAGAAAACTAAATCAAAAAAAGACATGCAGAGTTCCCATTGTGGCTCAGTGGTAATAAACCCAGCTAGTATCCATGAGGATGCAGGTTCAATCCCTGGCCTGGCTGAGTGGGCTAAGGATCTGGCATTTCCGTGCGCTGCGGTGCAGGGTGCAGGTCGCAGACGTGTCTCAGATCCCGAGTTGCTGTGGCTGTGGTGTAGGCCAGCAACTACAGCTCAAATTGGACCCCTAGCCTGGGAACTTCTATATGCCGTGGGTGTGCCCCTAAAAAAAAGCATGTACCCCTATGTTCATAGCAGCACTATTTACAAGAGCCAAGACATGGAAGCAACCTAAATGTCTATTGACAGAAGAATGGATAAAGAAGATGTGTCATGAATGTGTGTGTGTGTGTATACTCACACATGCACACACATACACACTCAGTGGAATGGAGATGTGTTTGTGTGTGTGTATATACTCACACATGCATGCACACACACACAGTGGAATGAAATAATGCCATTTGCAGCAACATGGATGTACCTACAGATTATCATACTAAGTGAAGTTAAGTCAGAGAATGACAAATACCATAAGATATTACTTATATGTGGAATCTATTATATGACACAAATGAACAAATTTATGAAACAGAAACAGACCCATAGACATAGAAAACAAACTTATGGTTATCAAAGGGGAAAGCTGAGGGTGGGGAGATAAAATAGGAGTTTGGGATTAGCAGATACAAAGACACAGACTGCTATATATACAGTAAACAACAAGTTCCTACTATATAGCCAAAAAACTATATATTTAAAAAATTTTCCTTTTTATTTTGCTTTTTAGGGCTGCACCTGCAGCATATGGAAGTTCCCAGGCTAGGGGGCAAATTGGAGCAGCAGCTGCAGCCACAGCCATATCCAAGCCACATCTGTGACCTACACCACAGCTCTCAGCAGAGCCAGATCCTTAACCCGCTGAGTGAGGCCAGGGATCAAAGCCCCCTCCTCATAGATACTAGTTGGGTTTGTAACATCGCTGAGCCATGATGAGAACTCCCAGAAACTATATTTAATATCCTGTAATAACATATCACAGAAAGGAATATTGTGTATATATAACTGAAGCACTTTTTTACTATATACCAGAAATTATACAACATTGTAAATTAACTACACTTTTTAAAATTTTTATTTAATGATTTTTATGTTTTTCCATTATAGCTGGCTTACAGTGTTCTCTCAATTTTCTACTGTACATCAAGATGACCCAGTCACATATACACAGAAACATTCCTTTTTCTCACATTATCCTGCTCCACCATAAGTGACTAGACATAGTTCCCAATGCTATATAGCAGGATTAAAGCAACTATACTTCAATAAAATATAAAATAAAATTGGAGTGGGTTTTCCCTTCCTAACCTGAAATACTATATTTGCTATATTACCTCTTTATTAGCAATTCAGAGAGCAATGCCTTAGAGCACTCATTCTGTTATGAGTCAAGCTCAAGTAGGCAAAATGATCAAGTAGGTCGCCCCTTCTCTACACAAGGCCAGTCATCCAGTTTGGGTGAATCGAATAGTCCATTCTTCCCCTTATTTTCCGTTCTCACTCTCTCTGCTTTTTAATCAGAGGAAAGAGAAAAGCTCCAAATTGTCAATATGGCTATTTTATTAGCAGTTCTGATGATAATGGAAATATTCCTGAAATAAGATTGGCATTACCTGATCAGGGGACTGAGCTCATCTTTTCCCCACTCTGTGTTAAGGGACTTCATCTTAGTACCTGAAACTGGCTGTGGTGGAAATATTTGCAGAAATGAGCAAATACCACAGATCAGTAATATAACTGTCAGTCCAGCTCACTGACCTGTGTCCCATGGCTTTAGAGTCCATGACTATGGAGCTGGCACTTTTAATAATGACAGTCTTAGGAGTTCTCGTTGGGGCTCAGCAGTAACGAAACTGACCAGTATCCACGAGGATGCAGGTTCAATCCCTGGCCTTGCTCAGTGGGTTAAGGATCCAGCGTTGCCATGATCTGTGGTGTAGGTTGCAGATGTGGCTCAGATCTGGTGCTGCTGTGGCTATGGTGCAGGTCGGCAGCTGAAGCTCTGATTCAACCCCTAGCCTGGGAGCTTCCATATGTTGCAGGCGTGGCCCTAAAGAAGCAATAATAATAATGATAATGATAATATTAATAATAATAATGACAGTCTTTCTACTAGATTTTTGGATCATGTGTCTATAAAAATGTGTTTATAGACAATGGTATTTAATTTTCATATAAGGGCAATTTGGAATTTTGGTGTAATGTAATTAACTACTTTCAGATGAGTGGAATATTTAGGGGAAAATATTTGGAGAAGACTAGACTCATTCTTAACTGCCTTCTACGCCACATCTCTTTGTTCTTTAGGAAAACCCATAATAACCATGACCTATACATTTAGAGTCTATGATGCACAACTATTTATGGAGAAACCATGTGACAGACTAGGAAGACCCTCTGGAAATGAGAAGATAAAGCTCTCTGCTGGCCAGTGCGTATCCTGTATCAGTGGCTCCTTGTGCCATCTATCGGATTTTGGAAGAACAATCTCAGCTTTTGAGTCAAATGTAAGACTCCAACACATATATTCTGCAGCTGGAAAGTATCCACAATCTTCCTTAAGGCAGAACTATTGTAAAAACTTTGCATTGTATAAGTTGTTATGAAGGAAATGACCGTTGACCCAAGATTCTGAAAGTCAACTGATCATTTTTTTAATTATCAACAAGCTCTAGGAATTATAGTTGGCGCTTATCAAGTGCTTGCGGTATACTTTGTACTTACAAGCACTGTCTTATCTTCATATAACCTTATGAAATAGGCATAAATATTTTTATTTTACATATGGGGAAGTGATGTCAAGTGGTTAAGTGGCTATTAAAGTTTAAAAAAATTAAAAGTTTCTGTCCTTCTAGGAAACAGGGATTACATTGCTACTGCTTTGAATCTAGAAGACATTCCATAAATAGTTGAATCAGTTTTTTAATGTGAACAAATAGAGCACCTTTCTTAATACTTTGAGCCTTTGACCTGTTAGCCTTTTAAGTAGCTTTTATCTAATGGAAAAACAGCATGAATTTCATTTATTTGGCTTTTACACGCATTCCAGGGGCATTAACTCTAGAATGACACAGAATTATTTTTCCAATTTTAGAAATAAATTCATGGAGGCTTAGCAGGAATTCAGTTGTCTTTTGATGTTTTCATCACACAAAGTTAAGGCAGAGGTAAGACCAAAAGCCTACATTAAGAAATTAGTAGGAGTTCCCTTGTGGTGCAGCAGGTTAAGGATCCAGCATTGTCATTGCAGTGGCTCAGGTTGCTACTGTGGGGTGGGTTTGACCTCTAGCCCAGGAAATTTCACATTCCACACATGCAGCCAAAAAAAAAAAAAGAACCTAGTAAAGTTATGACTAGAAAGAAGGGTTCTAGAATAGTTAGTTTTTAAGAATGACCACAAGTCAGTTCTATTGTGTTGAGAATGGTACTCAATAGACATAGTTTTGTGCTTACTAATCATTGTACTAGGCATGTGGAAGATGAAACTAAATCTCAATTTTGAGAAGCCTATGGACTTTTAGAGAAGAGATAAGACACATGGATACAAGAAAAGTGAATCTGCAGTACAAAAGCATAAAAAGAAAAGCACACAAAACAGCAGTGGTTATTGGGAAATGATTAATGTAGGCAATAAGCATGGCAGGAACTCAGGAAAGGGAACAATTACATTTGCATAGTTATGCTGACCACAGCATCTTCACAAATATCTTTCCTATGAACTGTGGGAAGACAATGAAGTTTGAGAGGGCACCTGGCTTCCAAAGAGCTTACTTTCTTCCCAGGAGACTTGGGCAGATCACAAGCAGGTTTGTAGGAATAGCTGGAGAGATAGGAGAAGACAGGAGACCTGGGCATCGGGAATGGTGCTGGGAGGGCTCACCTGGCTACTGAACCTGGATATTCTCTGTTATTCATTAGTGATCCTTCTTTTTTGTGCCTCCCCCTTTGCCCTTTCTACCTTTAAGCAAGAGTAGCCTGGAGTTCTTTTTGGGCTTTGCTTTTGAAATGTTTAAGCCCTCCAGAGAACTTAAAGCAGTAGTTCTCAACTTTGGCCCCTCAAGGAATCACCTGGGGAGTTTTAAAAACACTGCCACCTGAGTTCCACCCCCAACGACTCTAATTTAATTGACCTAGGATGCTCCTTGGGTGATTCCAGTGTACAATCAACTCTGAGTGTTACTGACTTCAAGGTTTCCTAGACCCGGTAAGACAAAATGAGATTTGCCAGAATGAACAAAATATCTTGGAGAAGCAGAGGAAGTAGGGAGATTCCCTGATCTAATTTAGAAAAATAGCCTTGATTTGTTACCCTGGAGTAGGAGCAATCTGGGTTCTGGCTTTCTGACAGACCCACGGAGGAGCTAAGAAGACTCTAGAGAGAATGCAGTGTGGTGTATCCAGGCCAGTGATTTTCACGCTGTGATATGCACACAAATCACCAGGGAGATCTTATTAAAATGTAGATTCTGACTCAGGGAGGTCCGGATGGGTCCTGAGAGTCTGTATTTCCAAAAAGTTCCTAGTGATCCCAATGTTGCTTGTCAAAGTGGCGAAGATCTGAATGGCCAAGGCTCTAGGCTATCTCCCTTAAGATTTCTGTATCTGGAGTTCCTGCCGCAGCTTAGCGGTTAATGCATCTCACTAGCATCCATGAGGATGCAGGTTCCATCCCTGGCCTCACTCAGCAGGTTAAGGATCCGGCGTTGCTGTAAGCTGTGGTGTAGGTCGGCAGTTGTAGCTCCGATTTGACCCCTAGCCTGGGAACCTCCATATGCTGAGAGTGTAGCCCTAACAAGCAAAAAAAAAAAAAAAAAAAAGATTTCTGTATCCATCTCAAGCATAGGACAGAGGGAGCCATGACCTGAAGTGTTCCACAGACAGGGACAGTGGACACCCGTGCAGTGACCTGGTTAGACTGATGACTGGGAAGCAGATGGACCTCATTTGCAAAGCCTTCTAGGCTAAAAAGGGAGCATATCCCACCAGGGGATCCTGGCAGATCACAGATGACCCACTCAGAAGGGGCCCAACTCAACTAGAAACCAGAGGGCATTAGAAGCCAGCCGATACAGCCCATCAAAAGTCAGCCTCCAGGGCACAGAGCAAGATGAAGAACAGAGAGCAGATCTGTTGGCAGACACATACAAAAAACCCGGCACAGTCCCTGAGAATGAGGTTAAATGTTCTGCCAGGCCAGCTAGCTTTGTCTGGGCTGCTAAAACAAAATACCATCGACTGGGTGGCTTATTATGTATAATTTCTTAATACATAATACAGTTCTGGAGACTGGAAAGTCCAAGATCAAAGCATAGCAGAGCTGGTGTCTGGAGAGAGCCTGCTTCTTCTTCTTTTTTTTAAGGGCCGCACCTTGGTACATGGAGGTTCCCAGGCTAGGGGTTGAATCGGAGCTGTAGCCACCGGCCTACACCACAGCCACAGCAATGCCAGATCCAAGCTGCCTCTGTGACATAAGTCACAGCTCATGGCAACACCAGATCCTTAACCCATTGAGTGAGGCCAAGGATCGAACCTGCATCCTCATGGATGCTAGTCAGATTCGTTTCAGCTGAGCCACGGTGGGAACTCTGGGAGCCACTTCTTGGTTTATAGATGGCATTCTTCTTACTGTGTCCTTACACATCGGGAGGGAGGGAGCTTTCTGGGGCCTCTTTTTTAAGGACACTAATTCTGTAACTGAGTAGGACTCTATGGGTCCTTCCCAGAACCACCCCATCACCATGTCCTCTGCTTGCCTCTTGTTTGTAGAAAAGCTGTAGTCTCCCAGGCCTCTCCAGAGTCATGAAAGCCTGGCTCAGGAATGAATGAATGAAATGATGTGAACATATAGTGACAAAAATGGCAGTTGGTCCAGGAGAACTGCTAAGAATTTAAATAGCAAACCAGCCATACGGCAGCCACAGAATTTTCAGTTCCTCTCTGAAGGACCTCAATAATAGTATCTGATGCACATTTCCTGAGTTGTTTTACAGATGCTTTAACCCCCACCAAATGGAAGAAGTTAACTACTTGATGACCATGAGCACTTAGCCCCCAGACCTACTGGAGCCTGAGGATTGAAAACATTAACCCCTGCTACCTCACCATCAACCCCAAGTCTTTGATTCATAAACCCTGCAACTCCCTCCCCTGGTTGGCTCAGCAGGTTAAGGACCCAGCATGTTTACTGCGGTGGCTTGGGTTGCTACTGTGGCATGGATTTGATCTCTGACCTGGGAACTTCCACATGCCATGGTGGGCTGTGGCCAAAAAATGTTTCCATAAAACCTATTGGGGAGTTTGGTTCTTTTGAACATGACCTGCCAGTTCTCCTTGCCTGCAATAAACCTTTCTTTGCTCTCAACTCTGACATTTCAGTTGAGCTTCACTGTGGGTTGAGCACACGAACTTGGGATCGACAGCAATTCCAACCTGAGGGCTTCAGCCTAACGACCCAACCACCTCCCAAAGGCCCCACTTGTCATACCATCACACTGAAGGTTAGGGTTCATTGTGTGAATTTTGGGAGAGACACAAACATTCAGGCTAGGAGCCCAATGAAAGCTCAGCCTCTGTGAGAAATTAAGTTGGTATAAAAAAGAAAGAAAATGACACCAAAGTTTGCATCTGAAATACATACATACCCCTTAGAGACAAGAGCTTACCTGAAGCGTAAATCCTGGTGAGTGGCAGATGGATTGCAACCCCAGTAGCAAAGCTTGGGAGACAATGGTTGTGACTCTGTTGGGGAACCAGTGGGCAAAGAGGTGAGTTTCAGAGGCTGCTGCTTTCAAGAATATGTTGGGAATAAGCCACATGTGCTCTCCAACCTGCCAAAAGATGACTAGTTATATTGGCCAACAAGATGGATTTCTCCTGAGAAAGGCAAGGGTATGGCAAGTTAACTTTAGGGCACCACCTCACACCCTGACTTTCTTAAAATTGAAACTAAACCTCTGACCATCTTTCTGGGAAAAGAAAGGCGCAAACCTGAGGAACTCCAATGCGGAGCAAAACAAAAAACCTATTTAGAACTGGTCTTGGCCAGCTCGAAATGTAGCAACAGTGGGTTCTGAGGCTTAACCTGAACACCTGTGAAGTTTCCTAGCATTGGAAGTTTGGCAAAGGAAGAAGTGGGTGGAGATGGCTACCAGCTTTGAGATGTGGTGAAGGGGACTGAGGGGGAAGGGTTCAGCAACACCTCTTCAAACCTGGCCAGATAGAACAGCTGTAAGTTTCCTAGGAAGCACACAGAACTCCAACTGGCACTTCATGGTTCTTTGGAAACCTAGGCGGGAGCTCCTTGTGCAGGCTCCCTAAGAATAGGCTGCCAAGGCAGAGGGACTCTGGGTCCCCGCACCTGCCTGCACGTGCCTTTATCTGTCACTAGTACAAAGGCCTGGTGACATGTTAGGAGAAACAGTGTGATGGTATGACAGGTGGGGCCTTTGGGAGGTGGTTGGGTCATTAGGCTGAAGCCCTCTTTGCCCACCAGTTCTTCCTTTGGACAAGGAAGAAGAGTTATAAATAGAGTCCAGGTCTTCTTGACCTTGACTTTTATGGCTCACACTATTACAGTGTCTCAGAAGTGGAAGGGTTTTGACACTGTACTGGGCCTTGATTAAGGAAATGAAACCACAACTAGTCCTGATCATCAGAAATTGTTCTGAGATCTACAACACATTAAGTGCCAAAATAAATCCCAGGTTAATTTAAAAGTGAAAGAATAAATATTACGACAAAAGAATTAGAAGAAAGCATGGGCAAATATTTAGGTAATCCTAAGGTGGCCAAGGCCTGTCTAAACACAAAAGCAAAAAGGACAAAATTAAAGATTTAAAAAACATATATATTTTACATATATATTTACACACATGTACACACCTATATATACATATATATTAAATTAAAAATTCTTATATGACTAAAAATCATCAAAAAATTAACAGCAGGCGTTCCTGTCGTGGCTCAGTGGTTAACGAATCCGCCTAGGAACCATGAGGTTGCGAGTTCGATCCCTGGCCTCGCTCAGTGGGTTAATGATATGGCATTGTGGTGAGCTGTGGCGTATGTTGCAGACACAGCTCAGATCCTGTGGTGCTGTGGCTGTGGTGTAGGCCGGCAGCTACAGATCCAATTTGACCCCTAGCCTGGGAACCTCCATATGCCCCAGGAGCGGCCCCAGAAAAGGCCAAAAAAAAAAAAGACAAAAAAAATTAACAGCAAACAAGTTGGGGAAAATATTTGCAACATCTATGATCATAGTTAATATCCTTAACATAAAAGGACTTTTTTTTTTTTTGTATTTTTAGGGCCCCACCTGCAGCATATGGAGGTTCCCAGGCTAGGGGTCAAATTAGAGCTATAGCTGCTGGCCTACACCACAGCCACAGCAACGCCAGATCCAAGCCACACCTGCAAACTACACCACAACTCGAGGCAACACTGGATCCTCAACCCACTGAGCAAGGCCAGGGATCAAATCTGCATCCTCATGGATGCTAGTCGGGTTCGTTTCCACTGAGCCATGATGGGAACTTTGACAAAATTTTTAACGTGGTTAATTTTATGTGTATTTTACTACAATGAAAAATGAAGGGTAAAAGGATAGAAGTTATGCGCAAAGAGCTGAGATCTTGGATAGAAATAAGAGATTGAGCTTACAGGGAAATTAATTTCCTTTATTTATTTGGCCTTGCTTGCAGCATGTGGAAGTTCCCAGGCCAGGAATCGGACAAGCCTCTGCAGTACAATGCCAGATACTTAGCCCACTGTGCCACAAGGGGATTTTGAATTTCCTTTACTACTCTGTCTTATCCCTGCAAGTGTCCAGAGACTTTCCAGAGAGTAGTTCCCAAACTCTAGGATATGGTGAAGTTTTTGCTTTTTTTTTGCTAATCTATGGGAAAATGAGAATACAGCCTAGTGAGTGTCTACAAAAAATTAAATGTTTTTGATGTTAAGAAAAGCCTGAGAGTAGTCTTTCATACCTGTTTGTTTCAGGTTTTTTTTTGTTTTTTTTTTCCAATTGGTGATGATAGTGTAAGGTAAGTTTGCAAAGAAGAGAATGTGCACACACCTCTAAAATGTCTTCATTTGGCACACAAGTGAGCTGACAACACAACATAGTCCCTCCATTTAGGGGAAAATAATGACAAATCCAGACATTTGCAAAAAAAACTGCTCTCAATTTTCATGGATGACTTAACAGCAAAATTTCATTTACTATTCCATAATACATGGTATTCTGATAAAAATACCATTTCTTTCTTTTGGATTGACTGAGATAGGGAAAAAACATAATATCCAATAATGTCAAGGATGCAAAAAAGGGGCATTCTCAAGCATTTATATCTGGATCGTAAATTGGTTTGACTTTCTGGAGAGTAAAAGTAATTTGGCAGTTTATGTTATAAACCTTAAAATGTGCTGAACTTTTGATTCAGTAGTTCCTCCTTTAGGAATTTATCCTAAGGAAATAATCAAGATAGACAAGACTCAGCCACAAAAATGCTTCTTAGAGTGCTATTTCAATAGTGAAAAATTGGCAAATGGAGTACTATGTGTTAAGATTTGACAGAGCTGGTTGGTGGGTTGAGGGATCTTCATTATTGTATTCGTTTTCTATTTTCGCTATAACAAATTGCCATGAAGTTAGTGGCTTTTTTATTTTATTTTTTTGTCTTTTTGCCATTTCTTGGGCCGCTCCCACGGCACATGGAGGTTCCCAGGTTAGGGGTCTAATCGGAGCTGTAGCCACCGGCCTACGCCACAGCAACGAGGGATCAGAGCCGGGTCTGCAACCTACACTGCAGCTCACCACAACGCCAGATCCTTAACCCACTGAGCAAGGCCAGGGATCGAACCCGCAACCTCATGGTTCCTAGTCAGATTCATTAATCACTGAGCCATAATGGGAACTCCAAGCAATCTTAATTACACTTGCCATATAACCACACATTCTAGGGATGAAAACATTATCTTTGGAGGCTATGATTCTGCATATGCAATTGTATTAATCCATGTACTTATCTGTCTGAAAATATATTAACTAATATTTTCAATAGTATAAAAAAAAAACCCAGCCCTAGTGTCCAACTTAGTGTATGGATGAAAAGAGGATTATTCACAGGATGAATGCTATGTGCCCATTAGAAGTCATAATGTAGGAGAATATAGAGTGCCAGAGTGATGTTCATTATACAGTAATGGGGTGCAAGTCTATAATAGAATATGCGCAAGAGATATGAATTACGTAAAACCAAACCCCAAACATATATGCAACTGACTAAAAAAATGTTTATAAGCCTATAGGTCAAAATATTAAAATGTTTACTTCTCAACGGTGTTTAAATTTCTTCTCTTTTTCTTCACTTTCCTAAATGTGTATTACACATGGATTATTTTTTCGGAGAAATAAAAGCTGATCGAGAATGTCTAATTTGGACACTTTTCTGGTCAAGCGCCTCCCTGTTTTCTAAGCTTTTGATCAGACTCGCTCACACCCAATCCACAGGACTGTCCTCCTCAGCAAAAACATTTCAAGTCTGGCTATCGGTGACACTCAACCGTTTTTTCAGCCTGAGCTGTTCGCTCTGCAAAGTGTGATCCCCAGTATAGGAAGGAGAACAAAGCCCGGCAGCGAATCGGTGCTCATTAAAACCGTTTTCAGGGCCAGGCAAACCCAAGGCACAGCAGCATCCCGCAAAGAATTTAACAACCGGTACCTTGAAAGCCAGATGAGCAAGTATACGAGTCTTTTATAATCTCACTGGCACATTTTAATGGTTTTAATTAATCACAGTTTTTAATACACACACGAACAGAACATAGGCACCTCCCACGTGCCCGCCCGCAGAGCGGCAGGAGAGTGGAGGGCTTGGCGTGGGGTTCTCGGACCAGCCACTCAGAGTGCCCAGCCAGGTCCGCTCTGCAGTGGTTGCCTGCGCCCCAGAGGCCCAACGTGGCTCCCTACCCGCCATACACCAGTTGAGCCTGGCCCCTGGCACCACCGGCCCGGTGCGAAGCTTTGAGGGCCGCGGCCCTAGCCTAGGGACCCGCTAGGATCGCGGGCTTTGGGAGCTCGGATGGGCGTGCCCCTCCGCACCTCCCCTGGACGGGTCCCGGGGATCGCGGCCAGAGCCCGCTCCCACCACCGAGAGGAGAGCCTAGAGTGGACGCGCCCGCCGCTCCTCCCAGCCTCCTCCATCCCGGAAGTTGACGCCGCGCTCCAGGTCGCGTGCGGCTCGCCGAGGGTATAGCATAGCTGTCTGGAAGGGCTGTGCTTTGCAAAAGGATCAACATGCCTGTGAGTTGTTTACTTTCAGGCTTCGCTTTGGTTTTGGCCGTCTCCGTCGGCCGAGGGGTCCCTGGGGCGGGCTAGCTCGATGTCTCCGCGGGCCCCCGGGGTTCCCTGCCGATCGCGGCTCGGCAGCACGGATCAAGCGGCTCTTTTCGCGCGTGGCGGACTTGTTGGGACTTGTCCGGGCGGCGCGGCGTGTCGGGCCCTGCTTGGGCGTGGAGCGCACGGTCTGGAGTCGGTGGCTGGGAGGGGACAGCTCCCGAGTAACTTAACTCTGCTCTCTTGGGTTCCGGCGCGCACCCGCGAGGCTTCTTGCTCTCCTTTCGCTTCGTGGTTCTTGCCCCCTCTGCCTTTTCCGTAGAAATTTCCTACTTGTTTCCTTTTTAAAAACTGTCTTCGCTGTTGCCATACACATTAACTCTATCAAGGACAGTCATGCGTCAGGCACTTAAGAGTTCTTGTCAGATCAGATGTTGAACCCTGGGGGCAGAAATCATCTCGATGTTGGCATTATCGGATCTACCTCGGCGATTTCTACTCTCGGCGGGTTCAGGGATCACGTTCTTACTTAACACCTGAGTTTTATTTTCACTGGAGACTGTTGTTAAAGTGAAGAAGAACGGCTCTAACCTTACCATATGTTTCCCGATCGTCGTAAAGCCCCTTTATGGGACTTGGAGAACACAAGCATTATAAAAAGTATTAGTGAAAGTTAACAGCCTTTAAACAATTATATATATATATATATATATATATGTAGAGAGAGAGCGCGCCTCTTCTGAGTATGACTGTTATTCTATTTTTGCATGTATATCTCGCCCATGATTAAATCTGCCAGAGTTGTGGTTTCATTCTAGTAGTAATAATATGCTTTTTTATTCAGTTGGCTAGAGATTTACTGCATCCTTCCTTGGAAGAGGAGAAGAAAAAACATAAAAAGAAACGTCTGGTTCAGAGTCCAAATTCTTACTTTATGGATGTAAAATGTCCAGGTAAAACTTCAAACCTTAATACTTTTTAAAGGAAAATTTCTGTAAGGATTATTTAGTGTGTTGTGTAGTGTTTAGATATAGGACCCTGGGTTGTGTAGAAGTGGGATTAAAGAATTGGAGTGTCATAAGGGTTATTTCCATAATAAACCACTGTGGAAACATTTGGGGGAGGGGTGTCAGAACATGGGACTCCCAAGCTGACATGATGTTTAACTTATTAAATCTTTAAGCTGTTCAGATGATGAGTTTTCTTTTTCAATATGCAGTGACAAGTATATTGATTCTTCAATATAAAGCTGTGGGGCTCAACAGCATGGCCATTGTTCAGGTGTAAACACTTCATGATTCTTTATTTATATGTATTGGGAAATGATCATCACAATGTTTAGTTAATATCTGTCACCATGATTATAAAATTTTTTTTCTTATAAGAACTTTTAAGATATACTCAGCAATTTTCACATATTCAATACATTCAATACAGTATTATTAACTATAGCCACTATCATGCTGTATTTTTTTTTTTTTTTAAGGCTGCACCTGTGTCATATGGAGGTTCCCATGCTAGGGGTTGAATCAGAGCAGCAGTTGCTGGCCCATACCACAGCCACAGCAATGCAGGATTCAAGCCTCATCTTTGGCCTACACCACAGCTCACAGCAAAACACTGGATCCCTGACCTACTGAGCAGATCCCTAACCTACTGAGCAAGGCCAGGGATCAAACCCCAGTCCTTGGCTCCTAGTTGGGTTTGTCACCACTGAGCTAACAACAGGAAGCTCCACCATGCTGTATCTTCACGTATAAAATATATACCAGATTTTGAAGATGTAGAATGGGGATAAAAAGCTTTGATTTACATGTTGAAATGATAATCTTTTTGAAGTGTTGAGTTCAATAGAATATATTATTTTTACCTTAAAAAAAAAAAAAGATAAATTTTTTTTGGGCCACACCCACAGCATGTGGAAGTTCCCCGGCCAAGGATCAAACCTGTGCCATAGACCCAACCCAGGCTGCTGCAGTGATATGCCCAACACTTAACCCATTGACCACAACAGAACTCCAAAATCTTGGCTACTCCAAAACCTTTTTAATGAAGCTACTAGTAGAAAAGTTTAAGCTGCATGTATGACTTGCTACTGCACGGCACTGAAGTTCCTAATCTTTTAAAGTTCCTAACCTACTACAAGGTCTTTAGTAGAAATGTGTTGAACAGGTGCTGGGATTTCCTTCTGCTTTTCACTTTTAACACTGCCTTTTTTTTTAGGTTGCTACAAAATTACCACGGTTTTCAGCCATGCTCAGACAGTGGTGCTTTGTGTAGGTTGTTCAACAGTGTTGTGCCAGCCGACAGGAGGGAAGGCCAGACTCACAGAAGGTAAATCATTTAGCATTTGCTAACCCAGTGATGAAATTTTATGATTTCAAAGTCTCTCTCTTTACTAAAAATCAGTTTAAAAGAAATCTTAAACTCGTAATTACCAAAATAATTTTTAAAATTTTAGGAGTTCCTGTTGTGGCGCAGTGGAAATGAATCCGACTAGGAACTGTGAGGTTTCGGGTTCGATCCCTGAACTTGCTCACTGGGTTAAGGATCTGGCATTGCTGTGAGCTATGGTGTAGGCCAATGGCTACAGCTCTGATTAGACCCCTAGCCGGGGAACCTCCATATGCCATGGGTACAGCCCTAAAAGGACAAAAAGATAAAAAAAAAAAAAATAATAATAATAAATAAATTCCACTCTTAAAAAAAATTTATTGAAGTATAGTTGATTTAATTTCCGCTGTATAGCATAGTGATTCAGTTATGCATACAAATATATATTATGTATAATGTGTGTATACACACACACACACACACACACACACACATACTATATACACACACGCTTTTTTCAGGGGGGAGTGGCATATGGGAGTTTCAGGGCCAGGAATCAAATCTGAGCCAAAGTTGTGGCAGTGCCACATCCTTTAATCCACTGCACTGGGCTGGGGAGTGAAACTGCACCTCCACAGCAACCTGAGCCACTGCAGTAGGACTCTTAACCAACTGTGCTATAGCAGGAACTCCTATGCTCTTTTTTTTTTTTTTTTTAATATTATTTTCCATTATGGTTTATCATAGAATATTGAACATAGTTCTCTGTTATACAGTAGGACCTTGTTTATCTCCTCCATGTGTAAAAGCTTACATCTGCTAACCCCAACCTCCCACTCCATCCCTCCCCAAAATAATATTTATCTTTCACTGTGTGCTGTTTTAGTAAAGAGATGCCCTGTTCGATTGGATAAGTTTGTACTTTTGACCTTGCAAATAATTTCTTTAACTATTACTTTTCTTAGTTTAGAATACCTAATTCTGTTCTACTTAGTCAATTTGCCAAACTTGGAATATTGGACATAAATCTGATTGGAGCAAAAGAATAACTACATATAGATTTCTGAAAACATAGGATTTAAAAATTTCTCCTGTAAATATTGCTTCATATGTATTTGGTACATATGATTTAAGATGGGTTTTAATCATTGCTAGCTGAGCAATAGATTACTATAATTGAAATGTCAGAGGTTTGATTTCTCTGAGCAACTACTTATGGTTAATATCTAATATTAATTCTTGCACTTCTGTGTACTAATAAAAAATACTTTTGTATATAATTCTCTTTTTTCTTTATGCTTTTTAGGGCCACCCCTGCGGCATATGCAAGTTCCCAGGCTAGGGTCAAATCGGAGCTACAGCTGCTGGCCTACGCCACAGCTACAGCAACGCCAGATCTGAGCTGCATCTGCGACCTACCCCACAGCTCACAGCAATGCTGGATCCTTAACCCACTGAGTGAGCCCAGGGATCAAACCCATGTCATAGTTACCAGTTGGGTTTGTAACCTGCTGAGCCACAATGGGAACACCTCTGTATAATTCTCCATAATAGTACTTATTGATTTATAATTCCATAATGATATTTGAAATCTGCTTTTGATATTTTGGGGAACTATGAATTTCATGTTATTCTCACTGGAAGAGTTATAAGTGGATTGGCATAAATCCAGGATCTATTTGCGTGACCTGGTGAGATCTCTGAAGTCATCATATGATATTTAAATACAGTATTACCCTTAAAAATGTACTTGCAAGATTTCCAAAACCTTTATATCATGCTATGATCCTAGAATTTTGTGCCTGTGTGCTGACAGATGATTAAAAGGGTATGTCTCTTTCCTAATAGGTCTGAAATGAACTCTAATCAGAATTACAACATTTGAGGAACAGGAGTGACAGTTATAGTCACACCAGAGTAAATTTAAATATAAAAGATTTCTTTTTAGCACAGTTCTGGTATAAAAGAATAAATAACCTATACATGAATATTAATCTAAATTAATATTGCTAAAACTTAAGTGTTTTATATAAAAAGTACTTTTTGTCATTAAGACTCTATACCAGAGATAGAAGAGACTTGTTTTTAATGCTCTTGTGATTTCCTTTGCAGGATGTTCATTTAGAAGAAAGCAACACTAAGGATGCACACAACCTTTTGAATTTCGTTCTATCGCAGAAAGCCTTATCAGTTCAGTAAATCTAGTTAATCTACCAAGATAATGTCATTAGGTTCAATTTTATAAGGAATACAATAGCACTCTCATATTTTGGTGTTAGTTTTTCAATAAAGTTTTGATTATGGGCTATTTAACTCTTTTTCTTTTTTTCAAGTATATGTGAGTATTCTATACACATATATATACTGTGTATGTGAATTTTGGTTTAACTTTATTATCGTGGGGCCATGCCTGCAGCATGTTCCAGGGCCAGGGGTTAAACCTGTGCCACAGCAGTGACAACACCAGATCCTTAACCCCCTGAGCTAAGAACATAGCTTAAACATTTTAAAAAGGATATTCTGATTAGTTTGTGTCTCATTTCAAGAGCAGGAACCCTGAATATTTGATTTTTCAGTCCTTTACCAAATTGCTATAAAGGGGCTAAATGGAAAGAAGCATTATTTGTTAATTCTAAATATAGTTTTGGTATTGTAACTATGTATGGAGATATTTATAGAAGTACGTTTAATGCAGTAACAATCCTAGTGTAATGCCTTGGATATATGTGCCCATAACATACTACATAATTTAGTACCAGTAACTGCAGTGGGGGTATGAGTTATAGGAAGCTTTTTTGGGTGAAGAAAATTTGAGAGGGGGAATCAAGAGTAGCATGATTTAGCTTAGTATGTCTTGGCTGGGGCAGTAGATGTTGAATTCTCTGCTCCAGACAAGTGAGCACTCCTGACTATAAAATGTGTTGAGTGGCTCTGTTACCTTGTCATTTTTATGGTTTATGAAGTGACCCTGAGTAGTTAGGAAATAGAGTATATTTCCGTCTTCAGTCCCTCCATGACTGCTCCTTAGACTGGGAAGATAACTGCTTCTCATTCAACCTGTTGCCTTTAAGGAAGGTACTTAAAGACAGCCATTTTCTATCAGGAGGTATTCCTGCATATACACTCCCAATCCGAGACACAAATCCTTTAACATAATCAATCATATCTCAGAGGAATGTTGCATTGAGGATTGGAGAACTATGGATAGTTTGGGATGTATTTAATAATATGGGGAAGTAGCTAACTCAAGAGCTTCCCTAGCTTTCTTGCTTTATGGCATCCTTATAGAGTCTCAGTAAGTTTTTCACACAGCCCCTTGGCCAAAAGAAATATCTAATAGTTGGAGTTCCCTGTTTGCCTAGTGGTTAAGAACCCAGTATAGTCACTGCTGTAGCTTTGGTTGCTGCTGTGGCTTGGGATTGCCCACCCCAAAATATTTAACAGTTAATTTATTAAGTAGTTAGGTTCTAATAACTTTTGAAAAGGTGAGGTTCTAACAACTTTTCAAACAGCCATTTAAAAAAAAAACCATGTAAATTAAAAGCAAAAGTGATCATTTTTATCTCATTCCTAAATGACCTACTAATGGAATAAATGTGCCTTTTGGGCATTGCATTTTCTCAAAATTGGGTCAGAATGGACACTGCCATCCTCATTTCATCTACACTGATATTTCTTGGCCACACCCGCAGCATGTGGAAGTTCCCAGGCCAGGGATCAAACCCGTGTCACAGCAGCAACCCCAGGTGCTGCAGTGACAACACCATGTCATTAACCCACTGTACCACAAGGGAACTCCCTACATTGATTTTTGCATAGTACTTTTTAGCACAGCAATGGCCCCAAAACCAACTTCACCAAGATACATCATCAAAGGGAATGTGGTGCTATCTAATATAACAGAACTACCTGGAACTAGAAGTTTGCATAGTATCCAACAGACTTCAAGTATAAATGTTTTTCCCATGGTGCCCTGAGGCACCTAAGCTTGCACAGTTTAGGAACCTTGGTTCCAAGGAGAGCCAGTGGGGAAGATGGATGTGGAAATATTCCCATATGGATATAGAAAGGAGCAAAATCTATGGTAACTAGGGAGCAGATTCCTGAAAAATTTCTCGGAAATAGTATCAAAAGAATGTTTTCCTCTAATACTATTGTTTATATTGACATCTTTTTTTTTTTTGTCTTTTTTATGGCTGTACCCGAGGCATTTCGAAGTTTCCAGGCTAGGGGTTGAATTGGAGCTGTAGCCACTGGCCTACATCACAGTCACAGCAATGCAGGATCCAAGCTGCGTCTGTGACCTACACCACAGCTCATGGCGACGCCAGATCCTTAACCCACTGAGCAAGGCCAGGGATCCAACCTGCATCCTCTTGAATACTAGTCAGATTCATTTCCACTGAGCGACGACGGGAACTCCACTTCATTTTTTAATGTAAATGTATTTTTAAAGGAAAGCTTACATCTTCCATAAATTTAAAAGTTAAAGAATATAAAGATAAATAAAAATAAAGGGAAATTCTTGGCTTCTGATCTGATTGGGTAACAAATGGTTTCTTATCTGATTGCCCTGTAAGTCATCTGATAAAGTTCAGATTTTTGAGATATACTGTAGATACCATAAAGTTCAACACTTTACAATGTAAACTGCAGTGGTTTTTTAGTATATTCACAACATTGTGGAACCACTACCACTATCTAATCCCAGACAATTTTCATCACTCCAAAAAGAAACCCCATACTCAGTAGCATTCACTCCCTACTGCTTCCTTCTCCCAGCTCCTGACAACCACTAATATACATTCTAGCTCCTTGGATTTGCCTATCTTGTACATTTTATATAAATGGGATCATATAATATGTAGCCTGTTGTGTCTGGCTTCCTTTGCTAGCATAATGTATGTCATAGCCATTCATGCATGTATCAGCACCTCATTCCCTATTTTGACTGACTTGTATCCTGTAGTAAGAGTATGTAACATTTTGTTTATTATCAGTTAGTGGACATTTGGGTTGTTTTCACTTTTTGGCTATTATGAATAATGCTTCTGTGAGCTGTGTGTACAAGTTTTTGTGTAGACATATTTTTAAGTTCCAAGGGGTGTTATACCTTAGAATTGCTGGGTCATATAGTAATTCCGTATTTAGGTTTTGAGGAATTGCCCGTTTTACAAAGTGGCTATGTCATTTTACAAACCTGCTAGCAATGCACAAGTATTCCAATTTCTCTTCCTTCTTGCCAATACTTGTTATTGTCTGTTTTTTCATTGTAGCCATCTTAGTCTGTGTGAAGAGTTCTCTCATTAGTGTTTGATATACATTTCCCTGATGACAAGTGATGTTGACCGTATTTAAATGTGCTTATTGGCCATTTGTATATCTTCTTTAGAGAAATGTCTGTTCAGATCTTTGTTACCTTGTAATAAGAGTTCTTATGTATTCTACATACCAATCCCTTATATACATTATTTGCAAATCTTTTCTCTCATTCTGTAGGTTGTCTTTTTTACCATTTGTCCTTAGAAACACAAACATTTTATTTTATTTTTTTCTTTTTTTGGCCACCCCCGTGGTATATGGAAGTTCCCAGGCCAGGGATCGAATCTGAGCCAGAGCTGCAACCTACACTGCAGCTGTAGCAATGCCAGGATCCTTAACCTACTATACCAGGCTGGGGATCAAACCAGGGGCTCTATAGAGACAAGCCAGATTATTAACCCACTGCACCACATCAGGAACTCCCCAAATATTTTAAATTTTTATAAAGTTAATCTAATTTTTTGTTGTTTCTTGTCTTTTGGTATCATATCTAAGAAATTATTGCCTAAACCAAGTTCACAGAGATTTGTGCTTATTTTCTTCTAGGAGTGTTATAGTTTCAGTTCTTATATTTTAGGTTTGAATTTTGCATATGGTGTGAAGCAGGGGTCCAACCTCCATTCACTAATTCTTTTCAATGGCTGCACAAGTTTGTGGTGTGGAAGTGCCATAATTTATTCATCATTATTCTACTGAGGGCCACTTTTTTCTAGTTTTTTTCTGCTATAATCAGTGTTGCCATAAACATTTAAATATGTTCTTAATAACAGTGTTTTCATTTCTGTGGGTTAGATTTCCAGGAGTGGGACTGCTCCTTGGCAAGATACTGTATTCTTAACAAGGGATTGCTTTTTATTACCAATATATGAAAATATTTTCCCCCTTCTCCACCTCTTCCATTAATAAATGGAGTCTATATTTTTTGCCACTTTGATGATTAAAAGCTTGTTTACCATTGTTATTCTAATCTGTATACCTGATTACTGATGAGTTTGGAAATGAAAAGAAGTCAGAATAAGCTACTATCTTCCAAAGATTCATTCTCATTTGCCTTTCTTAACAACAAAAAAATTTGTCATATTAGAAACATAGCTAAAAATAGTAGAAATATACTTTTCTGCTGGTGCTGTAACAAACTACCACAAACTTGGTGGCTTAAAATAACAAATTTATTATCTTACGGTTTTGGAGGTCAGAAGTGCCAAACATATCTCTTCGGGCTAAAACCAAGGTGTACATTCCTTCTGGAGGTTCTAAAGGGAGAATATGTTTCCTGGTCTTTTCCAGCTTCTAGAGGCTATGTACCTATATTCCTTGGTCAGTGGCTCCATATCACTCCATCCTCTGCTTCTGGCATCACATCTCCTCTGACTCTGACCTCCCACCTTCCTCCTATAGGGACCTTTGTGATTATATAGGGCTCACCTGGATAATCCAGGATAATCTCTCTATTTCAGGATCCTTAATTTCATTACACCTGCAAAATCACTTTTGCTATGTAAGGTAACATTCACACATTCTGGGGACTAGGATGTGGACATTTGGGGGGGAGCATTTATTCTCCCTGTCAAAAATACAAAGTTGAAAAATTCTCTTCCAAATCTGAAAACAGATTCTGTCTGAAATTAAAAAAACAAGTGAACAAAAAACTCCATGCAAACAAAAGTCCAGGACTAGATGGATGGCTTCATTGGGGAGTTGTGCCAAACATGCCAAGAAGAACTTAAACCTATTCTTCTCAAACTCTTCTACAAAATTTAAGAGGGAACACTCCCAAAGTCATTCTATGAAACCACCATCACCCTAATACTAAAAGCAGACAGACGAGACCAAAAAAAAAAAAAAAAAAATTACAGGCCACGATACTGATGAACATAGATGCAAAATTTCTCAACAAAATATTAGCAAACTGAATTCAACAACACAAAAAAAATCAGACACCATGACCAAAATGGATTCATTTCAGGACCACAAGGATGGTTCAACATATGCAAATCAATCAATGTGATACCCCATACCAATAAAAGACAAAAACCACATGATCATCTCAATAGATGCAAAAAAAGCATGTGATAAAGTTCAATGTCCATTTATGATAAAAAACTCCTACTAAAGTAAATATAGAGGGAACATATCTCAACAAAATAAGAGCTATTTATGACAAACCCATAGCCAACACAACACTCAATGGTAAAAAGCTGAACACCTTCCTGCCAAAATGTGGAACAAGACACAGATACCCACTCTTATCGCTTCTACTCAACATAGTATTGGAAGTACCAGCCACAGCAATCAGACAAGAAAAATAAATAAATGTTATCCAAATTAGAAGGGAAGGGTAAAGTTATTATATACAAATAACATGCTACAATATATAGAAAGCCCTAAAGATGCCACATAAAAACTACTAGAACTGATAAACAAATTCAGTAAGGTAGCAGGACACAAGATTAACATACATATAAGTTGCATTTCTTTACACTAACAATGAAATACCAGAGAAGGGAAAAAAATTCCTTTTAAAATTACATAAGAAAAGGAGTTCTAATTCTGGGCAGCAGAAACAAATCTGACTAGTATCCATGAAGATGCAGGTTCAATCCCTGGCCTCGCTCAGTGGGTCAGGGATCTGGCCTTACCATGAGCTGTGGCATAGGCTGCAGATGCAGCTTGGATCCCACATTGCTGTGTCTCTGGCATCGGCTGGCAGTTGTAGTTTCACTTTGACTCTTAGCCTAGGAACTTCCATATGCCAAGGGTGTGTCCCTAAAAAGCCACACACACACACATACACACACACACACACACACACACACACACACACACACGTCACATAAAAAAAACCAACAAAACCTAGGAATAAACCTGACCAGGAGGTGAAAGACTTATATGCTGAGAACTATAAAACACTGATAAAGGAAATCAAAGATGATTCAAAAAAGTGGAAAGATATCCCATGCTCTTGGATTGGAAGAAGTGATTGTTAAAATGATCACACTACCCAAAGCAACCTACAGATTTAATGTGATCCCTACCAAATTACCCAAGACATTTTTTCACAGAACTAGAACAAATAATCCTAAAATTTATATACAACCATTAAAGGTCCAGAATTGCCAAAACAATCCTGAGGAAAAAGAAAAAAGCTGAAATCATAACCCTTCCAGATTTCAGACAATACTACAAAGCTGCAGTAATCAAAACAGTGTGGTGCTGGCACAAAAACAGACAAATGGATCAATGGAACAGAACAGAGAGCCCAGAAATGAACCCAAACACCCATGGTCAATTAGTTTCTGACAAAGGAGAAAAGAATATACAATGGAAAAAAGACAGTCTCTTTGACAAGTAGTATAGGGAAAGCTGGTCAGTTGCACTGTAAATCAATGAAGTTAGAACACACTCTCACATCTTACACAAAAATAAACTCAAAATGGCTTAAAGATTTAAACATAAGACATGACACCATAAAGCCCCTAGAAGAAAAAAAAGGCAAAACATTCTCTGACATAAATCATAGCAATGTTTACTTAGGTTGGTCTCCCAAGGCACAGAAATAAAAGCAAAAATAAGCGAATGGGACTAAGTCAAACTTAAAAGCTTTTGCATGTCAAAGGAAACCACACAACAAAATGAAAAGACAACCTACGGACTGGGAGAAAATATCTGCAAATGAGGCAACCAACAAGGGCTTAATTTACAAAATATACAAATAGCTCATAAACTCAGTAACAAACAACCCAATCGAAAAATGGGCATAATAGACACTTCTTCAGAGAAAACATACAGATGGCCAACAGCACATGAAAAGATGCTCAACACACTAGTTCCTGCTGTGGTGCAATGAGATCAATGATGTCTCTGTAGTGGCAGGGATGTGGGTTCGATTCCTAGCCCAGTACAATATGTTAAGGATCTGGCATGCTGCCATGGTGGCATAAGTTGCAACTTCAGCTCAGATTCGATCCCTGGTCTGGGAACTCCATATGCCATGGGGTGGCCAAAAAGGAAAAAAAAAAAAAAGATTAACATTGCTAATTATTAGTGAAAAGCAAATCAAAACTATAATGAAGTAGCATCTCACACCAGTCAAAATAGCTATCATCAAAGAGTCTGTAAATAACAAATGCTGGAGAGGGTGTGAAGAAAAGGGAACCCTCCTACACTGTTGGTGGGAATGTAAATTGGCGCAGCCATTATGGAGAATAGCATGGAGGTTTCCTTAAAAAAGCACAGTTGCCACATGAACTAGTGATCCCACTCCTGGGCATATATCCAGAGAAAACTGTAATTTGAAAAGATACATGCACCCTTGTGTTCACAGCAGCACTGCTTACAGTAGCCAAGACATGGAAACAACCTAAATGTCCATTGACAGACAAATGGATAAAAACGATGTGATACATCTTTATAATGCAATACTACTCAATCATAAAAAGAATGAAGAAATGCTACTGCAGCAACATTGATAAACCCAGAGATTATCATACTAAGTAAAGTAACTCAGACAGAGACAGACAAATATCATATGATGTCGCTTACATGTGGAATCTATTATATGACACAGATGAATTTATGTATGAAAGAGAAACAAACTCAGATAGAAAACAAGCTTATGGTTACCAAGGGGGAAAAGGGATGGGGGAAGGATAAATTAGAAGTTTGAGATTAGCAGATACAAACTACTGTATATAAATTGGATATAAAAGAAGATTCTACTGTATACCACAGGGAACTATATTCAATATCCTCTAATAAACTATAATGGTAAAAATAGGAAAACAGATATATATAGAGAACTGAATCACTTTGCTGTATACCAGAAACTAACATAATTGTAAATGAACTATTCTTCAATTTTAAAAAAACTGAGATTCTGGAAATATGTCTTTGTAATTTTAATGGCAAAAACTTAAATTTTTTTCTGGAAGGTTTAGAGTTCACTACTGCATTTACAAAGAAAAAAGATTTCTTTATAGAATTATGACCTTATCTTGTAAACTTTTAGGATTTTTACAGCTACATTTTTAAATGATTTTTTTCCCATTATAGCTAGTTTAC
This sequence comes from Phacochoerus africanus, assembly GCF_016906955.1. Lineage (NCBI taxonomy): Eukaryota > Metazoa > Chordata > Mammalia > Artiodactyla > Suidae > Phacochoerus > Phacochoerus africanus. The sequence continues at coordinate 110,965,152 of NC_062545.1, forward strand.
AGTGTTCTGTCAATTTTCTACTATACAGAGAGGTGAACCAGTCACACATACATGTATACATTCTTTTTTCTCATATTATCATGCTCCATCACAAGTAACTAGACATAGTCCCCAGTGCTATACAGCAGGATCTCATTGTTTATCCATTTACATTTTCAACTATAGGCATAAAGAATTATATCAAGTTAATCAGTCAACAGGGACCTGCTGCATAGCCCAGGAAACTCTGTTCAATATTGTGTAATAACCTATATAGGAATGGATATATGTATATGTATAACTGAACCACTTTGCTGTACAGCAGAAATTAACACTGTAAATCAACTATACTTCAGTAACAATTTAAAAAAAATTATATCAAGTTAAGATATTTGCTTATTGATCCAGGCACAAATAACCCCTGAAACTTGTTTCTTAGGGGATGTCAGAAGAGCTAAGTTTCTCAGTTTACCTCTGTTTTTCCTATTTTGGCTCAGTACCCCACTACTGTACCAAGTCTACTATTATTTTCTTGCCTAGCAAAACTTCATCTTGGAAAAAAATGAGAGAGAATAGTCCTGTAAGATTTAGTTGAAAGCCTACATTTAAATTTTTTCTTAGGCAAGCAGGTTTAGTTTCAATTATTCTACAGAAACAGAATATTGGAGCTGCCGCTGCCTTCTGGACCTAGAGCTCAGGAAACAGCAGCTTGAGCTCTGCCCAATGTTTTATGTTTGTGTTCCTAAGTTCCTGAGTGTCTTTTTCATTTTCTCATTTCACATTTTATATATCATGCTATGTATTTAAGAGAGGGGTATGTGTAAAAAGCATGATTCTGTGTCATCTGTCTTTAATTTGCATATTAATAATAAAAGTTGTGTATTTTTTTATTTACAGCCAGATTTACTAAAGAAATAACGGCATTTGCAGCAACATGGATGGACCTAGAAATTATCATGCTAAGTGAGTCAGGCAGACAGTGAGGCACCAACATCAAATGCTATCAATTACATGTGGAATCTAAAAAAAGAACACAATGAACTTCTTTGTAGAACAGATACTGACTCACAGACTTTGAAAAACTTATGGTTTCCAAATGAGACAGGTTGGAGGTGGGGGGATACACTGGGGTTTTGGGATGGAAATGCCATAAAATTTGGTTGTGATGATTGCTGTACAACTATAAATGTAATAAAATTCATTGAGAAATTTAAAAAAATAAAGCCCCAATAAATGTTAATTTTTATTCATTTTACGTGGCTTATTATTATTATTTTGGATGCACCCATGGCATATGGAAGTTCCTGGGCCGGGGACTGAATCTGAGCCACAGCTGTGACCCACACTACAGCTGCAGCAGCTCAGGATCCTTAAGCCACTGTGCCAGGCTGGGGATCAAACCAGTACCACCAGAGACAATGATGGATCCTTAGCCCACAGTGCCACAGCGGGAACTCCACATGACTTTAAATTTTTTATTAAAAATTGCTTCTATAAAATTTCATGCCACTAACCGTCCTTTTATTGCTCTATAAATTTTTAGAGATGCTTTTTCATATAGGCAGACAAGATAATGGTTAGAACAGGCTTTTGAGTCAGATATACCTGGATTTGAAATGAGTTCTAATGATTAATGGTTATATGACTTTGGGTAAAATAAAGATAATTTCTACTTACTAGGGTTGTTTTGAAGATAAAATGAGTTAACATATACAAAATGCTAAGCACAAATGTTTAACACATAGCAAGCACAGTTAATACTATTCTTCTAAATAAAAAAAAAAGGATCCTGTCTGTTCAAAATCAAGTACTTTCAAGTTCTACTTTTTCTCCCAAATTATTTATTTATCTCATAACCACACCAGAGCATAGCTAACTACCGGTGCAAAGCAAGCCACCCCAGAATCTAGGGGCTTAAAATAATGACAACTTACTCTTTTTCATGATTCTGTGGGTTGGTCTCACCTGGGCTCCCTCTTTTGTCTGCATTCCTATGGAGGCTCAAGGGCACTGGAAGGTCCTAGATGCCTTCAGTCACTTATATGGCAGCTGGTGCTGGCTCTCAGCTGGGTAGCTCAGTTCTCCATGTGGCCTCCTACCATCCAGTAAGCTAGTCTGGCTTCCTTACATGGCAGTGGTGGGGCAGCATTTTCAGAGGGTAAAGATGGAAGCTTGATGGCCTCTTGAAGCCTAAGGTCTGGAACTCATGCAACATAATTTCCACCACATCCCATGAGTCAAAGCTAGTCACAGGGCCAGCCCAGGTTGGGAGGAGAGAAACAGATACCACCTTTGGCTGGCAAGAGAGGCAAAATCACAGTGCAAAAGGAGCATGCACAACAGAATGGGAAGAATTTGTGGCCATTAAAAAATTTACCATGTGTTGGTAGAACTCCAGTATTTATCAAGGTATTCATTCTCCAATCCATGAACATGTCAAAAATCCTTTTTTTCCCCTTCTTTTTATGGCTATACCTGTGGCATATGACTGTGGCCAGGAGTCAAATTGGAGCTGCAGCTGTGGCCTATGCCACAGCCATGGTAACAATGAATCCAAGAAGCATCTGTGAACTATGCTGCAGCTTGCAGCAATGCCAGTTCCTTAACCCACTGAGAAAGGCCAGGGATCGATCCTCCATCCTCACAGAGACAACGTCAGGGTCCTTAACCCACCGAGCCACAACAGGAACTCCCACAATCAATTCTTAAATGCCTTATTCATTTCCCTTCTTCTGGATAAACACAGAATATAAGTGGGAAATTTACATTAGAGGAAATCCGGATGGCCAGTGAACAAATGAAAATAAGTCTAATTTGATTAACAATAGGTAAATGCAAGTAAAACTAATCAGATATCATTTATCATCCATTGCATAGTCAAAAATTACAAGTGAGTGCTGGTACACAAACAACAAAATTAGGTTCAATCATATAAAACTGTCCATATTCAAGCATTTTTGACCTAGAAAAATAGCAATTTCATACAGTTCAAACTAAGAAAATGATGTTCCTTACAGCATTGCATATAATAGTAAAAAAGAAAAAATCCATCAAATAAAAGACTATAATGTGATAGTCTTACAATGCAGTATTTATAACCAGTTAAACAAACTAGATTTATATTTATCAGCTTGACCAGATCACAAAAACAATGTTAAAGGGGGAATATAGAAAACATGTATACTATGATGTCATTTGTATAAATGTAAATTACACAATTTAATATTATGTCTTAGATATGGATACTACACATGGCTGTGAAAGTATTCATCAAGGGACTGGAAGGATATACACCAACTCCTGACGGCAGCTGCCTGCAGCGTAAAAGGAGTACAATTTTGGGTGGTGCTCCTAGGGGTCTTCAGCTTTATCTGTTATCTTTTCTTATTATTTTAAAATGAATAAAATTTTACTAAATGCTAACATTTGAAATTCTGGGTATTGGGAGTTCCTGTCATGGCTCAGCAGAAATGAATCCAACTAGGAACCATGAGGTTATGGGTTTGATCCCTGGCCTTGCTCAGTGGGTTAAGGATCCAGCGTTGCTATGAGCTGTGGTGTAGGTCGCAGACATGGCTCAGATCCCACGTTGATGTGGCTGTGGTGTAGGCTGGCAGCTACAGCTCCAATTAGACCCCTAGTGTGGGACTCTCCATGTGCTGCAGGTGCAGCCCTAAAAAGAAAAAAAAATTCTGGGTATTGGGATTACATGAGTGTTTGCCATATGAACCTTTTGTGCTTGGTAGTTTTTTTGTTTTTGTCTTTTTAGGGCTGCACCCACGGCATATGGAGGTTCCCAGGCTAGAGGTCGAATTGGAGCTGTAGCTGCCGGCCAACACCACCACCACGGCCACATCAACGCAGTTCTGAGCCTTGTCTATGACCTACACCACAACTCACAGCAACGCTGGATCCTTAACCCACTGAGCGAGACCAGGGATCAAACCCATGATCTCACGGATACAAGTAGGGTTCATTAACCCCTGAGCCATGATGAGGACTCCAGTTTTTTTATTTCACAAAAATTAAAGATCAATTATCTATTCTGGCATCCCCCAAGAAACAAAATTCAAAGGCTATCTGAAACTAGATCAATAGCAAATATTTTAATCTGATATAGTTCTTTATGCCTATAGTTGTGAAAATATCATTGTAAAATCCTAAAAGCTTACAAGGTAAGCTAATTATTTTATAAAGGTTATCTTTTTCCTTTTAAAAGTGCATTAATGAACTCCAACTCTTCCAGAAAAAGACTAAGTGTTTTTCCATTGAAATCTAAAAAGACATTATTTCCAGAATCTTAGTTTTCAAATTCTGAGGTAGAATTTTTAAATTTTATATTCTGCCAGGAAGGTAAAGCAAATCATTTGCAGCCAATAATCACCTTGACAGGTTGTAAATTTCAGAGAAAAAAAAAAAAACAAGAAAGTTGTGTCAAGTAAGAGTTCTTTTCCCTAATACTAAACATAACTCAAACCAGAAATACCACTTTGGGAGATGTAGACATTTATCAGTGCTGGTTCTAACAGTATTAAGTAAGAAAATAAGTTTTCATGGGGAATTCCCATTGTGGCGCAGCAGAAACAAATCTGACTAGCATCCATGACAATGGGGTTCGATCCCTGGCCTTGCTCAGTGGGTTGGGGATCTGGCATTGCCATGAGCTGTGGTGTAAGTCACAGATGTGGCTCAGATCCCGCATTGCTGTGGCTGTGGCTGTGGCATAGGCCAGCAGCTGTAGCTCTGGCTAGACCCCTAACCTGGGAACCTCCATATGCCTCAGGTTCAGCCCTAAAAAGCAGGAAAAAAAAAAAAAAAAGAAAAAAAGAAAATTAGTTATCATGGCAAATAGGAATTCTTAACCTGGGGTCTGTGAACCCCCGACATTTGTACTTTGGTCATTTTCTGAGAAGGTTCACAGCTCTTCTCTGAGCTTCAACAAGAATTCTAAAAATTTGAAAAACAACAGTCGAAAGCAAGTGCCCTGTTCAGAGCACACATTCACTAACTTCACAGGGCTCTTCACACTTTGTGGCTCCTCTTTTTTTTTTTTTTTTTTGTCTTTTTAGGTACCCAAGGTATATGGAAGTTCCCAGGATAGGGGTTGAATCAGACCTATAGCTGCTGGCCTATGCCAAGCCACAGCAATGCCAGATCTGAGCCACATCTGCGACCTATACCACAGCTCATGGCAATGCCAGATCCATAACCCACTGAGTGAGGCCAGGGACCGAACCTGAAACCCCATAGTTCCTAGTCAGATTCATCAACCATTGAGACACGACGGGAACTCCTGTGGCTCCTCTTGCACAGTCATGTCACAATTCTCCCGACACCCAGACAAGGCTCTTTCCTCCTCCTTCTGCCCTAATGTAAATGGCACCTCCTTGGCAGCTCCAAGCAGTTTGCTCTACAGTCTATGCAAAGGTTCAAGGCTTGCACTGATATGACATGGTTAAATTAAAAACATGTATCTGTCAATATCAGAAATATTTTTTTAAATTGCCATTAATTTGGTTTGCTTTTAGGCATGATATTTAATGCTTAAATTTTAGAACAACATTAAAGGAAGGCATTTTATATTATCAAAGATAGAATGGATTGAAAAAATATGACAAATATGAATAGAAGACCTAGAGGTAGGGAGAAGCCAGAAAGAAATGAGATGAAATGGATCTGTTTTAGGGAGAGTCTTTCTCTGTACTTCAGCCACTCAAAGATCTTCAACTACTTACCTTCAAAGATCAAAGTGAAGAAACAGGCTTAGAGCTCAGACCTATAGAAAAGCCTTCTTTTAGTAGAGTATATAAAAACTTTGATTTCTTTTTGAATTTTCCTGGATTCAGTGTAATTTCCAACATTCATCATCTTAGGCTGGTACAACAAAATTTCCCAATAAGCCATCGGTGGAACCAGTTTCCAAGATGGCCCCCAAAGAGCCCCATCTTCTGGTATTTAGCCTTTGTGCAGCCCTCTCCCACACTGAATCAGGGGTGGTCTATGTGACCAGTGAAATTTGGCATAAGTGATAGTATATGACTTCAAGTCTAGATTATAAAAGATACTGAGGCTTTTGCCTTGTTTCTCTCTTCAATCACTCGATCTGAGGGAAGCCATAAGACAGTCAAGCAGACCTATGGATGAGTCCACATAGTGAGACATTGAGACCTCTTCCCAAAGGCTAGCAACTAAGAGGCTTCTTGCCTGTAGCCACATGGGTGAACCATCTTGGGATTAGATCCTCCAGCCCCAGGCAAGCCTTCAGGACTGAAAGTCCTGCTGATATCTTGTCTGCAGCCACAAGAGAGACCCTGTACTAGAATCACTCAGCTAAACTGCTCCCAAATATGAAACAGAATTTGTGACGTGGGTTAATTTGTAATGCAGCAATAGAAAATGCACATTACATTAAATGTAAAAAGCCAGACACCAAAGGTCACAAACTGTATGATTCCATTTATGTGAAATGTTCATAACAGGTAAATCTAAAGTCAGGGCCTGGGAGGAGAGGGAACACAGATCAAATGTTAATGGGTATTTATTTTTTGAGTGAAGATGTTCTGAAATTGAATAGATGCAGAGTCTTTTGAATATACTAAAATCACTAAGATGTACACTTTAAATGGGTAAATTCAAGGTATATAAATTGGGAATTACATCTGAAATACATATATATTTTTTCCCTCCTTTCCTTTCTCTCCTTCCCTCCAGGACACACCCACAGCATATGGAAGGTCCCAGGCCAGGGACTGAACTGGAGCTGCAGATGTGACTTATGCCACAGCTGCAGCAATGCTGGATCCTTATCCTACTGTGCAGGGCCAGGGATTGAACTCATTCTTCCACAGAGACAATGTAGATCTTTAACCCAGTGTGCCATAGTGGGAACTCCTGAAATATGTATTTTTTATGTTACAAAATTTTTTTTTTGTTTTTTGTCTTTTTAGGGCCACACCCATGGCATATGGAGGTTCCCAGGCTAGGGGTCTAATTGGAGCTGTAGCTGCTGGCCTATGCCACAGCCACAGCAACTCCAGATCCAAGCCACATCTGTGACCTACACCACAGCTCATGGCAATGCCAGATCCTTAACCCACTGAGCAAGGCCAGGGATTGAACCCGCAACCTCATGGTTCCTAGTCGGATTCGTTTCCACTGCACCACAATGGGAACTCCCCTATTACAGATTTCTATACCTGAAAGTAGAGTGCGGCTATAACAAAAATCTAAAATGTGAGAGTGAATTTGGAAATAGAACAGTGGATAAAAGTTGGAAGGACTTGGAAAAGAATGTCAGTGGAAGCCTGAGGAACCCTGAAAAAACTGTTTAGAAGTATGATGGCCTTCGAAGAGGCTGCAGGTGTGGACTTAAAAGGACAGTAAGAAAAATTTTATTGGAAATTGGAGGAAAGAACATTATTGTTTTGTGATGGCAGAAAATTTAGCAACACTGTTGCCTGCAAGAACATGGAAAGTACATTTTCATGTACTTGTTGAACTAGGTGATCTAGCTGAGATTTCCAGACACAGAGTTGATGGTGCCTCTTGGCTTCTTATTGCTTATACTAAAATGCAGGCAAGAGGTAGCTAAAGGAAGGACTATTGAACAAAAATGAATCAATAATTGATGGTTTGGAAAATTCCCAGACCCAGGGTTCCCACTGTAGTGCAATGGATTAAGTTTCTGGCATTGTCTCTGATGTGGCATGGGTTCAATCCCTGGCCTGGTGAAGTGGGTTAAGGATCCATTGTTGGTGTGGCTGTGGTATAGGTCAAAGTTGTGGCTCAGACTCGATCCCTGGCCCAGGAATTTCTATATGCTGTGGGCATGGCCAAAGGAAAAAAAGATTGCCAGACTCTCCAGATGACAAACAACTCTAAAATTAAGAAATGGCTTCCAAGCAAAGATAAAATTTAGGGCACTTCCAGGAAAAAAATGGTCTAAAGACGAAGTTGAGGATGTGACTATAAAATCCTTTAAAACTGTGGAAAGAACCAAGATGGTGTGCCTTGAGAGCTACTTAAACAATAGGCCTTAAAAGAACCTTAACATTGTTATCTCCAACTGTCTTAGCAGAATGCCTAGAGAGGGGTATATTTTGAACAGATTTTTGTGGCTATGGCTTTTTTTTATTAGCATGAACCCCAATGATATTTATAGTGGATTCACAAAATTTTTAAAAATTACATTAGCAGAGACATTGTTAAGTTATACTGAAAGGAGAGGACAAAAGAGGACTTTGGACACCTAAACTCTTACAAGCAGAAAGCAGGCAGAAAAAAATACTCAGATCCAAATACATGCTGCCTTTCATGAAAGAAGAGTAAGTCATAGAGTAGAACCAAGAGCTCAGAAAGCATAATCAAGAATTATTCTTGGGAGTTCCCATCGTGGTGTAGTGGTTAACGAATCCGACTAGGAACCATGAAGTTGCGGGTTCGATCCCTGCCCTTGCTCAGTGGGTTGAGGATCCGGCGTTGCCATGAGCTGTGGTGTGGGTCACAGAAGCGGCTCGGATCCCGTGTTGCTGTGGCTCTGGTGTAGGCCGGCAGTTACAGCTCCGATTTGACCCCTAGCCTGGGAACCTCCATATGCCATGAGAGTGGCCTAAGAAATCGCAAAAAGACAAAAAAAAAAAAAAAAGAATTGTTTTTAAGCCTTGAGTACTAATCAAGCAGCCACCAATTTGGGGAGCAAATAACATCTTATAATTCACAGGTCTTAAGATCAAGAGGAACAGGAGTTGTTGATTCCAGACAAGATGGTGGAGTAGAAGAACTTGAGTTCACCTCTTTGTATGAAAACACCAAAATTACAATTAATTGCTAAACAACCATCAATAAGATATACCGGAAGCTACCAAAAAAAGATATCTTACAACTAAAGACAAAGAAGAAGCCACATCAAGACGGTAGGAGAGGTGCATAAACTGGCAAATAACTATATCACAGAAGCTCTCCCACAGCAGTTAAAGTTCCGAAACCCACATTAGATTTCCCAGCTTGGGGGTTTGGCATTGGGAGGAGGAGCCCTTAGAGCATTTGGCATTGAAGGTCAGTGGGGCTTGAACACAGGAGCTCCACAGGACTGGTGTAAACAGAGACCATTCGTGGAGGCTGCACACAGGGTTTCATGTGCCCTGGGTCCTAGGGCAAAGAAAGAACTTCCTAAGAATCTGGGTCAGACCTACCTGTGGGTCTTGAAGGGTCTTCTAGAAAAGCAGAGGGTGGCTATGGCTCACTGTGGGGGCAAGACATTGAAGATGGAGGCTCTAGGGAATAATCACTGGTGTGAGCCACCCTGGAAGCTACCATTTTGGAAAAATCTGGCCCCAACCATCAGGGCTGAGAAGCTCCAGGCCAAACAACAAACAGGGTGGAAATACAGCACCACTCATTAGCAAACAGGCTACCTAAAGTCCTCCTAGGCACATAGCCACCTCTAATCACAGCCAAAGACAAAGCCCCACCCACCAGAGGGACAAGACTCAGCTCCACTTAGCAGTGTGCAGCCACCATTCTCTCCCATAAGGAAGTCGGCCACAAACCCCTCTATTAACTTCACCCACAAGGGGGCAGACACCAGAAGCAAGAAAGGCTACAACCCTGTAGCCTGCAAAAAGGAGACCACATAGAAAGCTAGATAAAATGAAATGACAGAGGAATATGAGCAAGACCAAGAAACAAGATAAAACTCTAGAAGAATAGCTAAGTGAAGTGGAAATAAGCAATCTACATGAAAAAGATTTTAGAATAATGATAGTAAGGATGATCCAAGATCTCAGAAAAAAACTGGAGGCAAAGATCAATAAATTACAAGAATATTTTAACAAAGAAATAGAAGATTTAAAGAATAAACAAGCAGAGATTTACAACACAATAACTGAAATGAAAAATTCACTAGAATGAATCAATAGCAGAAAACTATAATAATAGCAGAAGAATGAATAAATGAGGTGGAAGATAGATTGGAGGAAATCACTGTTGTGGAACAGAATAAAGAAAAAAAATAAAATGAGGACAGTCTAAGGGAACTCTGGGACAACATTCCCATTATAGGGGTATCAGAAGGAGAAGAGAGAAAGGGCTGGAGAAAATATTTGAAAAGATAATAGCTGGGAGTTCCCATCATGGCACAGTGGAAACAAATCTGACTAGGAACCATGAAGTTGCGGGTTCGATCCCTGGCCTCGCTCAGTGGGTTAAGGATCCAGTGTTGCTGTGAGCTGTGGTGTAGGTTGCAAACACGGCTCGGATCTGGCATTGCTGTGGCCCTGGCGTAGGCTGGCGGCTACAGCTCCAATTAGACCTCTAGTCTGGGAACCTCCATATATCGTGATATCGTGGGTGTGGCCCTAAAAGGACAAAACACCAAAAAAAAAAAAAAAAAGGTAATAGCCAAAAACTTCCTTAGCATGGGAATCATTCGCTCAAGTCCAAGAAGCACAACAAACACCATGTAGAATAAACCCAAGGAGGAACACCACAGGACAAATATTAGTCCAAGTGACCGAAATTAAAGACAAAGAGAAAATACTGAAAGCAGCTAGGAAAAAGCAACAAATAACATACACAGGAACCCTGTTATGGTCATCAGCTAATTTTTTAGTAGAAACTCTGTACGTCAAAAGGGAATGGCACAATCCACTTAAAATGATGAGAGGAAAAAACCTACAACCAAGAATACTTTACTTGGCAAGGCTCTTATTCAGATTTGAAGGTGAAATCAAGAGTCTTACAGATAAGCAAAAGCTAAGAGAATTCGGCACCACCAAACCAGCTTTACAACAAATACTAAAGGAACTTCTCTAGGTGGAAAAGGAAAAGCCACAATTAGGAACAAGAATATTACAAACGGGAAGTCTCATTGGTAAAGGAAAACATATAGCAAAGACTGGATATCATCCACAGACAATATGGTATCAAAACCAGCAATCATGAGAAGAGAGTACAAATGCCAGATAGTGGAAAAGGCATTTGCAATTAAGAGACCAGTAACTTATAACAATCTTGTATATACAGACTCCTATATCAAAACCCTATGGTAACTAAAAACCAAAAATCTACAATAGATACACACACAAATAAGAAAACAATCCAAACTAAACACTAATATAGTCATTAAACCACAAGAGAGCAAAAGAAGGGGATAAAAAAGATCAACAAAACAAAAAACAATTAACAGAATGGCAGTAAGAATATACATATCAATAATTACCTTAAATGTAAGTGGACTAAATGCTCCAGCCAAAAGACACAGAGTGGCTGAATGGATACAAAAACAAGACCAATATATATGTTGTCTACAGGAGACCCACTTCAGTTCTACAGACATATACATACTGAAAGTGAGAGGATGGAAAAAAGATATTCCATGCAAACAGAAATCAAAAGAAAGCTGGAGTAGCAATACTTATATCAGGCAAAATAGACTTTAAAAATAAAAACTGTTACAAGAGACAAAGAAGGACATTACAAAATGGAGAAATCAACAATAACACAGTAATAGTAGGGCACTTTAAGACCCCACTTACAGCAGTGGACAGAAAATCTAGACAGAAAATCAACAAGGAAACACAGGCCTTAAACGATCCATTAGACCAGAAGAACTTAACAGATATTTATAGACCATTCTGGCCCAAAGCAACAAAATACACACTCTTCTCAAGCACACATGGAACATTTTCCAGGAGAGACCACATTCTAGGCCACAAATCAAGCCTCAGAAAATTTAAGATGATTGAAATCACATCAAGCATCTTTTCTGACCACAATTCAATAAGAATAGAAATCAACTATGAGAAAAAAAAAAAAACCTGTGTGTGGGGGGGACCACAACACATGGAGACTAAACAATATGCTAGTAAACCAATGGATCACTGAAGAAACCAGACAATATATAGAGATAAATTAAAACAAAAAGACAACAATCCAAAACTTACAGAATGCTGCAAAAGCAGTTCTAAGAGGGAAGTTTATAGCAATACAAAGCTTACCTTGGGAAACAAGAAAAATCTCAAATAAACAACCTTACCTTACCTGTAAAGCAACTGGAGTGAATCAATCCAAGAGTGAATCAAGATGAAATACAAAAGAAAATGGCAATCATAACTGAAATTGAAGCTGTCATTTAAAAACTCCCAACAAACAAAAGTCCAGGACCAGATGGCTTCACAGGTGAATTCTATCAAACATTTAAAGAGTTAACACCTATCCTTCTGAAACTATTCCAAAAAATCACAGAGGAAGAAACACTCCAAAACTCATTCTTTCTTTTCTTTTTATGGCTGCATCTGTGGCATATTGAAGTTCCTGAGTGCTGGGTTGAATCAGAGCTGCAGCTGCCAGCCTTCACTACAGCCACAGGAATGTGGAATCTGAGCCACATCTGTGAACTATGTTGTAGTTTGAGACAACGTTGGATCCCTAACTCACTAAGCAAGGCCAGGGATCAAAACCACATCCTCGTGGACACAGTGTTGGGTTCTTAACCTGCTGAGCAACAACAGGAAATCCGCAAAGTCAACACCCTGATAATAAAACCAGACAAAGATAACACAAAAAAGAAAATTACAGGAGTTTCTGTTGTGGTTCAGCAGAAACAAATCCCACTAGGAACCATGAGGTTGTGAGTTTGATCCCTGGCCTTGCTCAGTGGGTTAAGGATCTGGCATTGCCACAAGCTGTGGTGTAGGCTGGCAGCTGTGGCCCTGATTGGAGCCCCAGCCTGGGAACCTCCATATGCTGCAAGTGCGGCCTTAAAAAAAAAAAAAGGAGTTCCCTTCATGGCTCAGTGGTTAATGAATCGACTAGGAACAACGAGGTTGTGGGTTCGGTCCCTGGCCTCACTCAGTGGGTTAAGGATCCAGTGTTGCCGTGAGCTGTGGTGTAGGTTGCAGACACGGTTTGGATCCCGTGTTGCTGTGGCTGTTGTGTAGGCTGGTGGCAACAGCTCCGATTTGACCCCTAGCCTGGGAACCTTCATATGCCATGGGTGCAGCCCCAGAAAAGACAAAATAATAATAATAATACAGTGGGTTAACTTTAAAAAAAATTATAGGCAGATATCACTGATGAGTTTAGATGCAAAAATCCTCAACAAGACACTAGCAAACCCAACCCAACAATACATTAAAAAGATCATCCACCATGATCAAGTAGCATTTATCCCAGGGATGCAAGGATTTTTCACTACCTGCAAATCAATCAGCCATCAAATCAAACGGATAATGTGATACACAACATTAACAATTTGAAGAATAAAAACCATATGATCATCTCAATAGACGCATAAAAAGCTTATGACAAATCCCAACATCCATTTAAGATAAAAAAAAAAAAACCTCCAGAAAGTGGACAAAGAGGAAATCTACCTCAACACAATAAAGGCCATATATGATAAACCCACAGCTATCATCATTCTCAAAAGTAAGAAGCTGAAAGAATTTGCACTAAGATAAGGAAGAAGACAAGGATGTCCACTCCCACCAGTTTTATTCAACACAGTTTTGGAAGTCCTCGCCACAGCAATCAGAGAAGAAAAAGACATAAGAGGAAACCAAATTGGAAGAGAAGAAGTAAAAATTTTGCTGTTTGCAGATGACATGATACACATAGAAAATCCTAAAAATGCCATCAGAAAACTACTAGCGCTCATCAATGAATTTGGTAAAGTTGCATGATACAAAATATACAGACATCACTTGCATTTCTATACACTAACAATGAAAGATCAGAGAGAGAAAATAAAGAACAATCCTACTCACCAATCATCAAAAAAGAATAAAATATCTAGGAATACATATCTACCTAAGCAGCCAAAAGACCTGTACTCTCAAAACTCTAAGATTCTATTGAAAGAAATCAAAGATGACACAAAGAGATATAAAGATGTATCATGTTCTTGGACTGGACAAACCAATACTGTCAAAATTACCATACTACCCAAGGCAATGTACAGATTCATTACAATCCCTATCATATTACCAATGGCATTTTTCAAAGAACAAGAACAAAAAATTTTTTAATTTGTATGGAAACACAAAAGACCCCAAACAGCTAAAGCAATCCTGAGAAAGAAAAACAGAGCTGGAGGAATCAGGCTTCTTGACTTCATCCACCCCTACACCTGATTCAGAGGACAGATACTGGGCTTTAGGCTCTTCCTATAATGGGATGAAATTTCTGGAGGATTTGGGAGGAGGTAAGTGTATTTTGCCTGTAAGAAAGACATGAATCATTGGGGGTCAGAGTGCAGACTGTGGTAACCAACTTCCAGAATGACCCCCAACCATCTCTACTTCCTAATATTCACATTCACACCCTGTGTAATCCCTCCAAGGTTATATAAGTTTTATTCTGTGTGATCTAGGGAATATAGTAAATGTGATAGTATGAGACTTTTGAGGATAGGTTATAAAAGACATTGACTTCTGCCTGGTTCATCGCTCCCTCCCTCATTTTCTCACTCTTTCTTTGGCTACACCTGCGGCACTTGGAAGTTCCCAGGTTCGGGATGGAACCTGCACCAAAGTAGTGACTGGAATCACTGCAGAGACATCAGATCCTTAACCCAATGCACCACAAAGGAACTCCTCCCAGTTTCTCTTTTGAATTGCCCTGGAGAAAACCAATTATTATGACACTAAGATACTCAAGCAGTCCTATAGAGATGTCCACATGGTGAGAAATATGCCTCTTCGCAAGCCCAAGCCATAGGACTGTTTCTTGCCATCAGTCATATTAAGTGAACGAGCCACTTTGGACGCATTTCCTTTAGGACCAGTGAGGCCTTTAGATGACCACAACATCATGTTTGCAACCTCATTACAGACTCTGATGCCAGACCCATCAAGCCAAGCTACTCCTAATTTCCTCAGCCTCAGAACCCATGAGATAATAAATGTGTGTTCTTTCAAGACACAATATGTAATACACCATATCTTATAATCTTATTTCTGCCATCACTTTAAAAGAACAATATTTTGGAGTTCCCAGGTGGTGCAGTGGGTTAAGGATCCCATGTTGTCTTGGTGAGGATGTGGGTTCGATCCCTGGCCTTGCTCCATGGGCTAAGGATCTGGCTTTGCCACAAGCTGCTGGTGTGGACTGCAGATGTGGCTTGGATCTGGTGTTGCCGTGGCTGTGGTGCAGGCCAGCAGCTGCAGCTCCAATTCGACCCCTAGCCTAGGAACTTCCATATGCCACAGGTGCAGCCATAAAACAAAAAACAAAACAAAACGAAACCCCCCAATATTTTGAGGTTCCTGTTGAATGAGATTTTCTCTATATTACACATTCAAAAGTACATTTTTTATCAGAATATTTTATTTCAAGAGCTGACACTTTTTTCAAAAATTAAAAATATAATAACTTCCCTGAGTATCAAGAACTAATCCTACAAAAGACAATTACAAAATTAAGCAATTAGAGATACATAGTTCTCTGCATTCAATTATACTCTATTACAAATTTATTCTTTAAACTCTCATGTATTTGAGGACTTTAATGTTTCCAAAAAAAAAAAAAAAAATCCCAAGCAAATCCAAACACCTCATTTTGCATCCATGACATTAAGGTATGTCTGATCTGTCTTTATCAAATTCCAGAGCAATCTTTAAAGCAGTGCTGTTGAGGCCAACAGACTGCATGTTGCATATGATAGAAACAACTATTCCTCTTGGGGGAACCTTGTTATTTAGAGCTTCTGCATCCAGTTCCTCAGGAAGGACCAGCAAGACACTACTGGCACCCACTGCACCTCCAGTATGTGAGGCATAATGCCGTTGCTTCCTGCAAGAACCATAAGTTTGCTTCTTTTCCACAACACCCCATGCCATTGCATATTTACCCTCTTTATCCCAAGACATCTCTGTGTTAGGGACTGGTGTCCAAATCATAAGCATGGTTTCTGGTTTGAGATATCCTGGTAAAAGATTTTCATTTGAGTTCTTAAACAGCCCGACTTGGTAACCATACAGCATTGCATTCCCAAATTTCAGAAGGTCACCCACTGTAGACAGAAATCCACCACCAGCCCATTTATAGGAGTTATCCACGTAAGGAGTGTTGATAAGACGTTTCTTTTTATTGTAAACATAAAATCTAAAATGAAATAAGAATAGTCATTAAAATCTGATAATCTATCACTGACTTTATACATGAAAGTGAATACGAAAATATATACATGAGACAGACCGTATTTTATTATAGCAACATACTAATCACTGATTTTTCAGTTTGCTTCAAATTGCAATGAAACACAGATAACCGAGTAATTAAAGTATAGAGAGCAGGCTTTTTTTCTATTGACAAGGCTTGTCTATGCTGAGTGTATCAAACTTCTGATTTCTGCAAAAAAATGTACTGATTAGCATTACACATAATATATATTTGCCCCACGCATATGCAGACAAACACCTACTGTTTAGATATTTTTAGCCTCTGGGCTCAATGAATCATGTGCCGCATGTAAATTTTATAACTAAAAATGTACATATTGGGATGTTCAGGAATAGGGTTCACATTTGTAAGGAGACCACATTGCCTGTTAAAAACAACACAGAAATACTGTGCAGGAGTTCCTCTGTGGCTCAGCGGGTCAAGGATCTGGCATTGTCACTGATGAAGCTCAGGTTGCTGCTGTGGTGCAGGTTCAATCCCTGGCCTGGGAACTCTTACATCAAAAGAAAAAAAAAAGAAATACCATGTATAATGACATGATGTGGTACTTTCTTGGTGCAGTAGAAGAAGTGGGACCTAGCAAGCCTCAGTTTATTTTTTTTTTTTATTTTGCTTTTTAGGGCCACACCCACCACATATGGAGGTTCCCAGGCTAGGGGTTGAGTCAGAGCTACAGCTGTCAGCCTATACCATAGCCACAGCAACGTGGGATCTGAGCAGTGTCTGCGACCTATATCACAACTCATGGCAACGCCAGATCCTTAGCCCCCTGAGCGAGGCCAGGAATTGAACCCAAAACCTCATGGTTCCTAGCTGGATTTGTTTCCACTGTGTCATGATCAGAACTCTGCAAGCCTCAGTTTAAATCCCAATTTTCATCCTTACTGGCTATACTTATTTTACTTGATTAACACTTGCACAGTTCTTACTATGTTCCAGGCATTGTTCTAAGAACTACATAAATATGAACTAATTTATTACTGTAACAATGTTAGGATGTAGGTACTATTAAATTTCCTATTTTACAGATGAGGAAACAGGCACAAAGACTATCAATAACTTGTCCAAAGCCACAGAGCCTATAAGTGGCAGAGTTGGATTAAACCCCAGGCAGTCTGTTGCTGCTCTGTTTCCATCCCCAAAACGTTTACTTTGCAGAGTCAGAAATAAATATATAAAGCACTCTGCATTTTCTGATAGGTACTTAATAACTGGTAGCTGTTATTCACTCAAGCATTCAACAGTTATCAATGGAGCACTTATCATGTGCCAAACACTGTTAGGATGCCCCCAGAAACATCCTTTCCCTCTAAATCCCATTGCCCTGTTCTATTTTCTTCATATCAACATCCAAGATTCTTAGTTTACATGTTTGTCTCTAAGGGCAAGAATCTTATCTACCTGGCTCATTGATCATTCCCCTATCTAGAAGAGTACTGTCCATCCACTAAGGGCTTGTAATATATGTTGAACATGTGAAAGCAACATTTGCTGGCCAAGTATTTAATGGAGACTCCTTGTAAAGCACTGGAGACAAGAACCACCAACCACGGTGGCTGCTCTCAAGGGGCTAACAGTCTTGTAGGACGGTTCTTAAATTTCAGAGCAGCATATGAATCAACTGGATGTTTTGTTAAAAATGCAGATTCTGATTCAGTAGGTGTGGGGAGGGCCCCAAATTCTGCAGTTCTAACAAGATGCCAGGTGACGTCAATGCTGCTGGTCCCTGGACCATACTGTAACAGGTTGTGGGACAACTAGCAAGATACATGTGAGGAATCCCAAGCACTAGTGAGAGCTAGCCCTGTTGAAATGGCTGGTCACTTTGCTGAGGAGCAAAGCAGTTCAGTCTGGCTGAAGGAGAAGGCTCCACAAGGTGAGGCTGGCAGAGTAGATGTGGGACAGGGCGCAGGTCACAAAGGACTTTCTGCGCAATGCTAGGAGCATTGACCTCTTCACCTTAGTTCACAAAATGCTCTACTTTCCTATATCCTCAGAGGAAAAAAACCTTTTATCTTTTTTATCCTTGTTATAGCTGTCATCCACCAGTCCTCTGCACCTGCTGTTTCCACCCTCTCCATTCATTCAAGTCCTCAAATGCTGGTTCCTGTTCCCCCATTTCTACTAAACAGCTCTTCTGTGGATTATCAAGGATCTTCTAATACCCTTTTTATGGTCTTCATCTTAGTTGCCTCTGTGGCACTGTGACCCATCAGGCCACTTGGCTCTGGGCTCTCTGCTCACTCTCAACCCTATGATTCCCCACATCCCTCCAAATACCAGTGGGTCTAGTGTTCCAGGTCTTCTTTTCTACAGAGATAACTACAAAACTGCAGCTGTACAACAACCCCGGTTCCATATTTACAACCAAATTTTCTACTAGCATTAACAATTCTCAAATTTGTTTTTTTCTCCTCAAAGGTTGTTTATCAGAACCAGCAGAGGGCCTCAACCCTCCCTTCAAAATTCATTACTTTGGGAGGAGCCGGATCAAGATGGTGGAGGAGTAAAATGTGGCACTTACCTTCTCCCACAAACATATCAGAAAACAAAATCTACATTTAGAATGATTCATGTAGAATACCTACTGAATGCTGGCAGAGACCTTAAACCTCCCCAAAGGGCAACAAACCCTCCATATAATTGGGCAGAACAAAAATTCATTACTTTGGAGGGATTGTGGGTACATAAAATTTGAAAAATGACTCCTCTTTCTTCCTTCCAGATTCTTATATGTCTTATTCGTGTCATGGCTCAGCAGAAACAAATCTAATATCCATGAGGATGCAGGTCTGATCCCTGGCCTCACTCAGTGGGTTCAGGATCCAACATTGCCATGAACTGTGGTGTAGGTTGAAGATGTGGGTCTGGCCTTGCTGTGGCTGTGGTGCAGGCCGGCAGTTGTAGCTCTGATTTGACCCCTAGCCTGGGAACCTCCATAAGCAGTCTAAGTCATAATATTGGGTGAAGCTGGGATGACTACAGGTGTGTACTCCAAAGACTTAAAAAAAAAAAAAAAAAAAGGCTACAGAGAATCTTGATATGCTCTCTGGAAAAGCAATGATTTGACATGTGATCTTCTCAGTTCTCAAAATGAACACATCCAAAACTAATCTCTTTCAAACCTTTTATTTCTCCTCTCCATTAAAACTCTTCTTGCCTCTCTTGTCTTCATCTCTCTCATTCAATAATGCTAAACCCTATTATTCAACCTTAGCTTTGTGTCCTTTCTCTCATCTTTCCATTCCATGGCCACTCCTATATTTTAGGTCCTCATAACTTTCAGCCTGAATTCTGATTACACTTGTAATTCTAGCCAATCAAATCTAAAAGAAACCACATGACAGAAATACATTTTCTCACTGAGTGATATATTTCTTAGAGTGAACTCCAAGTTTGTAAACTGGGAGAGAACTACCAATTCATTCTCATTAATAATCAACTTTGTGCAACTTTTAAGAGTAAAGCGTTTTGAAGCACTTATATCAAGGCTGGAAGTTAGGATAACAGTCATTCCTCTTTTAAAATATAAATACAAGGAGGAGTTTCTGTTGTGGCTCAGTGCGCTAAAGACCCAACATTGTCTCCGTGAAGATTCGATCCCTGGCCTAGCTCAGTGGATTAAGTATCCAGTGATGCCACAAACTGTGGCACAGATCACAGATGTGGCTTGGATCCAGTGTTGCCATAGCTATGGCATGGGCCTGCAGCTCCCATTCGACCCCTAGCCTGGGAATTCCATATGCTGCAGGTGAGGCCCTAAAAAGAAAAAAAAATATGAAGATTTCTAGACTTTAATCTAGAATTCGAAACTTTTTTTTCTCTTTTTGACCATATTCACGGCATGTGGAAGTTCCAGGACCAGGGATCGAACCCGCGCCACAACAACAACTTGAGCCAGTGCATTGACAACATGAGATCTTTAACCTGCTGTGCCACCAGTAAACTCCTAGAATTCTAAACTTTAAATAGGCAAAGTCTAAACTTTAATCTTTTGATTCCTTTTTACAGAGGACGAATCAATGACTTTTCATGAAAATAATTTTGTTCAGTTGAATGATAACTATTATTTCAAATTCTTAAGGAATTTCTGCTCTAAAAAGAATGGAATTAGAGACACAAGTTCTTAAGTCACTGGGACATCTTTGTAACTGGAAAACTGATGGAATGATGCCAGATGATAGTCTCTTCCTACTTATTAGTCTCTATAGATTCCACACAAGAACATTACCACAGAAATCTACATCTACAAACTTTTGAATTCAAAACACTTTTACTTAAAAATGCTTCTTAAATGCCTTAACAATCACACACCACTTTGTATTTTATTGCTATCAGTAGTTATAAAAAACACAGAATTTAAGGGAGTTCCCGTCGTGGCACAATGGTTAACGAATCCGACTAGGAACCATGAGGCTGCGGGTTCGGTCCCTGCCCTTGCTCAGTGGCTTAACGATCCGGCATTGCCTGTGGTGTAGGTCGCAGACGCGGCTCGGATCCCGAGTTGCTGTGGCTCTGGCATAGGCCGGCATTTACAGCTCTGATTAGACCCTTAGCCTGGGAACCTCCATATGCCCAAGAAATGGCAAAAAAAAAAAAAAGACAACAACAACAACAACAAAACACAGAATTTAAAATGCAAACTGTAAAAACCAATCCCATTCTAGCATTTACCATTTACATGGACTGAACCTACAATTAGAAGGCCCATCAACTAAAAGCATAAAAATGAGCTTCCTAAGGAACAACGTAAATAAGAATAAAGACAATGAGAGAAAGTAAAGGCCATTATCAATACTGTCAAAATATAGCAAACACTTCAGAAAACATTCATTTTATTTGATTTTGTTCCTATCCAATTATGAAAGAGATTTTTGTCGTAAGCATTGTGCCAAACACAGAGGAAATATGAACAGAGCCTAATAAAGAGCTAATGCACTGCCTAAGGATTTCCCCATCAACAAATTGAGTGTCTTTTAGTGGCAATAACATTAACTTCACTTCCCTGTGGGTCTTTGCTTAAATAGTTTACTTGCTTATACAGAGTACACTCGAGATACAGAATCACTATATATATATATATATATATATATATATATATATATATTTGCATATTAAGAATCAATGTTTCTATTCTTCCATTTAAAAAAATCTCAGTTTCATTAGGAAAACAATGTGCCCAGCTAAAAACTTATTTTCTACATACTTTACAGCTGAATGTGGCCTGCTGCTAAAATTCTGGCCAAAGAAACATAAGTTGTATTTGGGGGTAGGATTCTGGGGAAATACATTACAATAAGTGACAGGCACCTGGAGGCACTATTTTAAATATGTGTGCGCGCGTGCGCACACACACACATACACACACACACACACACACACGCAAAGAAGTGGTAAAGATGATAAATGTTTCCTCTTGGGATACAGTAACTCTAAAAAGCCTAGGTCAAGATAATATAAACATATTCAATTTATGATTCTACCAAGGGTTCAGTACACTAGATAACAAAGCTTCAAATTTTTGCTGGAAATTTTATTTCCTGTAAAATGGTACTATACGACAAATGAATAGAAATGCATTTACTAAGTTTTACTTTAAGGCTTTTTTTTTTTTTTTTTTTTTTTTTTTTTTTAGGGAAGACCTGCGGCGTTTGGAAGCTCCTGGGCTAGGGGTCAAATCAGAGCTGCAGCTGCCGGCCACAGCCATAGCCATAGCCACACCAGATTCTTGCTGTGTCTGACCTATCTGACCTACACCACAGATCACAGCACCACTGGATCCTTAACCCACTGAGAGAGGCCAGGGACTGAACCCGCATCCTCATGGATACTAGTTGGGTTCATTTCCACTGGGCCACAATGGGAACTCCTAAGGGTTTTTAAATTTTTTTAAATATATCTTTGAGAAAATTTCTTTTACTCTTTGAACTTCCCCCCAAAGCTGATGTCGTTACACTCTAATGAAATAATTATTACAAAAATAAAGAACTGAAGTTTTAGAGGCCCAAATAGATAGTTTGGGCCTCTAAACTATCAAATAAAATAAAAACAAAGCAATCGGATAGAGTATTTTCCTGGATAACAACATTTCCTTTCTTTTAGTGCCCTATTTCTGTAGCACATCTAATCTATCTAAAATGAATCACTTACCGTTAGCACCACTGGGCACTACCAAAATCTAAAGAAGAAACCCAGAGCTGACAGGAACCTTTAACAGTAGAAACAGAAACCCACTTCCTTTTTTCAAAGAATGGGAGATAAAGTTAATTCACCATCATATGCCATCGTTCGATTTCTGTGCAAGTCATACATTAATCACTTATTAAGAAAACAGCAAATGACAGCTGCCTTGAAGTCTGCATATTCATGGAGACTAAATTTTATACTGAGAAAAGATGCTCAATGATTATACATAATGTTCTTCCATCCCTCAGATATAAGTGTAGGCATGTTATCAAACACCTAGATCTAACTCAAAATAAGGTCATGTATCTATGTCATCTTTACTAGAAAATCTTTTCTAGATTCAACTGTCAAGTTCAGCTACTTGTCTTTTTTCCTTCAGCTTTCCAGTTGACTATAATGTTGGATCTAAAAATAATAAACACTGTCTGAAGCAGTTGCAAACTATAGGCGATTTAAAAATAAAGATTCGGGAATTCCTGTTATGGCTCAGAGGGTTAAGAACCCAACTAGTATCCATGAGGATGTGGGTTCAATCCCTGGCCTCAATCACTGGGTTAAGGATCAGGCAGATGCAGCTCTGATTTGACCCTTGGCCCGGAAAATTCCATATGCTGCAGGTGTGGCCCAAAAAAGAAAAAACAAAAACAAAAACAAACCCTTTAATCTTGGAGTTCCAGCTGTATCGCAGTGGGGTGAGGATCTGGTGTTGTGTCTGTGGCAGCATGGTTTGATCCCCAGCCTGGAGCAGTGACTTAAGGATCCAGCATTGCCACAGATGTGGTGTGGGTCACAGTGGCGGCTTGGATTTGATCCTTGGTCAGGGAACTTCCATACATGGTGGGTGTGGCCATAAAGATAAACACATTTTTAAAAATTAAAAAATAAAAACTATTTGAGGGAGTTCCTGTTGTGACTCAAGCAGTAACGAATCCCGCTAATATTCATGAGGCTACAGGTTTGATCCCTGGCCCTGCTCAGTTCCTTGACATGAGCTGCAGTGTGGGTCCCAGAAGCAGCTTGGATCTGGCATGGCTGTGGCATTGCCTGGCAGTTGCAGCTCCAATTCAACCCCTATCCTGGGAACACCCATATGCCATAGGGAGACCTTAAAAAAAACAAAAACACAAAAATAAAACTATTTAAAAGAAAAAAAAAATTCATTGCTTGCTGCTAATCTAATTTCCTTTAGGTCCAAAAAAAAACCCCAAACCCCAAACAAAATAAAAACCTAACTCCTTCAGGCTGATTTGCAATGCATATTTGATCCTTTTAAATAAGCTGGTAATTTACAAATGGTAATTTTACTAAATACAACAGAAAACTCAACAAAACTAGTACAGGGAATAGGAAGATAAAGCTAAAAAAAATCCATCATTTCATCTATTCAAGTACCTTTAAGTCATTTGTAAAGCATGCTCTAAGGGAAACTTAAAAGGTAAATTTAACAGTTGATTTGTTAAATGTGTTACCTTTCTAACAAACTAAATGGAAACAAAAACACCATAAGGAAAAAACTCTTATTTGTCTTTAGCCTCAAAATTCTCTTTCAATACCTTTTTTACAAATTAGTAGTAAAAATTATGATAAAATTTTAATTTGATATATTTCAATAAAATGATTTTCAAAATCATCACAACCATCACTGTAAAAGTAATTTACAGTGAAGAAACCTGGTATATCCCACCTCAACCAAGTGATTAAAATTACTATCACCAGTGATGGAACAAATTGAACTCATGTGACTTCTGAGAGACCTGACAAATAACGTAATTGTGATCCTAGATTAGACCCTGCACCAGAAAAAAATGTTCCCCATTTGTTGTAAAGAACATCATTTGGACAATTGGCAAAACTTGAATAAGGTCTGAAATTTGATATGAACGTTGTGTTGATGTTAATATCCTGAATGTCCTTACTTTTAGAAAATACACATTTAAGTATTCATGGGTAAATGAGTACCATGTTGGCAACTGATTTCCAAATGGCTGAGGGAAAAATAACATATAGACAGATAAAGTATATGTGGTAAAATGATAAACATTTGGGGAATCTGGATGAAGGGTATATGAAAATTCTTTGTACTAGTTCTGTAACTTTTCTTTAAATATGAAATCATTTCAAAATTAAAGACAATTAAAAATAAGAAAAGGTAAATAAACAAAGTGTTAACTAAAACATAAGGGATGATGGAAGAGTAAATTACAGATGCCCATGATGGATGTTATTTTGGTTTAAGTATTCATGTTCTTAAATTATTACTGCTTATGCCACAGCCACAGCAATGCCAGATCCAAGCCATGTCTACAACCTACACCACAGCTCATGGCAACACCAGATCCTTTAATCCACTAAGCAGGGCGAGGGATTGAACCCACTCATGGATGCTAGTCAGGTTCATTTCCACTGAGCCACAATGGGAACGCTCACATTTTATTTTTATAGGTAGAAAAATAGACATGCAGAAAAGCTCCCAAAATGCGGCAAGTTGATTTTGGAGACAAGGAAAATGTGACTTTTATAACTAATAAGAATAATGTGAAGTTGTGAGATAGCTAGACATACCAAAAGGTATTCATTTACCTTGCTCTATTGTAAATCACTGGCTCATTTTCCTCCTGCACAGTTGTCAGCATATCCAAGTCATGGAATATTTTCTGCATATAGTCCAAATATTTATATCCTGAAGCTCTTTCTACTATGGCTGCCAGTAGGGTATAGCCAAAAGTTGAATACAAAAACTGACTACCTTGAGACATCATTGCAAGGGGGAAAAAAAAAGAAAATGCTTAATTACTATTTAAAAGCATGTAAAATATTTTCCCACTGAAAACTGGCATATGTAAAACTAGAGCATTTACTCAAATATTCAGATAAAGATCATGGATGATATATTAACAAATTTAGTTAACTTTGGAATGGCCCTGTTTATTCCATGTCTAACACAAGAATAACATGATGATCAGTATACTTAAAATTTCACATGAATCTACTCCTTTCTGTGGCAGTGAAGTAAGCAAATCCCACCTCAAAACTAAAAATCCTTCCAAACGGCAACAAAACAGAAAGGGAAAGAAAAGCACACTGATTTCTTGAGTTAGCTATCTTAATATACCTACTACCTATTGTTTCAGGTCTAAATAGTTGTGCAAGGTCTTTTTTCAGTAAAATATATGTAGGTATAAAAAACTTGTTTCAAATGTATATTAAAACACAAATATTATTCGAACATATAAAGAGAGTTCCAAATATATACCTTTATAGCATTTTGGATTCTGGAAACCAACTGTATGATCTGTACTAAAAAATGGGTGGGAATCTTATATTTGTTAAAGTTTGTTTTTTTTTTCTATTATAGTTGATTTACAATGTTGTTTCAAGGGATTTTTTTTTGGGGGGGGGTTTTGCTATTTCTAGGGCCACTCCCGTGGCATATGGAGGTTCCCAGGCTAGGGGTCGAATAGGAGCTGTAGCCACCAGCTCACGGCAACGCTGGATCCTTAACCCACTGAGCAAGGCCAGGGATCTAACCCGCAACCTCATGGTTCCTAGTCGGATTCGTTAACCACTGAGCCACAACGGGAACTCCCTAAGGGACCTTATTTTTTAAGACAAAATCCATGATTTTTTTTTTGCCCTTGTTTATAATACCTATATAATATCTATTCACAGTAAGAAAAAACTTTTAAAATGAAAATGGAATACAAGTATACAAACTCGTATTTAAATTTACTGATTTAAAGATATGAAACCTATCATGGTTTCAACAGGGATCATACCAAAAGAATACCAAAAAAATTGTTTTTATAGATCACCTTTTTGGAAATGAAATTAAGTCGATGGACACTAATTTCTTTAAGAAACAAAAGCACAGAGTAAGTTGAACAATCTAAATACTAAATTAAATACTAATGAATACAATATTAATGATAATTTATCATGCCAACTTTGGTCCAGATTTTAAGAATTATTCCAACATTTAATTTTTCCCATGAATATCCTGATACTAGGAATCCACTAAATGTTTAGGTGGCCTCCCATGAGGCTAAATCAAACAACTAGCTGCCCAGATGCTATGCTTTGTTGAGAACTATAGACAGAAAGGCAAGCATCTGACAACAAAACCCAGGCCATAACCTTCAACCACACTGAATGCACTCTGGATGGTATCATTTTAGAATTTTAAAAATTAAGACTTCAATAATGATGACTTTGTAAAGAGAAGAAATTAATACTCACCAGGTTTAAAAAACAAAGGGTCATTTTTAAATAATCGTAGGGATTCAATTGAATTTTCAAACTTTTCTTTCAAATACAATTCACCTTGTTCAAAATCATTTTTCTTCTTGCAAGGTTTTGAATTCCGGCCCTTGGCTTCATTATCTTGCTCTATCTTAGTTTTAGCAGCAAAGTCATTCTTTTCATTACTTTTGCCTCCTTTTTCTTTTGAGTCTTTTTCCTGGTCAGATTCTGTCTCTTTCATCATCTTCAAAGCTTTATAAGCTTTTTCTTCTTTCACCTTTTTCATGTCCTTTTCATAATGACGAATTCCACTTAAGTGGGAAATCAATAATCTTGTTGTGACAGAAACCTGATTGTAAAAACATGAAAATTGAATCACTATATTAAACTGTATAATAAAAAGTCAGCGGTCTTGGAATAATGTCTCAGCAGTATCTTCCATTTTAAAATTCTGCTGGAAAAAATGTTACATACACACCTTCAGCCTCAAATTTCAGAAAAACACCCACTTGGTTATTACCTGGATAAAATAACTTTAATCCATTAACAATAATTACAGACAAGCCAAAGAATCTTATGAAACCTTTAAACCACTTAAATGTCATTAGAAAAATGAACTGTGAGCTTCATCACCTTTTCACCTTCATATTCTTTTTCTGGGAATTCAGGAACATAATGTTGTACTGGAATATCAAGATCTAGTTTCCCTGCTTCCCATAATTTTGCAAGAGCAACCATGGTGAGGCTTTTGCTGATACTGGCAATTCTCATAACTGTCTCTGGCTTGCATGGTACACGGTTCTCAACATCAGCATAACCTAAACCTTTGGGTGAAAAAAGTGAAGAATCATTATTAACAGCTGCTTCATGGTCAAAGGAGTCTTCAAAATTGGAAACAATACCAGCTTAAAACATTCTATGTGTTTACATAAAGGAAAAGGTATTCCACTTTTATAAGTTAAACTAAACATATAAAGGATGAGAGTTTTAGCAATACTTACAACAGTAAGCCTAACAATTTAACCTTACAACTAAACTGAAATTGTACCCTGTTCACAAGAGTGATTTTCTGATTCAGTTAATAACCTTTCCTAGCTTATCTAAATGATTTGGTTATTCCACATTTTAAATAAATTATTTCACATGCTTTAAGAAAAATATCACTGTTCTTCAGGTTCTATTTATTCTTGGTTTTTTAAGTGAGTTTCCACTAAATTCCTTAAAATAACTACCAATAGAAATAAATGTGAAAAGATGTCCTGCAAATCCAATCTAGCTAACAATCAATTTAACTCAGCTGCAAATCAGAAGAAATACAATGTACTACTAATTTAAAGCACCTTCTAGAAAACGGTTTAAGTCAAGTTTCACCCTCTGTAGGATAAAAGTGTGGAAATCTAAGAAATACATAGAACTGAGATCTGAAAAGAATGAAAAGACATACAATAATTATTTTCAACTGTAAATGTAGATTATGCTGAAAAATATTTTCACAAAAAAAGCCCTCACAGGGCTGATATTTATAGAATTTTTTATTACATTATCTTTCATAAATCAGGTATGTTAATTGGGCTAGGTTTAAACTTAGGGACTAAGAATCCTATTTCTTCGAATTCAAAAGCTTACAGTTCCTATCAACTGCTATAAGTACTACTTTAACTGATGTCTGAAACAACATTTCCTAAAGGTAGGGTTCCTAAAAACCTGCTATGACCAGATGGATCAATTTGTGTGCAAAGGAAAAGTAAGTTAAATTATAAAATAAATTTTAAAGTATCATAGAATGATTAGAAATCTCTCTTCCAAAGCTGCTTTTTGTTTGAAAAAAATACCTGACACTTCTGCATGGTTTTTGGGGTTTTTTTGCTTTTGTTAAGTAGATTGCAAACTCATTAAGGAAAAGGAATTGTGTATATTCCCAGTTCTTACTACACTGCATTTTACAAACTAAGGAACTCAATAAATTGTTGAGTGAATTAGAAAAGAAAAACACAAAATCCTGACAGTTTGTCTACTCGTAAGAGTTATCTACAAATGTGCAGTTAACAGGCTATTATATACACAATTTTGAGAACAATAAAACCAGTCTTATAGGAAAGTGGGGGTAGAAACGAATGATCCTTAAGACCCCAACTTACTCATCAGAGTCAATTTTAAATCTTACTGTTTACAGAAAGTCCGATTCTGTTAGATATGTTTTCTCTATAGTGTGTATGGTTTTATGAAAACTGAACAGAATTTTACGGTATTCATTCCATTGAGTAACACATCAAGATTTCATTCGCCGACTGGCACAAAACAAGGCTATAAATAAAACCCTTCTGAGCCCACCTTCTGACCAGACTTCTTTTCCATCCACAGAGACTCCAACCACTATTCCTGGCGCGCCCACCTCATCCTAAGAGCGGAAAGGAGAGTACAAACACAGACCGAAACAGACACCTTGCACGTCCGCAAGCAACTTCGTCTGGGGCTTTCCCTTGGCCCCGCCCCACTGCCCCGCCTCCCCGGCAGGACCCCGCCCACCTCGGCTCACGCCTGGCCGGAGCTAACGGTGAGGGGTGTGCTCGCTGGGCACACAGGGGGGAAGGGGCGGTTCCGAGGCGGGCGGTGACCTCCGCCCCAACTTGGGCAACCCCCCAAGTGCGTCTAACCATGGCCAGGAGGTCGGGAAACGGGAAGTCTTTCTCGGAAGCCGGTAGTGGGCATCCAGCCACCCGGGGTGGGGCCCGCTCGCCCCGAGAGGTGACCACCAAGGGGTCTCATTCTCCGGTGATGCCGGGGGTGGGGCGCCGGGTCCCCAGCCGCCTACGCCCCCCGTCGCCGCACCTTGATCCTGTGCAGGAGGTCGCGGCTGCTGTCGATGGCTCTGGCGAAGCGCCTGGCGTGGGGCGGCACCGGGGTGTGCGGAGACCACGGGGCGAGGGGCTGCTCCTGAGGCGGCAGCGGCTCGCTTAGAATCGGCGCCTCGGGGTCGGGGGCCGCAGGGGGCGGCGCAGGGGACGCGCCCCTCAGCCCTCCCACCAGCTTCATACCTAGGGCCAGCCCCAGCCCCAGCCCAAGGCCCCCGACCCAGCCGGGGCCGAGCTGCGGCAGCCCGGCGCGCTGGTGGGCAGCGCGCCGCCCGCAGCCCCAGGCGCAGCCTCTGGGGGTCGCGGCCCGAGCCGGCACGGCTGACAAGAGCCGGTACATGGCGTCTCCAGCGGGCTTGCAGCTTCTGAGCTAGCGCAGGCCGGGAGGGCAGCGTAGGCGCGGGGTGGGAGGGGAGGGGAGAGGGAAAGGGGTGGCTACCGCATTCAGACCTTAGCAGTCGAGGGCCGAGGGCCAGAGCGCCGATCGCATGGAGTGCTTCCTCCTTTTCCCTTTTACATTGCCTCCACTCGAGATATTTCCTCATCTTTGTCACCTGCCCCGCACTTTCCCCCCGCTGCTTCCTCTTAGATCTAATGTCTTCTCCTCAGAGAAGCCTTTCTAGTCTCTGTCCTGTTTGGAGTTTTCGCCACACCTAGACCTCCAGTGTGCACAACTGCCGTAATAAGACTTAACACTTTGTTGTACGAAACTAATTTGATTCTTTACCAGATTGTGACCTCTGGAGAGCCTTGACTTCTACATTTGGTACATCTGCTCCTGGAACTGCGCTTGGCACAAAGCAGCGGCTCAGCAGGGATCCCCTTTCCTCCCAGAACCCTCATCTCTCTTGCCATCACTATTCTTTGTCTCATATATGCTCCTTCCATTTCCCCTAACACCCTTTAAAATTTCTTATGGCTGTCTAGCGCCACACCACATCAAACATTTGTTATATTCAGTCCTTATATTAAAAAATTTTTTTTATTTTGCTGTGAAAAAGTTTTAAATAAAACTTCCACTTAAAAATTCTAATCCAGGAGTTCCTGGTAGCTCAGCGGGAACAAATCCGACTAGTATCCATGAGGACGCAGGTTCAATTCCTGGCTGGAGTAAGGAAGGATCCAGTGTTTCACTGAGCTGTGGTGCAGGTCACAGATGTGACTCAGATCTGGCGTGGCTGTGGCATATGCCTGCGGCTGCAGCTCTCATTCGACCCCTAGCCTGGAAACCTATGCTGCAGGTGCGGCCCTAAAAAGACCAAAAAAAAAAAAAAATTTAATCCAGGAGTTCCCGCTGTGGCACAGTGGGTTAAGAATCCGACTGCAACAGCTCAGGTAGCTGGGGAGGTGCAGGTTTGATTGTTCATCTGTGCAGTGGGTTAAAGGCTCCCTCCAGCTTTGGGGCAGCTGTATGATAGGTCCCAGTTGTGCTGGGATTCAATCCCTGGCCTAGGACTTCCATATACTGTTTTTGCAGCCATAAACAAACCAAATATAACTTGTACAATTTAGTTAGCTATGATTTCTGACAACTGTAGATGATCGGAGATTTTTTTTTTTTTTCCTTTTACTGCTGCACCTGCGGCATATAGACATTCCCAGGCTAGCGGTCCTTTGGGAGCTGCAGATGCAGGCCTAGCCATAGCTGCCCCAACACTGGATCCCAGTGCATGAGCACCCTACACCCCTACACCCTGAAGCTTGCCAAAATGGATCCCTAACCCATGCAGTGAGGCCAGGGATCAAACCCGCCTCCTCATAAACACTATCGCCAGTTCTTAACTGGCTGAACCACAATGGGAATGCCAGAGGTTCTTGTGAAATAAGAAGTCCAACCTCAAATTACTACAAAGTGTAAAATGTGTATAATTCTATCAAACAGTTAATGATATGTTAATTTTGAAGATAAACATCCATTCCAATTTTACAATTTTCTTTTTATACTTTGGGATATACATATAATTTTATATATATTACACATAATATTATATACTATGTTTATTTTAAATATTTTATTTTAAAAATTATTCAATATTATTCTAAATATTAAATTATTTAAATAATACATATATATATTTCCCAAAGATTTGTGAAACTTATAGGCCAGTATACCCAATGTATAAAATGAGCCTATCTTTCCTTACAGGTGGAATTCATAGAATTCACAGACTTGAATTGATAACTGTTGTCAAGAGAAAAAGCTGTAAACATCTTGAGCTGTTGTTAAATTTAAGGGAAATGCAATGATGGTAACCACATCTAGTCAGAAGATACAGGGGCTAAATAATTGTAAGGTGGTGGGCTGCTCATAAAAAGCCTACAACCCTGAAGATATCAGGGTATCCTAGGAGAGTTTAGCCATAACACCCAATGAGGTCCTTGGAGCACCACCTGCTGTTAGGGTTGACAAGTGCATTCTGTCAAGATGATATTGGAGGTTCCCATCACCAGGGCTCCCACTACTCCAACCAAGTGTGTCAGTGAGAGAAAAAATTATAGAGGAATGTAAAAGACATAGCCAGTGGTGGTTACAATAAATTCTCATTTTTCTTTTAAAACTATAGATAGATAGTTTACACACTCTTCTGTACCTCTCCTCAGATAAGAAATGAAACAGAAGCCAAAGTCCTAATGGACTTTCACCAGTGTAGTAGCAAGAAGAGGCCACACAAAGTATGACTTCTGTAAAGGTAACAAAGAATGGATGTTCTCCATAAAAGCCAAGTGCTGGAGTTCCCGTCGTGGCACAGTGGTTAACGAATCCGACTAGGAACCATGAGGTTGCGGGTTCGGTCCCTGCCCTTGCTCAGTGGGTTAACGATCCGGCGTTGCCGTGAGCTGTGGTGTAGGTTGCAGATGCGGCTGGGATCCCGCGTTGCTGTGGCTCTGGCGTAGGCAGGTGGCTACAGCTCGGATTCAACCCCTAGCCTGGGAACCTCCATATGCCGCGGGAGCGGCCCAAGAAATAGCAGCAACAACAGACAAAAGACAAAAAAAAAAAAAAAAAAGCCAAGTGCTTAGGAGGCAACTTAACCAAGCAGCTGGCAGATGTGTTAGCAGAATCTTTACTGTTACTGTGAGATAGGAGCCCAGAGTTCCAGTATTTTAGTGCTCTGGACTGGGAGCTGCAGACACCAGATAGAAGAAAAGAAAATCATGAGAAAGGGAGAAGAGTGGGATGACAGAAAGAGAGGGGAAAGGGAAAGGAAGGCAAAGGAATTTTCTACTAAAAATAAATCTACAAACCAAATTTCTGAAACGTACAAGGAAAATATTCCTAAGAGGCACCAAAATCAACAATCAAGAAGTGAAATCAGCTCAGACAAATGAAAACAGAACAATCTACAGGAAAAGAAAAAAGAAGCCATTTCCTGGCTGAAGAAAAAAGATGGACTAAAAATCATTTTTTTCCAAAGCATTCTCAGAGAAATAAATTTTAATATTCCCCAAACAAGGAATTATGAAATAAGAATAAATGAAACAAGAACATAACATGACAGAGAACTTGTCAGAAATTGTGGAAATAAAAAATCATGAGAGCTTTAGAAAGACTGTTTCTAAGTTGGAAGTACATATTTGGTGAGCTTTCTATAGAGAAGTCAGTTTTTATTTTCCCTTGGTATTTACTTTTGCAGGCTAACATTCTCCAGTTGCTCTAACTATTCCTCATATCAAGGTTTCCAGGTCTCAAACTAGCTCTAAAAACTAGACACGGGGAGTTCCTGTTGTGGCGCAGTGGTTAACGAGTCCGACTAGGAACCATGAGGTTGCGGGTTTGGTCCCTGCCCTTGCTCAGTGGGTTAACGATCCGGCGTCGCCGTGAGCTGTGGCATAGGTTGCAGATGCGGCTCGGATCCCGCGTTGCTGTGGCTCTGGCGTAGGCCGGTGGCTACAGCTCTGATTCGACCCCTAGCCTGGGAACCTCCATATGCCGCGGGAGCGGTCCAAGAAATAGCAACAACAACAACAACAACAACAAAAGACAAAAAAAAAAAAAACTAGACACGGTGCTTGAGAATCTACTCCCAAAGTAAGTCCATCGGTTCCCATGCTCTGGACAGTTCCCGTTTTTACCAGTTGTACCATGGCATTTGTTGGTAATGAATTTGTGGTCAGCAATCAAGTCTTTCTTTTTTTCCTCCATAAACCAACTAATCAAACCCAGCTTCCCTTCCATATCGGGTCCTTGCAAGGTTGATTTAATACAGATGTCTGTTGACCTTTATCTTATTGTATTTCCATGATATTTTTAAATTTTGTCAAAATAAACCTTTGGACTTTCATTTTTATGTGCAAACAAAATAAGCAAGCCTTCTGTCTGTTCAAAATATTGAATAAGGTTGGACCTTAGATAGAACCCACTAGTAACCAGTAGAAATTTCTCTCTAAGGGGTCAGAGGTCCAGTAGCCAGGAGTCTTGATATGGTTGTTTAAACAGATAGGAGCTCATCATTGCTGTTCAGTGACCTGGTAGTATGTAGTATCCTGAAGCTGGAACTTCTGTTTCCTCATCCTTTTTCCTCTTCTGAATGGTTCCCATTGTATTCTTGACCCCAAGTTCACTGAAAACTTTTGCAAGACCCTACTTTTATTCATCCAACACATATTTATGGGTATCTGCTTTTTTGCCAAAGTTGGTGTTGAGGTTATAATGGTGATGAAAAAGAGACACAGTCTTGGATTTTCCTGGTGGCTCAGTTGATTAAGGATCAGCATGGTCACTGCTGTGGTGCAGGTTTGATCCCTGGCCCAGGGACCTCTGCATGTCATGGGCAGAGAGTGAGAAAGAGAGGGAGGGGGAGGGAGGGAGAGAAAGAGATAGGGACAATCTCAACACCACCCCCACCCCCACCCCCGGAAACTTACAGGCTGGAAGGTAAGGTAGTCATGAATCACATAAACTCACAAAGATAAAATCCCAACTGTAATAAGTCCTATGAAGGAGAGATACAGTGTGTTGAGAGGGTATAATGGTGAAATTTGATCTAGTCTGGGAGAGTAGGCTTTCCTAATTCAGTGAAATTAGATCTAAGACCTTAAGGATAAATGGAAATTAACTTAGTTGAATATGGGCAGAAGGAAAATGTTCCAGGCAGAGGAATCATTAAGTGCAAAGGCCCTGTAGTGGAAGAGAGGAGGTTTTATTCAAGGAAGTAGAAGATGACCATTCGTATGGAGAACTACAGGAAGCAAGGCGGGGATGAGGCTGGGGACCAACCATTCAGGACCTTATCTCTCTGTCCTGCTATTTCTTTGGAAGAAGGAATACTCTTCTAGAGAAGCTTCAGTCACAAGTCTTGCTCTAGTATTTACTATAGTATAATATCTAGTATTATGAAATACTGTTTTGTTTTCTTGGCTTACTCTGTGCTTTGTTGTGTGGACATCACAGGTCACAAGTGGTACTGTTCATCAGCTTCCTGCTCTACCTTCCAACCCCAAGAATTACTGAGTACTTCTTCCTTCACACTGATACTGTCTTTGTCCCAATTTTTCATCACACTATCTGTTTTTTCCTTCATTTTTTAAAGTTTTATTGAGGTATAGTTGATTACACACTGTTTTAAAAGTTTTGAGTGGCTTATTCTTTTATCCTTTAAAATTTCGATGAGGGTATTTTCACTTTGGATGATAGTTTGGGAGTATTTATTAACTATTAAAAATGCTTATAACTCATGACCCAGTCACACATCTTTTAGGTTATATATTCTAGAGCTGTGAATTTTAAAGTTTGGCCCTTGAACCAGCATCATTAGCATCACCTGAGAACTTGTTAAAAATGCAGATGCTCAGGTCCCACCCAGATCTACTAAATCAAACTGAGTGGTGCCCAGCAATCTGTGATTTTAAAAGCTCACCAGCTGATTCTGATACATAACTAAACTTTGAAGAAAAAAAAAAACTAAAGAAATATCTGCATACATTGTATCAGATAACTTTCTCCACAAGTATTTATTTAGTTAGTTGGCAAGTCTAGATTGGCAACTTTGGCTGGATCAGCTAGGCAGTGCTGATTTCCTCTGGATCTGTCATGTTCAGCAGTTTGCTGCTGGGTTAGCTAAGGGCTTGCTGATATACGATGCCCTCAGCTGGCACAGCTCAACTCTTGTTCCATGTGGTCTCTCTTTCTCCAATAGGCTAGCCTGGGTTGGTTCACCTGGTGGCTGGACAGAGATCCAAGAGATAGAAAGCAGAAATATTCAAGGCTTCTTGAGGAGTTCCTGCTGTATCACAGTGGGTTAAGAATCTGACTGTAGTGGCCGGGTCACTGCATAGGCGCAGGTTCCATCCCCAGCCTGGTGCAGTGGGTTAAAGGATCTGGCATTGCAACAGCTGCAGCTTGAATTCCATCCCTGGCCTGGGAACTTCCATATGCAGCTCTAAAAGGGAAAAAAACAAAAACAAAAAAACAAGGCCTCTTGAGGCCTAAGCTTGAAATTGGCACACTGTTATGTCTGGTGCATTCTATTGGCTGAATTAAATCCAAGGCCATCCTAGATTCAAGGGCAAGAGAAAAGGACTTTACCTGTTGGTGGGGAGAGAAAATCACTTTGCAAAGTGTGTGGTTACAGGGAAGGGACAGATTGTGATTCCTTTTTTTTTTTTTTTTTTTGCCATCTTCTACACATGTGCATATAAAAACAATACAAAGCTTTTACTGCAGCATTTTTGATGATAGCAAAACAGTGAAAACAACCTAAATACTCTTCTAAGAGGATGGGCAAATTGTGGCACATTCACACCATGGAATACTATATATCCATTGAAAGCAATGAACTAGATCTCTTTCTAGGTCAACTAGAAGAGATAGAGAACAAAAAAACCTTTTTTAATGAAGAAAGAAAACAAGAGCCATTTGTACAGAATAATAGTATTCACATATTTTAAAAACCTACATAATAGGATTTCCTGTTGTGGTGCAGCAGAAATGAATCCAACTAGTATCCACAGGTGCGGCCCGAACAAGCAAAAAAAAAAAAAAAAAACCTACACAATATCACATATTTCTGATTTGTATTTTTCAGATCGCAGCTGTAGCATATGGAATTTTCCAGGCCAGGGGTCAAATCGAATCAGAGCTGCAGCTGCCAGCCTACACCACATCCACAGCAATGCTGAATCAGAGCTGAGTCTGTGACCGACAGCACAGCTCACAGCAACACTGGATCTTTAACCCACTGAGAGAGGCCAGGGATTAAACCCATGCCTTCATGAATACTAGCAGCGTTCATAACCCCCTGAGCCACAACAGGAAACCTTTGATGGGTATATGTTTATGTTTATGAAAGTATTATAGCCAGTCTAGTAGTATATACATCTAACTTATAGTAGTGATTACTCTTGGAGAGTGGGAAAGGAGGCAAGAATTAAAAGTGGTAGTCAGAGAGGATATTAGTTTTATCTGTTAGGTCCTCATTAAAAAGATACATTTAGGAGTTCCCGTCGTGGCGCAGTGGTTAACGAATCCGACTAGGAACCATGAGGTTGCGGGTTCGGTCCCTGCCCTTGCTCAGTGGGTTAACGATCCGGCGTTGCCGTGAGCTGTGGTGTAGGTTGCAGACGCGGCTCGGATCCCGCGTTGCTGTGGCTCTGGCGTAGGCCGGTGGCTACAGCTCCGACTGGACCCCTAGCCTGGGAATCCCCATATGCCGCGGGAGCGGCCTAAGAAATAGCAAAAAGACCAAAAAAAAGAAAAAAGAAAAAAAAAGATACATTTATATGTATTCTGTGAAATTAAAATTTTAAAAATAAAACACAACTTTCATTGGAAACTCATTTCAAGAAAAGTTTCTTGTCTGACAGTTCTTCCAGGTCATTATGACATTGTCATTCACTCAACTACGTTTAGTGAATATTGCTGTGCTGAAGCACTGTACTAGCTGCTAAGAGCACACAATTCTTTGCCAAGTTCCTGTTATTTTAGTCTCTAAGTCCTTCAGTTTCTGACCCATATATTCAGATTCTTTAGTGAGAAATTCCAGGTTTTTTTCCTGACTGTTTCATGGAGTCACATGTGTATCAATAGAAAAGACTGTGATTGGTGGTGCTTAACCAGATCTGGATATGGGAAGATGCACACCTCCCGGTGAATCTTGTCACAGCAAAGCTCACAGCTCTTAGGAGGGATCACACACTGTATTAGCATTGTATTCATTTCCATCCCATCCCTACACATCTTGCAAAATCTACTCTCAGAAAGCTTGCCTCCAAAGCTTTCATTGAGCAGAGGACAAAGGGCCATGTGACTTGTCCATACTTGTCACAATGATTGGGTGACAGCTAGACCCTTACCCAAGGTAGGCCAAATCAGATTCTCTGTCCCAGAACTTTGTAACTGTGGTACAAAAATTCTGGTCAGTTTTCTTTGAGTGATTGGCCTGGCAGATGCTGGAGAACCAGATGGCCACCTTTCCCCTCGTGCACTGAGAAATAGAGAAAACTGGTCTGCAAAGAGGAGGATAAGAGAGATGTGCAGAGGTGAGAGGCCATGCTGCAAGGCATACTGTTAGTTAGATAGTTACCTAGTTAGTCAGTTAAACAGTTGAGAATAGGAGTTGCTTTAGATTTGAGGTTCAGGTTCCAGCTTTCAGATGACCATGATCCTGGTGTTTAGGGGAATGTCTGTAAAAATCTATTTAAATATTCCAATAATCTCCCCAGTTCTTTTCTTTATTTTCTTTTTTTTTTCACCAAAATTAGTCTGAATGGGTTTCCACTACTTCTAATCAAATAATCCTTTACTACAGCACCAATGGTCACAAAGCACGTCCTCTACCTGAGGAGGTAACCTGTCCTTTCATGCCAGAGCGTGCAAATCTATCTTTGAGATCATGACACATGACATTCTTCTAAATGTGTGGAACGGCATTCTGTATAGGAAAAGTCTCATATAGGGGATAGCTTTGACAGTTTAGATTTCTTGTTTTCTCTATTTTCACAATTTTTTACATCTAAATAATCTACGGGTCAAAAAGGAAGCCTCAAGAAAAATTCTAAAAATACACTGAACTGAATGAAAGTGAAATACAACATATCAAATTTGTGGAACATAGATAAGGCAGTGCTAAGAGGGTATTTTACAACACTGAATGCTATAAATTGGGAGCTGCTATATATTAGGAAAGAGTAAATGTCTCAAATCAATACTCTACACTCCCACATAGAAAAAGAGAAAAATAAAACCAAAGCATCAAAAGAAAGAGAATAATAAAGAGCATATATCAATAAAATTGAAAAAAAGAGAAAATAAATGAAAAAAGGGATGGTTCTTTGAAAAGATCAATAAAGTTGGCACAATTTATCCAGTGTATATTTTGGATAGCCTACAACTATTAAGAAAATTGAATTTATTTAAAAACTCTCCCAAATGAAATCCCCAGGTCCAGATGGTTTTACTAGAGAATTCTGAATGTTTAAATAAGAACTAACATTAATTTTATACAATCTCTTCTAAAAAATAGAAGAGACGGGAATACATATATATATATAGGTAGTACAAAATGCCACAAAAAAGAAAATTATAGCTCAATATGCCTCAGGAATATAGATCCAAAATTCTTAATAAAATATTACCAAATAAAATTAAACACTATATAAAAAGAATTATACTCCATGACCAAATGAGGTTTGTTCCAAGGATTCAAGATTGATTTAATCTTTAAAAATCAATCAGTATAATCCATCATATTAACATGCTAAAGAAGAAAAAAATCCCATGATAATATTAATTGATGTAGAGAAATCGAAAAAATTCAATACTTTTTTTTGGCTCCCTGTAGAATGTGCAAGTTCCCAGGCCCGGTATCAAACCTGAGCCACAGTAATTACAAGACACAGCAGTGAAGCGACAATGACAAATCCTTAACCACTAGGACAACAGGGAACTCCTCCACGCCTTTCCGTAGTAAACTCTTAGAAACATAGGAGTAGACAGGAACTTGATCAACTTGCTAAAGAGCATCTACCAAAAAATCAACAGTTAACATTATATCCCATGGGAAATGGCTGAATGCTTTCCTCCTAAGATTAAGAATATGGTTAAGTATATGTTCTCACCATTCTTATTCACCATAGTGCTAGAAATTCTAGCCAGTACAATAGGCAGGAAAGGAAATAAAAGGTATACAGATCAGAAATGAAGAGATAAAACTGTCTCTATTTGCAGATGACTTAATTATCTAGGTAGAAAATCCCAAAAGGAATCTTAAAAACAAACAAAATCTCCCAGAACTAATAAGTGAGTCCAGCAAAGTCATAGGATGTAAGAAAAGCATACAAATATCAATCATATTTCTACATAATAGCAATTTGGAACCAAAATTTTAAATGCAATACTATGTTTTATCACTTCAAAAAAAATCCCCCAAATTTTAGGTATAAATCCATCAAAATATGTGCAGGACTTATATCCTGAAAACTATATAATAGTGATGAAAGAAATCAGTTAAGATCTAACTGAATGGAGAGACATACAATATTCATGGATTGGAAGATTCAACATAGTAAATATGTGAATTCTCCTTAAACTGATAGACAAGCTTAAAACAATACCTATTAAAATCCCAGGGAGAGATTTTTTAGCTGTAGATAAAAAATATATATTAAAATTTATATGGAAATACAAAGAAACCAGAATAGATAAAACAATTTTTTTTGCCACACCCAAGTTATATGGAAGTTCCCAGACCAGGGATTATATCTGAGCTATAGATGTGACCTACACCTTAGCTGTGGCAGCATAGATCCTTAACCTACT
This sequence comes from Phacochoerus africanus, assembly GCF_016906955.1. NCBI lineage: Eukaryota > Metazoa > Chordata > Mammalia > Artiodactyla > Suidae > Phacochoerus > Phacochoerus africanus. The sequence continues at coordinate 111,005,346 of NC_062545.1, forward strand.
GTGCTGGGCTGGGACCTAACCTGCACTGCCACAGAGACAATGCAGGATCCTTAACCTACTGCGCCACAGTGGGAATACTGAAAATAGATAAAATGATTTTGAAAAAATAGAATAAAATGGGTTAAGTTAGCCTACCTGATGACAAGACATACTATATAGCATAGTATTCAAGACTGTGTGGTAGTGACAAAGGGATTGTGATACAGATCAATGAAATAGAATAGAGAACATAGAAAAAGACCAACACAAATACGTCCAACTGATTTTTGACAATTATGCAAAAGTTATTCAATGGAAGAAAAATATTCTTTTTAAAAAATTATGTTGGAAAAATTGGATATTCACAGGCCAAAAAATGAGGGGAGGGAGAGGGCCTAAGTCTAACACTTTATATAAAAGTTTACTTAAAATGGATCATGCTCTTACATGTAAAACTAAAAAATTTAGAAAAAACTTTGAAGAAAAATTTCTGGGGCCTGGAGCTACTGAAAGAATCCATAGACTTGACACCAAAACATGATTCATAAAAGGAAAAATGAATAAACTTGACTCAATCAAAATAAAAAATTTATGCTCTGAGAAAGACTATTAAAAGGATTTAAAAAAAGCAAGCTCTAGAGTGGGAGAAAATATTTGCAAACCATATATCCAATAAAGGACTAATATCTAGAATGTTTATATTTTTGTCTTTTTAGGGCTGCAACCAGGGCATATGGAAGTTCCAGGCTGGGGACAAACTGGAGCTGCAGCTGCCAGCCTGTGCCACAGCCAGAGAAATGCCAGCTCTGAGCTGCGTCCTCAATCTACACTGCAGTTTGCAGCAACGCCAGATCCTTAACCCACTGAGTGAGGCCAGGGACCAAACCTGTATGTCTTGGATACTAGTCGGGTTCTTAACCTGCTGAGCCACAATGGGAACTCTCAGTATCTAGAATAGTTAAAGAATACTCAAAACTCAACAGTAAAAAACAAAACCAAAACAAATAAACACAAAAATACCTCAAAAATAAACAAGTGATACAATTATAAAACAAACAAACAAACAAAAACCCAAACGATACAATTGTATTGTGTACAATTAGAATACATGGCCAGAAGACATAAAGAGACATGTTCACTGAAGAGGATATACAGATGGCAAATAAGCACATGAAAAGTTGGTTCGATATTCTTTTTTTTCTTTTTAGGGCTACACCCATGGCATATGGAGGTTCCCAGTCTAGGGGGTCCAATCAGAACTATAGCTGCCAGCCTATGCCCCAGCCACAGCAACTCAGGATCTGAGCGGTGTCTGTGACCTACACCACAGCTCACGGCAATGCCCGATCCTTAACCCACTGAGTAAAGCCAGGAATCAAACCCACAACCTCATGGTTCCTAGTTGGATTCGTTTCTGCTGCGCCATGATGGGAACTCCAAAAATTGTTCAATATTATTTCACTAAAGAAGTGAAAATTAAAATTACAATGGAACATAAGTACATGTCTATTGAAATGGTAAAAACAGTGACAACACCAAATGCTGGCAAGGATGCAGAGAAACTGAATTCCTCATACATTGCTGGCAAGAATGTAAAATATATTTTATATTTTATATATAACAACTCTGAAAAATAGTTTGCCAGCTTCTTAAAAACAAAAAGCCTAAACATACAACCTCAGTATGACCCAATATTTGCAATTCTGAGCACTTAGCCCAAAGAAATGAGATTTTCATACAAAAGCCTGTACATGAATCTTTTTTTTTTGTCTTTTTGCCTTTTCTAGGGCCACACCTGTGGCATATGGAGATTCCCAGGTTAGGGGTCTAATCAGAGCTGTAGCTGCCGGCCTATGCCAGAGCCACAGCAATGCCAGATCTGAGCCACATCTGCGACCTATACCACAGCTCAAGGCAACGCCAGATTCTTAATCCTGCTGAGCAAGGCCAGGGATCAAACCTGCAACCTCATGGTTCCTAGTCGGATTTGTTAACCACTGAGCCATGACGGGAACTTCCTGTACATGAATCTTTATACCAGCTTTATTCATAATAGTCCAAATTGGAAGCAACCCAGATGTCCTTCAATGAGTGAAGGGTTTTAAAAAAACTGTGGTACAGCCATGACATGGAATACTACTCAGCCGAAAAAAGGAACAAACTATTGATACACACAACGACTTGGATGGATCTCCAGATAATTATACTGGATAAAAGCAATTCTCAAAGGCATGTATCTGTATGATTCCATTTATATAATATACTCGAAATGACAAAATTATAGAAATAGAGAATTAGTGTTTGCCCAGGGTTAAGGAAGGGCTAGGAGTGAGATGGAAGTAGATGTTCCTTTAAAAAGGCAACAGGAGGGATCTGTGTGGTGATGGAACTTTTCTGTTTCTCGATGTATCAGTTGTCAGTATCCTGGTTGTAATTAATGTACTATAGTTTTGCAAGATGTTACCATGGGGAAATTGGGAAAAGAGTACACAGGATCTTTCTGTCTTATTTCCTAGAACTGCATGTGAACCTACAATTATTTAAAAAAAAAATACAACTTATTTCAAGGTAAGAGATGTGGTAGGAATCAGGATGAATATTCTGAAACTCAAATACAATATTTATCCTCTACTTGAAATGCTTTAAAACTCCCTTTACCAACAGGAGAAAGTCCAGACTCCTGTGGTTAGGCAAGTGGATAACCTATTGAGAAAAACTTTTTGCCCCAGAGGGAAAAAACCCAACAACATTCTGCCAAGGAATGAACCACATTTTCACCCCTGCGAAGAGGGTAGCCAGACCTCTGGGTGTTGAAGGTCTGGGCTTTCCTAACCCCTCAGTGGGTAGCTAACCATTCTAATTGGTCATCTGAGAGGTCTCAGACCAATGAAGTATAAACAGAGAAGGTTTTGTCTTTCCTAGCTGTCTCATTTGCTCGGCCAAATCCCTTTCCAACTGGGCAGAGAACTTTCATGACGGAAATTTAATGAATCTCTGTCTGGGTTTAAAGCATTTTTAGCCATATCTAGTTATTAAAATGTTATATTTTCAAGGGACTAGTCAGTTGCTTTAGGTACTATTTCCTCTGCCAAGTCCATTTCAAAGTCCCCTTTCCTGGAGCTCGGCAGGTCCTCCTACATAGAGGCCCTGGCAGGGCTTGAATGGAGCTTGTGCAGGGGAAGATATATGTTTGCTTTCTTTCTTTTCCTTTTTTTTTTCTTTCTTGTCTTTTGTCTTTTAGTGCTGCACTTGCAGCATATGGACGTTCCCAGGCTAGGGGTCTTAATAGGAGCTACAGCTGCCGGCTTACGCCAGAGCCACAGCAATGCCAGATCTGAGCCACATCTTCAACCTACACCACAGCTCACGGCAACCCCAGATCCTTAACCCACTAAGCGAGGTCAGGGATCAAACCCACAACCTCATGGTTCCTAGTTGGATTTGTTTCCACTGCACCACGACAGGAACTCCTGTTTGCTTTCTTTTTTTTTTTTTTAAATTTTTTTCCACTTATTTACATATATATTTTTTTCTACTGTACAGCATGGTGACCCAGTTACACATACATGTATACATTCTTTTTTCTCACATTAAGTGTTCCATCATAAGTGACTAGACAGAGTTCCCATGCTACACAGCAGGATCCCATTACTGATCCATCCCGAAGGCAACATTCTGTTTGCTTTATTTCATCTCCCGGTTCCCTTCCTTCTAGTCCCTCACACCCACACTCACTGTCAAGAGCAGGCATCGGCAAAGGGAGGAGACCTGAAAATTGTAGTTGGTGCAGGTTCCAAGAAGACCGCCCTGAGTCTGGACCATGCAGCTGGAAAAGCCTTTGGGGACCAGCCCCCAGAAGGAGTGGCTGCCTGGGCACATTGAGCTGAGACCCCCAAAGACTATGGCTGTGTGAAGTTCAGTGAGGCCAGGAGAGGCTAAGCTGCTGATGGAAATGAAGTTAAATGTCAGAATCAGAACTTGAATTAGGGTTCATTTCACAGCCTTCCCACTTCCTTGCCTAGTTTCCCTGGGAATTTGTGCAAAGTAATTCAGGCAAGAGAGTATTCATTCCATGTGAAGATTTACGGAGGAAGAAAGGTCATGACCTCCTACAGCCTCCATCCCCCCTGTCTAGCACTTCTGTGTACTGTCTTTTCAGTCTGTTTCTTTACTTCTATCTTCATGTGGAGACAAAATTGCCAGTGATATAACTGTAGGATTTCAAAGCTGAATGCTACTTTAGATGTTACCTAGTGTGGTGGTTTTTGTAGGATAAGGCATTTAAAAATGCATGGAGATTTTTTTTGCTTATTTTAATGTGGGGAGGGGAAATGATTTTGAAAGTTCTTAATCCTAACTCATACTATGAAGCTAACATTACCCTAATCAGACAAAATCAGACAAAGATATTATGAGAAGAAAACATAGACCAATATTTCTCATGAACATAAAGGCAAAAATCCTCAACAAAATATTAGCAAACGGAATCCAATAGTGTATAAAAAGAATTGTGCACCATGGGCAAGTGGGATTTATCCTAGGCAGGTAAGGCTGGGTCAATAATCAGTTTAATGTAGTCTATCATATCAATAGGCTAAAAAATAAAAATCACATGATTATATCAAGAGAGGCAGAAAAAACACTTGAAAAGTTCAATACTCATTCATGATCAAAAACTCTTCAGTTAAGAAGGGATAGAGAATTTCCTCACCTTGATAAAGAATATCTACAAAAACCCTACAAATAATATCACAGTTAATGGTGAGAAATTTGAAATAATGGTGAGAAAATGGAAAATTTCCTACATAGATTTAACAAGGCAAAGATGTCCCTTCTTGGGGGTTCCTGTCATGGCTCAGCGGAAATGAATTTGACTAGTATCCATGAGGATGCAGGTTTGATCCCTGGCCTCACTCAGTGGGTTAGGGATCTGGTGTTGCCGTAAAGCTGTGGTGTAGGTTGCAGACATGGCTTGGATACTCATTGCTGTGGCTGTGGTGTAGGCTGGCAGGTGTAACTCCAATTCAACTCCTAGCCTCAAAGGATCAAAAAAAAAAAAAAAAAAAGTCCTTTTTTTTTTGGTCATGCTTATGGCATGTGGAAATTCCCAGGCTAGGGACTGAATCCATGCCACAGCAGTGACAATGCTGGATCCCTAACTGCTAGGCCACCAGGGAATTCTAAAGATGTCCCTTCTCATTACTGCTTTTCCACATTGTACTGGAAGTCCTAGCTGAATGCAATAAAGCAAAAAAGAGAAATAAAAGGTATACGATATATCACCTCACATCGTTCAGAATAGCCATCCTCAAAAAGTCTATAAACAACAAGTGTTGAGAGGGTGTGGAGAAAAGGGAACCCTCCTACACTGTTGTTGGGAATGTAAATTGGTGCAACCACTGTGGAAAACCGTATGGAGTTACCTTAAAAAACTAAATATAGAACATATGATCCAGCAATCCCACTCCTGGGCATATATTCGGAGAAAACCATAATTCAAAAATATACCTACACCCCAATGCTCATTGCAGCAATATTTACATTAGCCAAGACAATCTAAATGGCCATTGACAGAAGAATGGATAAAGAAGATGTGGTGTTGCAACAGAAGAAAGGCTGGGGGAAAAATGTTAATTGTAATGTATACATGTAAGGATAACCTGACCCCCTTGCTGTACAGTGGGAACAAAAAAAAAAAAAAAAAAAGAAGATGTGGTACATACATACAATAGAATATTACTCAACCATAAAAAGAATGAAATAATGCCATTTACAGCAACATGAGTAGAGGTAGAAATTGTACTAAATTAAGTCAGACAGAGAATGATAAATATCATATGATATCACTTATATGTGGAATCTAATTTAAAATGATACAAAATAGCTTATTTATAAAACAGAAGCAAACTCACAGATTCTGAAATTAAATTTATCGGTTACCAAATGGAAACCATGAGGGAGGGGGAGGATAAATTGGGAGAATGGGATTAACACGTATACACCACTAGATATAAAATAGAAAACTAACAAGGACCTACCGGATAGCACAGGAAGGTCTACTCAATGTTCTGTAAAATCCTATATGGGAAAATAGATATATGTATATGTATAACTGATTTACTTTGCTGTACACCTGAAACTAATACAACATTGTAAATCAACTATACTCCAATAAAAAAATTTTTATAAAGGTATACAGGGAGTTCCCATTGTGCCTCAGTGGGTTAAGAACCCAACATGGTGTCTATGAGGATGTGGGTTTGAACCCTGACCTCACTCAGAGAGGTTAGAGATGTGTCTTGTATCTTACATTGCTATGGCTGTGGTGTAGGCGAGCTGCTGCAGCTCTGATTTGACTCCTAGCCCAGGAACTTCAATATGCTGCAGGTATGGCCATAAAAAGAAAAAAAAAAAAAGGTATACAGATTGGGAAGTAAGAAATAAAACTTTCTGAAGTTCCCTCCGTGATGCAATAGGATCAGCAGCATCTTGGGAGTACTGGAATACAGGTTCGATCCTGGGCCTGGCACAGTGGGTTAAGGATCCTGCTTTGCTGCAGCTATGGCTTAGGTCACAACTGAGGCTGGGATCTGATCCCGGGCCTGGGAACTCCCTGTGCCACTGGTGGGCCAAAAAATAATAATAATAAAAAAAGTTAATTGCTTTCTTATGTATCAGCAATGACCAAGTAGAATTTGAAATTTAAAACATAGTACCATTTACACCAGCACCCCACAAAATGAAATACTTAGGTATAAATCTAACAAAATATGGGGAATTCCCATTGTGGCTCAGAGTGTAACAAATCTGACTAGTATCCATGAGGATCTGGGTTCGATCCTTGGCCTTGCTCAGCAGGTCGAGGATCCGGCGTTGCTGTGAGCTGTGGTGCAGGTCACAGACACGGCTCAGACCCCACGTTGCTGTAGCTGTGTCGTAGGCCAGCGGCTACAGCTCAGATTAGACCCCTAGCCTGGGAACCTCCATATGCTACTGGGTGCAGCCCTAATGGCAAAAAATCAATCAATCAAACAAAATATGTATAAGATCGTTAAGAGGAAAACTACAAAATTCTGATTAATGAAATCAAGGAACTTAATAAGTGGAGAGATACTTCATGTTCATGGACAGGAAGACTCAATATTGTCAAGATGTCCGTTCTTTACAACTTGATCTATAGAAGCAATGAAATCTCAACTAAATTCCCACAAGTTATTTTGTAGATATTAACAAACCAATTCTAAAGTTTATATGGAGAAGTTAGAGATCAGGAATGGCTAATACATTATTGAAGAAGAACAAAGGTGGAGGACTGATACTACCTGACTTTAAGACTTACTACTATAAAGGTACAGTGACAAAGCATTGGTGAAAAAAATAGCTGGACCAATAAAACCAAATAAAGAGCCTAGAAATAGACCCACATAAACACAGTCAACTGCAAAAAGGAAGCAAAAGACAGTACAATGGAACAAATATATTCTTTCTAACAAATGGTGCTGGAGCAACTGAACATTCACATACATACATGCACACATAGACAGACCTTACACCCTTCACAAAAATTAACTCAAAATTACCTAAATCCAAAACTGCAAAACTTCTAGAACATAACATAGGAGAAAACCTAGGTGACCTTGTGTGTGGTGATATCTTTTTAGATATGACACCAAGGATATGATACATTAGAGAGTTTACTAATATGCTGAACTTAATAAAAATTGAAAACTTCTCTGTGAGAGAGCTTGAGAATACAAGCCAGAGACTGGGAGAAAATCTTTGTGTAAGACACATCTTACATGAGTTTCCTTGTGGCACAGTGGGTTAAGAACCTCGTATTGTCTTGCAGTGGCTCAGGTTGCTGCTGTGGTGTGATTTCGATCCCTGGCCCTTCCACATGCTGTGGTTGTGGAAAAAAAAAAAAAAAAAGATACACGTCACGCTTGATAAAGAATGCTTAAACAAAATACGCAAAGATCTTAAAAACTCAATTAGGAAACAGACAACTCAATTATAAATGAGCTAAAGACCTTGATAGACACTTCATCAAAGAAGATACAAGCACATGGAAAGAAGGTTCACATCATATGCGGTCAGCAAAGTGCAAATTAAAACAACAATGAGATACCACTACACACCTGTTAAAATGGTCAAAATTCAGTACACTGAGAACACCAAATGCTGGCAAGGATATGGAGCAGCAGGAACTCTTGTCTTTGCTGGTGGGATGGAAAAAGGTACAGTCACTTTGGAAGACAGTTTAGTGATTTATTATAAAACGAAATATACTTTTACCATATAATCCCATACAATCTGAATTTAGGTGATGATATCTGAACCTCAGTTTCTTCATCTATAAATTAGAGCTAATAACAATGACAGTGAAGTTTTGTTGTAAAGACTAAATGTGCTATGACCTATAAAAAGATAAAATAGAAACTTTAGAAAGTAGACTGGCTGAGTAGGAGTAGAGATTAGAACTGTTTACTCCCCTCTAATATCATTTTTGTTGAAAATTAAAAAAAATAAGCTCTCAACTACTAAAGTCCCTAGTTCTTTCCGTAAATCTTTCAGTTTATATTTGTATGATTATTTTCCTCCCACATCTCTTTTCCTCAACTTATCAACTTAATTGTTTGGTCCTTGCCTTAGTGATTAAAGACAAAATAGGAGTTCAAATTCCATCATCTGAAGAGCCAACCAATGCCTCTCCTAGACTGGGACCAACGGAAAGTTAGCAAATCGCCCTGTCTTGAAATGTCATAATGACCTTTTTAAAGAAAGTAATCGAGTCATACATGAATGTATTCTCATTATTGTAAAGGGAATTTTAAACTCTTGGGAAATGGGGCCAAACCTTACAGGCGTTCCATGCCCCCTCTCTCTCTCTATCTCTTTTTTTTTTTTTGTGTGTTTTGTCCTTTCAGGGCCACATCTGGGGCATATGCAGGTTCCCAGGCTAGGGGTCTAATCAGAGCTGTTGCTGCCAGCCTACGCCACAGCCACAGAAACTTGGGATCCGAGCCATGTCTGTGACCTACACCACAGCTCACAGCAACACCAGATCCTTAACCCACTGAGCGAGGCCAGGGGTTGAACCCGCAACCTCATGGTTCCTAGTCAGATTCATTTCCGCTGTGCCACAATGGGAACTCCATGCCTCTTCTCTTTAGGTCAATAAAATGTCTTGAAACATGGCTCTGTACCTCTGTTGCCAGAGCTGACTGTGTCCTCTGAATTGACCAGGAAGGCCTGATGGGTTCCCCCCTTCACTGCTGAGCAAGTTGCATCGCAGAATGGATCCAACAGAGGGACTTTCAGTCATGTGATTTCACCAGTGGCCTTAGTAACGACCAGCCTCAGTCCGATTTACCTCCTGGGGAAGTGGGCAAGGATTTTTTTTAGGTCCAAAAAGCAAAGAATGAGGTAATGGATGGCTAGAGGTGTCTATTTTAGTCTCACAGCTCTAAACAATTTTCAGTTGCAGATGTTAAAATATCCAGAATCCACAGAGAACAGAACAGATGGCCTTATTTATCCCGCCTCTGCTGCTCTGAGGGCCTTCTGCCACTCCAGGCATTTGATGACGCATGTGTGGAGCAAACCTGCCTGTGTTCACAGGCTGTGTTCAACTCACGTCAGCTTAGAAAACCTTTTATAGAAAGTCACAACAGGGCCAGGCTTCTATGCTGGGGACATACAGAGATGACTGAGTGCCAGGGACCCTTGGGAGCTCTGTGTTAGCAGAGACGACGTGGCGAGTGTCTTCCTGGCCTGGTAGGCTGTGTTCCGCACAAGGGTGCCTGTGGAGGGGTGAATGAGCTGGAAGCCAGCCTGTGCTCCTTTTTTTCTTTTTTTCGCCCAGGCCCTTGGCATGGGGAGTTCCGAGGCCATGACTGAACCACTACCATGGCAGTGACCTGACCACACCAGGTCCTTAATCCACCAGCACTCCTCTGCTTGTGCTCCTATTGCCAACCTGTGCGTCTGGCTCTGGAGGAAGGGGTGCCTTTTTCAAATAGGCACAAATGAACAATGTGTGCTCCCTGCAGCCCTGAACTGAAGTAGAGCCTTAGAACTCAATCACACAGTAAGTGCTATGAGAGAGGCAGACAGCAGCAGCTCTGAGAAGGAAAGATAAAGCAGCTGAGTCTCCCTAGGGAAGGAGTTGTGGGGAGGGACAGATACTGAGGGAGCATTTCAGGAGGGCCTTGGAAGAGAAACAGGAATTTGCCTAGTAGAAAGAAAGGCAAATGAGGCAGGGGAAACAGACTGAGCAAAGGTGCAGAGGCTTACAGGTACAACGCCTGTTTCTAGAACAGGGAGTATTTCAATCTGGCTGATGGAGGTGAGGCCAAAGGCAGGCAGAGCCAGATGGTGCAGGCCTTCTGAGCCACGCTGAGGTTGCTGGGCTTCAGGCTGGTGGTTCTCAAACTCTGGTGTGCTCTGAAACATGTAGAAAGCCTGCTATCAACAACAGGCATAAACTTACTGTTAGAAGTGTCGTTTCCTTGGCCTGAACCCCAGGGATGGGTTCTGACTCAGTAGGTCTGGGGAAGGGCCCAAGAGTGAACATTTTAAATGATTTTCCAATTGGGAGATTGGGAGTTTGGGATTAGCATATGCACGCTATTATATATAGAATGGATGGTCAACAGGGACCTGCTGCATAGCACAGGAAAACTTTAGTCAATATTCTGGGATAACCTATATGGGAAAAGAATCTAAAAAAAGAATAGATATGGGTATATGTATAATGGAATCACTTTGCTGTACAGCAGAAATTAACACAACATTGGAAATCAACCATACTTCAATAAAATTTTAAAAAGTGAAAAAATAGAAAAAAAAACTTAAAAATGAAATAAAAAATGAAGTGATTTTCCTATAGGATTTTGATACAGTGGTCAGAGGAGAAAAGTGCTGCACTAGAAGGGGAGTTTAGGCAGCAGAGGGTCCGCTGGGCTCACTGGAGCAAGGACTGCCAGCTGCAGAGTGGAGAATGGGACAGCTGGGGAACCCACTCCACCGGTACTGCCCTTAGAAAGCTATTTCAGAGCCCTGCCCTTAATGAACCCACCCCCAGCACAAAAGTCAGGTAACAGATTAATATGCAAAGAAAACAGATTTTAGGGACAAAGACAAGGACTTTAGGCCCAGCTCTACCATTTGTGGGTTGGGTCAGCCTAATAATTATTATTTTCCCTCCTAGTCGGTCTATACACCAACAGGACCTCAGAGGTCTCTCTTGGCCACATGGTACAAGGGTTTGATCCCTTCTAGTGAGAAGTTTATTATATATAAAAGGATGCTGGATATGGCAAAAAACAAAAACAATTTTAAAAAAAGACTCTCATGGAGTTCTCGTCGTGGCTCAGTGGTTAACGAATCTGACTAGGAACCATGACGTTGCAGGTTTGATCCCTGGCCTTGCTCAGTGGCATTGCCATGAGCTGCAGTGTAGGTTGCAGATATGGCTCGGATCCCACGTTGCTGTGGCTGTGGCAGAGGCCAGCGGCTATAGCTCCAATTAGACCCCTAGCCTGGGAACCTCCATATGCTGAGGGAGCGGCCCAAGAAATGGCAAAAAGACAAAAAAAAAAAAAAAGACTCTCATAGTGGAAGTTGGAATAGGGTCAGAGTTGTTTTGGGGAAGCAAAGTTCTTTCTTTCTGAAACTTCCTCAGGCCTCTCCGTGTGCCTCACGGCACCCAGAACAGTACCCTGTATTTTGCTTAATAATGAAGAGCATCTAGGGTGTCAGAGTTGGCTCTTTGGGGCTGGGCTATCTGATAAAGCCTCCTCTCAGCTTTATCCAGCCAATGATCAGCAGGCATTTAATATGGTGACCCTCCTATTATCCAGAGTTTTACTAATTAGGGTTCTCAATTATCTGGATGTTTTAAAGGGGTGACACTGAGGTCACTGATGTGTAGTCAGGGTGCTAACAAAAACCAGGACCAGGATGGGGCTTACAAAGCTATGGAGCTGAAGAGACTCACATAAAAAGTTGAGCACAGGGAAGACGCAGTAGGGTGGGACATGGCAGAAGGGAGGGCTAGCCTTGTCTGGATGCCTCCTCCTGCCCTGACCCTTTATTTGGTGTTCGATATAACCTCATTCTATCAATCCATACAACAGCACTGTAAATTAGGGAGATGTCTTGTTTTACAGGTTAGGAAACCATGAATGAAAAAAGTTAAATAACTTGTTGACAACCATGGGACCTCAAGAGGCAGAAGGGATTTGAACCCAGGTCTCTCTGGTACCAAAGTCTATGCTCTATTCCCAAGAGCTCACCTAACAGCCCACACATAATGAGGTGCTAACAGTGACCACTGTGGTCTTTACAAAGAAGAGCCAGTGTTGCCATGGCCAGGCCAGGCTCCTAGGGCAGAAAGACCTTAGGGAAGCTGGGGGCAACAATACTGGTTCTTGGAAGATTCAGAAATTTGGTCTATTTCTCTAGCAGTGGTCTGGCCGAGGGGAACTGAATTGAAAACAATTCTCTAGAGATTCATGTATGATCCAAGTACTATTCTGTTGTCCAGGCAGTCATGTTACCTGGTATATTACTTTGCTATTAATGCTGTAACAAATTACTACAAACTTAGTGGCTTCAAACCACACAGATTTATCATCTTGCAGTTCTGGAGCGCAGAAGTCTGAAATCAGTTTCATTGGTCTAAAATCAAGTTTCTTTTAAATCACGCCTGCATCCCTTCTGCAGGCTCTAGAGGAGAATGTTTCCTGGACTTTTCCAGCTTCTTGAGATACCCATCACTCTTTGGCCCTTTCGTTTTCAGAGCCAGCAGTGTTGCATCTTGCAGTGTCTCTGCCCTGTGCTCTTGCCTCCCTCTAGAGATTACCTTTGGTTTATCTAGAAAATCCAGGAAAATCTTCCCATCTCAAGATTCTTGTTAATCACATCTGCAAAAGTCCTTTTGCCACCTAAGGTAATGTACTCACCAATTCCAGGGATTCAGATGTGAACATCTTTGGAGGCTGTTATTCAACCTACCGAAGTGGGCCAGTCTTTTTTTTTTTTTTATAATTTTTAAAAATTTTCCCACTGTACAGCAAGGGGGTCAGGTTATCCTTACATGTATACATTACAATTACATTTTTCCCCCACCCTTTCTTCTGTTGCAACATGAATATCTAGACAAAGTTTTTTTCTCCATTAGAGCAGGAAAGGGTCTCTGTAAGTCTAGTCTCTGATCAGAGGCTGCTTGGGGAATCTGAGACCAGAGGATCGTGATGTGGATGATCTCCAGGGTCAGGGTCATCCGCCGACCATGAACCAGCTGGGCACCAGTCCTCCATCCAACAAGCAGGGAGCAGAAGCTTCTGACACATGAGCCTCCCTTCTTGTAGAGGCCATGCACTTCCATCAGGCAGACCACACAACAGTCAGTTATTGCTCTGTACTTACAGATATGGCTGGCTCCCAACTCTCCAATCCTGGTACATTTATAGATCATGTTTTATGGTTGCTGAAGGGATCTGTCTCATCCTGGGTCCCCATTAATTTTGTTCATTAACATGGTCTCACAGGCTGTGTTACAAACCAGTGTCAGGAGACAGCTTTTACCCCAGGTACGCCAGGACCTCACTTCTTCCTGCCGTCTCCCTCTCTCTCTGACTTTTGACCATATACTCTTGGGTCCAAAATCCTCTCTGCCCTTCCTGTGTGGGTTTTTTTTTTTTTTTAATTTTTTGCCTGTGTGGTTTTGACAGGCTGTTAGGTCTTTTTACTCTGGATTCTGTGCACACATAATCTCATCTGTTACATGTTGATTTTTGTGAGTAACCTGTCTCCAAGTTTTGAGAATAATTTACCTTCCCTTCAAATGTACTGACCTTTTCAAAAAACAACAGCAGCTCTGATTCATAGCTGTCTGTGTTTTTCACTCGGTGTCTCCCTCTCAGAAATTCATCCAAATAATGTTCCATGAGAACCTGTTTCTGTGCCAGGCACTGGGTTAAAGGTCTGCGGGTATGATGGTGAGCAGATATGCTTCTGCTCTCATGGAGCTTAGAGACCAGAAGGGAAGATGGATCTTTATTATGTAATCACACTCATGAATGTGGAAGTAACAATGGAGGTAATTAATCTCAAGAAAAGAAAACATGGTTAATGAAAACTGAAAGAGAGACCTGCCCTAGATAGGGGGTCTCGTGGGAAACTTCCCTAGGAAGTGCCATTTGAACTGTGATCGTTGGGTGGGTGGAGGGAAGGGTGGAAGAAGCTGGGAGGTTAATGTGGCTGCAGGCAGAGAGGGATGGACAGGGAACAAGGGTCAAGATGAGGAAGCAGAGGCAGGCAGGGGCCAGGGGAAAAGTTCTGAGTTTTAGCCTAGGAGCAACAAGGTTTTGAGCAAGGGGAGGCTTGGGTGCTGAAACCACTGTTCTGGTGAGAGCACAGAGAATAGATTTTGTGGGGGAGGGGAGGGCAGACTTGGGGCAGAGAGGACAGTTAGGAGGCTGTCACAGTAACAGAGGTGAAACATGAGGGTGACTTGGCCAGTGTGGTGGCAATGGAGAAGTGGTTGGTTCCTGTGGTAACTCGGAGGTAGAACCCAGCAGGACATGGTGAATGTTTCACGGGCAGGGGGTGTTAAGCAAAAGAGTGGAAGATCTCAAAGATGAAACCAAGCTTAGCATAATGGCTTACCTAAACTCCTATCAACTGAATTCATATTTGCATTCAATTACAATAAAACACTTTTAAAAGGATGAAATGCTTGCTCCTGTTATGACAGCCTAATGAGAATAGCTGCGTTCAGTGTGCGAGGGGCTGCCCATCCTCATGAACCTCAGACATGACGTTGGTGGCGGCTTCTGGAAGAAGTTGACATATCCAAGTTTAGGTCCTTGAATGGACAACATAGTTGATGATTTTACTGTCAGAATCCCTCTCGCAGTCTTTATATGGTACAGGGAGGGGCTGTCTCTAAAACCGAACCACCAACCAGAGCAGGCTGACCTTGGAGTGAGAGGCTTGACAATAAATGGGAGAATTCTGGGAACCCAATTCCAAGAAGGCTGGCCTCTTTCCCACTGGTGACTCTCTTTTGAACTTTAGGCTTTGGCAGTCATTCAAGCCAAACAACCCTGGGGTGCAAAAGCAAGGGAGTCCAGAACAATATCTGCCTTATTGTTTCAGATGTCTTTGTTGGGCAGGTGTCTGAATCCTCACGCTTATTCCTTTTCAGATACAACAGATTCTCTGGTCTAATGATAATGTGCCTGAATATATTTTTCTCAAAATGTTTTTCTGTAACAAGGCATTTGGTTGCTTCACTGGGAGAGAATTTCTAAGATTTCAAACCAGAGTCCTAAGGGTCCTGGTGGCACCACTTCAATGTTCCTAATTAAAGTCCTCTGTTAAACTATGTGGGCCCTTCTGGAACATCCTGCTACCCAAGGCCCAGAGACCTGGCCTCCCAGCTCAGCAGAAGGGCAGTGGGGAGAGGGGTGCACATCCTGGGATGAACGCTGAAGACTCCCACGTGGGAAGCATGGTCAGTGAGCTACTAACAGGGCCATTATATTCAATTACATCATGAAAGGGAAAGGAGGAAGGAAAGCAAATTGATGCTTAATAACTACTGCATCCAGTGCACACCTGAACCCCTACCCTCATCAAACCCCCTGCTTCATCAACATCTTCATCATTAACCTGCCCTTTGAATCATGGGTGTGGGAGAAGGGTTTTTAACACACAAACTAATGCCTTTGGTACTGATTTCAATCATTACCACGTGCTAGGTGCGTCACCTAACTCACTCCATTGGTATCTTATCTGATCCTATAAGGCAATCTGTGGCAATCTTCAGTATTGTTCTGTTCTACTTGTCCAGCACATGCTTCTCCCCAGTAAGGCACTCACCTGTGTTTCCTGTTTGAGCCCAGTCCCTATGCCCAGTCTTAGCACTGAAACCTCATGCAGTTTAAGAACATGGATACTTACCCCTCTGGCGCTCTCTTTTCTGGCCTCCCTAATTCTGACTTCCAGGAACATGATTT
Organism: Phacochoerus africanus; assembly: GCF_016906955.1. Classification (NCBI taxonomy): domain Eukaryota; kingdom Metazoa; phylum Chordata; class Mammalia; order Artiodactyla; family Suidae; genus Phacochoerus; species Phacochoerus africanus. The sequence goes on from NC_062545.1 coordinate 111,021,356, forward strand.
GGCTCTGGCCCGCTTGGTCAGTGCCTACACCACCCACTGGGGGTTGTGGATGCAGAAATAGATCCTCGTAAGCAATCTGTGAAGCAGGAACTAATACATTCCACATTTTGCACTTGAGGAAATTGATGCCCAGAAAGGTTAAGTGTGCCATATAAGACTACACAGCTCTGGACTTTACTATAATCCAAAGAGTCCATTATTCTAATTTCAGCCATTAAACAGCAAAAATTATTACCTACTTACTTGGATGGTGAGGATTAAAGAGATATAGATGCAAATCTGGGAGCCAACTGGATAAATTGTGGGCGTATTACCAAGTGTTTTGTATTAGTCACCTCTGGCTTCAGTAACAAAATATTGTAGACTGCATGGCTTAAACAATAGAAATTATATTTACTCACAGTTTTGGAGGTTGGAAGTCTGAGATCACAGTGCCAGCAATGCCGGATTCAGGTGAGACCCTCTTCTTGTCTAGGTCACATGATGGACCTCAGATGTCTCTTGTAAGAACCAATCCTATGGTATCAGGGCCCCACTTTATGACCTTGGTGAACCTTAATTACCTCCTAATGGGTTCCATCTCCAAATAGAGTCACATTAGGGGTTAGAGCTTCACTTTAGGAATTTTGGGGGACACAAGCCAGACCATAGCATGTTCCTAGAGAAATTGCTAAACCTTGAAAACAAAACAAAGGTCATCTTTTTATTTGGAAAATCCTTCCCAATAACTCATTTCTCTGCTCAGCCTCCTCTCTTGAGGTGGAGTGGAGGGAGGGGCACCTTTGTAGAGTCTACCCTCAGACTCCAGGGAAGCTTATCCAAACAGACTTTCATTGTTCCTTTAAAGGTTTTGCCTGCTCTTATGTTGGTCATTCACACAAACGCCTCAGGGAGTCCCAGAGAAAGCTCCCCAAAATCAAGTGTGGCTTCAGCTCTCTATTCACTGGGTAAATCTTTCCATCTTCAGGAACAGGAAACACTAAATGGTAAGGCAGCTTTTCTTACCCCCAGAGCTATTTTACCCTTGAAGTAAAGATGTTGGAAAACAATCCCAAGTGCAGGCCTGAAGGACTCGTCCTAGTGACAGGAGTGGCCTCCAGAAGCATCCTCTGCCATGGGAGGTCAAAAAGCTTAGCTTTTCACGAAGAGATCGGAACTTCCCAGTTTTGCCTTAAGAAGTCTTTCTTATTAAGTTATTAGAAGTTGTTAGAATCTGGGCTCACTGAGAAAATCTTAAGAGGCCATTGCTATGATACTCTCAAGAAGCTGAAAGTGCAGCTATGTCAGCAGGGCCCTCCAGTGAAAGGAAAGTTAGAAAATTTTAGGTTGCTAGGGACTTGAGTCATGGGGCGGGGGGGGCAATCACAGCTAGGCACCTTCCAGAACAGGCTGGGCAGTTTCTCAGAGATCTGTATCATCAGATGGGGTCAAGGGGTGAAAACCCATAGCAAGAAAGCCCCATAGTTGGTCCATGTCAGGTCGACACCACAGCTTCAGCTGGCAGACCAGAGGGGAAATCCCATCTCTGCTGCTCACCTCTCTGTTACCAAGCTACCCTGTTAGAGCCTCATTTCCCTCAGCACAACCCTGAGAGGGAGTGCCTCCCTCCTTAATTTTGGCCTCTAGGTACCTCCCTCCCCTCACCCTCGTCCTGCTCTGGAATGATAATATCTGCCTTACAACAATGGGTGAGAGTGAAATTACATGATGTATGAAAAGTGCCTGGCATAGGGGCATGTCCACTAATTTCCTTTCTTGTCCTCCTTCTAAAAATATCATTTTAGGAGGGCCTCTCCCCTAAGCCATCACCTCACTTCTGAGCCATGATAACTAGCATTTATTTAGCTCTTAGGTGCTGAGCATTGTGTTAACAATAACGACCATCTATTGAGTTCTTTCGAGCATCAGGTGCTTTACGCCCCTTGTTCTCAATAATCCACTCTATAATCTTATGAGGTAGAGATTATTATCACCTCCAGTTTACAGATGAGGAATCCGAAGTGAGAAATTAAACAGTTTAAGGTCGTATTTCTAGTGGAGGGTAGAACTAGGAGTTTGGCTCCAGGGCCAGTCCTGAGAATGAAATTAGAGAATAATAAGACTGTTTTTGAAGGGGGCAAGCGAAGGATGAAAAAGCAAAATGCTTTTATAACCTTCTTTGACAAAAATGGTTGCACAGGCGTTCCCGTTGTGGCTCTGCAGTAATGAACCTGACTAGTATCCATGAGGACTTGGGCTTTATTCCCTGACCCTGCTCAGTGGGTTAAGGATCCAGTGTTGCCATGAGCTGTGGTGTAGGTTGCAGATGTGGCTTGGATCTGGCATTGCTGTGACTGTGGTGTAGGCCAGCAGCTGCAGCTCTGATTCGACCCCTAGCCCAGGAAGTTCCCTATGCCACAGGTTCAGCCCCGGAAAAAAAAAAAAAAAAAAAAGGAGGTTTTGCTCAATAACACTAGTAATAGGAATGTGATAGAAACACTGATGGTTGCTAAAGGACAATTTTGAAAAAAGTTAAGATCATGACTCATGCACATATAAAATGAATGTGTGTCAAAGATTTTACTGAGTTCATCAATTAATAAGGGAAACAGAAAGATGTAAAACCAGTGTAGACAGTGTTTGAAGTATTCCCTTGTGTTGCAGCAGGTTAAGAATCTGGCATTGTCACTACTGGGCTCCAGTTCCTGGCTTGGAAACTTTCACATCCCGTGGCTGCGATTGGAAAAAAAGAAGGAAGGAAGGAAGGAAGGAAGGAAGGAAGGAAGGAAGGAAGGAAGGAAGGAAAGAAAGAAAGAAAGAAAAGAAATAAAAGAAAAAAGAAAAGAAAAAAGAAGAGAAGAAGAAGGAAAAGAAAGAAAAAGAAAAAAGAAAAGAAGAGAAGAAAAAAGAAAAAGAAAGAAAGAAAGAAAGAAAGAAAGAAAGAAAGAAAGAAAGAAAAGAAAAAGAAAAGAGAGAAAGAATTTGAGAAACTGTGTATTTATCCGTAATTTAATAAAGGAATGTTAGGATGCAATTCATGGGTTACACACAAAACTGGTTAATGGCTTAAGAGGCAATAAAAAAGTCCTAACTTTTAGAGTTTTCTTTTCTACTGAGAAAAAATAATTTTTACTAGGTAAAAATCAATAAGCTAACAAATAATTTCTCTAAGTTTGGGAACTTTAATAAACAATTAAGTACATTACCTTAGTTCATTGTTCTTCAGTCTGGTCCATGAGACGCCTGAGTAGAATTGGAGAAGTTTTCAGGGCTTCTGTGTTCAAAAATATTTTCTTCTTCTCCACATCCTCTTTTTCTTCATCGTCGTCACCATACTAAGATATTACCTTTTTCACTGTGCAACACTTGTATAGATGGTGTAAAAGAGATGGTGGGTAAAACTGCTGTCACTTTCACACAAATCAAAGCCATGGCACCACGTTGAACTAGGAGTCACTGTATTCTTCATCACCATGCACTCATGGGGCAGGAGGGAAGCTTGTTTCACTTAAGAATGTCCTTGATGAAGCTGTAAAAATTACTCCTACTACATCTTGACCAGTGAGTATAAACCTTTTTTTTTTTTTTTGGCCGCCCTGTGGGCCAGGAATCAGACCTGAGCCACAGTGGCTACCTGCACCACAGCTTCAGCAACACTGAATTCTTAACCCCCTGGGCCGGGCTCAGCAGTGACCCCAGCCACCATGGAGACAGTGCTGGATCTTTAACTCACTGTACCACAGTGGGAACTCCTGAATTAGCCACTTTTTAAATGGTGATCCATTTTTACCTAGAAGAATGGCTAACTAAAAAAAAAAAAGAAAGAATAGCTAACTGACAAACTATTATTCCTTTGGGAATTGGGTAGACATTTTCTTGAAAATGAATGAAGTGTGCCTGTCACCTCAAAAAAATCATATGACAATGTTTGCTGCTAATGGTAAATCTTGAGTTGTCAATTTCGAATTAGAATTTGGGGAAGCCTATAAAGATACCATAACTTGACAGCTTTTTAGTACTAAGACTTTTCTCCTGAGATTTGTGGTGATATTAATGAAATTCTTGATATTGTATAATGACATATGGCAATATTTGGAAGATCTGTATGACTCACTGAACCAATATTTTCCAAATGATCAATGCAGGATGGTAGAAAATCCTTTGTGAACAAGAGTCATTCAAAATGCATTATGAACCTATGGATTTTAATATAACCAAATTTTGAAAAGTTCATCAATATGCTTTTAGATTCTACCTTGCAATTAATGTTTAAGAAACTACCATCTGTTGAATTTTGATGTAATATCAAAGAACATCCACAGTTACCTGAAAAGTCTATTAAAATACTCTTTCCTTTTCCAACAGCACATGTGTGGGTTCATATTTTCTTTGTCTACATCAGTGTTGGGGAGGGGGAACTTCCCCCCATACCTCTCTTGAGTTCTTGTAGCTGGATTAATAATAAAATTGACACAAGACCCAGATTAACAGGAGAAAAAGAAACAAATTTTAATTCGTGAGCACGAAATGGGACCTAAGAAATGGCCAAAGCAGACAGCTTTTATACTTTTTACACAAAGAAACAATGCATTTGTGAGGAATTGACAGGACAAAGGAACTTAAGGTTCGGATGCTCAATAACTAAAGAATCCAAACAGAAAAGTTAGGCTTGCCATCCGTAGTAAGTTAAAGGAGTAACAAGGTTTGCTTATAAGGCTTCTCGGCCCTAATTCCTTATCTCTGGTGATAAGGGTGTCCTTCTACCTCCAGATCAGGGAGTGCACATTTCACAGGAGAGATTTATTTCCTGCTTTCAAGGAGCCAGAAAAGAGTAGCCCTCTTACACTGGCTGTTTCTTAAGTAACTTTAATTCACAATCATGAATATGCCATTGTGGCACATTTTGTGGAGGCCCTGAGCTTAATGTCAACCAAAATAATATCCCGGAGTTCCCACTGTGGCTCAGTGGGTTAAGAACTTGATATAGTCTCTTCAAGGATGCAGGTTTGATCCTTGGCCTTGCTCAGTGGGTTAAGGATATGATACGGACACAGCTCAGATCTGGCATTGCTGTGGCTGTGGTGTAGGTCGGCAGCTGCAGCTCCGATTCAACCCCTAGCCTGGGAACTTTCACATGCCGAAGGTGCGGCCCTAAAAAGACAAAAAACAAAACAAAACAAAAAAAAAAACAAAACATTATTCAAAGTGGGTTGAATACTTAAGCAGACATAAGAATTTAGCCGTCTTCTGATAAACCAGACATCAAATGGGTTTGCAAAAATGTAAAATAATACTACTCTCCTCACTAAAGTTGTGTTTGCAAAACATATTTTCATTAAAAAGGTTAGCTATGTTAATATATAATGGGTTTACTTTTGTCATTTAAAATGAATTAGTAAATGAATCTCTCAAATTCATTTCTAATACATAAATATAGATTGATACAATCCACATCAACAAAAGCTCCTTAGGAGTCTCAATAATTTTTAAGATATAAATGAGCCCTGAAACCAAAAGATCATCCTGGGGCAGGCCTGCATCCCGGTATAAAATGGAAAAGACAAACTGCCTACCTTTTTGGGCTATCTTTTCACGACAGGGTTCTGTATTTGGCGGGCCTGCCCCCCATGGGCTGCGTGATAACTCTGCAGACCCACTAGTCTTTTGGTTGAACGACTAGGTAAGTTATCTTCATAGAATGTTTTGTGATGTCCTTTGGTCTCTACTTGTTTACATATTAAATCTATCTCTGTTCTTTTTTCCTCTAGTTCTGACAATTCAAATAGCATTATTTGGCCACAATCTAATCTAAACACAGTGCCAATGTAGACACTAAAATCATTTTATACTATTCAGGGGCTGCACAGATGACCAGAATCTGCAAACATGAATCTTATTTTAAAGTGGCATCAAGTGAAAAGATACAGTGTAGCATTCCTTAGCTAGTCGCAGATGCCTGAGGGTGAGTTTGCAGGTCCCAGTTGAAGAAGCCCCAGCAGACTAGTCCAAGCACTGTGGTGCAGAGCCACAGAGCCACTGGAGATGCTGCTGTTGTTAACCACTTATTGTGTGGTTACTGAGCAGCTTCTAAGAGCTGTATCTAAATGTATCTAAATAAGAGTTCCTCTTATTTCTATGGTGTGGGTCTCAGTTTGAAATGCTTCCTTCTCCGCTGCCTTCATCACTGATGGACCAAAAATCTAAGTCCAGGTCGAGCCTTAGTGCTCCCTCCCAAAGTCTCCATCAGGGCCTTCATTTGATTTGTCTCCCTCTCAAAGATGCCTCCTTGCTCTGGTACAGAGGTCCTGAGTCATTTTCCCTCAGCTGTCCCACACTCTGGCTTTACCACTGTGCCATTAGGCTCTCCACTGGGTCACTGTGCGCTTCTCCCAGACACGTGAAACATTCATGTCTCACAAGAAAAATCCAGGCAGCAGATAGTATCTTCACATAGCATTCTGTCCACACCAAGAAGGCGAAAGAGCAAGGCAGTACCCAATCTCCCTTTTAGAGGATGAGAACAGCCAGACCTGTCCCTGGAATCCACACCACAACCAGGCCCGTAGTGGTACAATGGATAGCCCTGAAATCATTTACAGGTACTTGCTGGAACTTGCCCATTGAGAGTTTCAGTTTTGCTGAACTTTCAAGGCAGCAATGCAAATTGCCAATATTCTAGGGAGGAATATTGGATTGGCCACATGAAAGTTGATTGGTACCCAAATACTAGCATCTAGATCCAGTCAGAAGGAATGTTCAGGCAAACAGAATCTGGTGTGATGTTTATAGCTGCTGGGAGGGAGCCAGGCCTCTTAGTTTTGCTGTTGGTGTTGGTTCCCAAGGGAACCTGAGTGGAAAAAGCCCCCTCCAGTTTTCTCAGTTTCACATTGCCCATTTGCTAGATGCCATGCCTGAAAGAAGTGACGTGAAACTTGTGAACCAGAATCTTGGCAGTTACTCTGACAGTCTCAGATGGGAGAGACACTTTCAATTCTCTTTTAAAAAGATCATATACCCTTTGCAGTATTTCACATTCTGGTTCAGATAATAAAATGTACCAAAAATGATTCAAGACTTAAATTTTGATACATTCAACATCAGTAGCAAAATATAAGAGAAATGCTTTATGAAATTTTTTTAAATGTTAAGAATGTTCATGTAAGCAGAGGTTGATTTTAGGCATTTGGGGAGGCATGATTTTTCCCCATCCTGGCTTGCCCTTTACATAGCTAACTTTTTTTTTTCTGGTAAGAAAGGTAGATTGTAGAAGGGGGGAAAACCCTCATTTTATCTTAAAAGCTATTGTATGAAGCAGATATAATGGTTGTCATCATTTTATAGATGAAGTCACAGATTCAAAGAAGCAGGGTCTGGCCCACAGGCTGCATCTCTCTACTCTTTTATTGGAGCCCCTCTCCTCTGCTAAGGGCTAACCTTTCCTGCATTTGAAATTGAGCAAAGGTTGAAATTCTCTTACCCAGGCCATAGAAGGGGGTCTGTTCCCAGTGGTGACAGGGACCTTGAGACACTGGAACAGGAAGGCAGGCGTTGGGGAGGAGCCCTTGGATGGAGAATGTGTGAACAGCAGGTGGCAGCAGTGTCCTTGGAGTTTGTGGTTGTCCCCTCCAGTCCCTGGAAAGCAAGGTCAATAAGCACCAGGGAAGGTGGGGATCCTAATGCCCGACCTCTGATCTCTGACCTGCCTCCCATCCCCTCCTCCACCTCTTCCTGGGCCAGGAGGACTGTCTGACGTCTCACAGGGTGCCTCCCTTTCTTGGCCATGTCTCCCTGATGGAACGATCACCCAGGAGTCATTTATAATGGAAAGGTTCCCATCTAGATCGCTAATGTCATGTACAGTTGTGTAAACTTGGCATGTTACCCACTCTGTTCCTTGATGTGCTCTTCTGTAAAACGGGGATAATAATGGCCACCTGCTTCACAGGGTCACTGAGATGACGGAAGGAGCCCGAGAACAGCACAGTGTACATACCACACACTCCTCAGTCGTATTATCCTTTGTAGAGGGCTGTACCATTGCAGTGGGCTTTCATATCTATCATCTCACTCCATCCTTCCTCCATATTTTGGGATGCAGATATTACACTTTTGTTTTTGTTTTAGTTTTTGCTTTTTAGGGCTGCACCCACGGCATATAGAATTCCCAGGCCAGGGGTCCAATCAGAGTTACAGCTGCCACCTATGCCACAGCCACAGCAGCATGGGATCTGAGCCACGTCTGCAACCTACACCACAGCTCAGGGCAACACCAGATCCTTAACCCACTGAGCGAGGCCAGGGATCGAACCTGCCACCTCATGGTTCCTAGTCGGATTCGTTTATGCTGCGCCACGACGGAAATTCCTCGCCATGATGGGAACTCCAGATACTACACATTTAACAGAGAAGGATGCTTAGGTTGAGCCAGAGGAAGTAAAAATGAGCATGAGCTTTGATGAAGAAGTCAGATGTGGGACTACATGTGAGTTATTTAATGCTCTGGAGCCTCAGTTTCTTTATTTGTAGAATGGTGATAATACTACCTATCTTGTGTGTTTGTTGTGAGGACTAAATAACATAACATATATGAAGCCCTCTGGGATAGTTCCTCTTATACAGTAACACTTAAAATCATTAAAAGGATACCTTAAAATCCAACATACAGAAAAGCGTTGACATAAAATTCACATTTTAAGGCAAGACAAGAAAAATTTAAACCTAAAATTTTTCCTCTGCCCTTTGGCCTCCTCCCTCCCATCCAGTGTACTCTGTGTCTGTTAACCTGACCTTCCCAAGAGCAGAAATATCTGATCAACCTTTATGGTCAGTGTTTCTCCTTCTGGTGCCAGTCATGGAACTCCTTAGAAGATAACATTCCTTTCTCAATCCTGTAAGGGTCACAATGACCCACGACTTGCCTTATACGTGCAGACATCTTTGGTGAACTTCTTGTACGATGTCAGCATATCATCCTTAACGCAGAACAGGCTGGTCAGGCGACCTGGGGAGATACTGGGCTGCACCCAATGGAAGTTCTCTGCTTAAATACTTGCCTATGACTTTATTAATGTTATTAGCTACATTACTTATATTCTGCTTATTTCATAAGATTCTTGTTTCTTGGAGTTCCCGTCGTGGCGCAGTGGTTAATGAATCTGACTAGGAACCATGCGGTTGAGGGTTCGATCCCTGCCCTTGCTCAGTGGGTTAACGATCTGGCGTTGCCGTGAGCTGTGGTATAGGTTGCAGACGCAGCTCGGATCCCGCGTTGCTGTGGCTCTGGCATAGGCCAGTGGCTGTAGCTCCGATTCAACCCCTAGCCTGGGAACCTCCATATGCCGTGGGAGCGGCCCAAGAAATAGCAAAAAAGACAAAAAAAAAAAAGATTCTTGTTTCTTGCATCATCAAATGTATGACTGAGCCTCAGATAAAATTAATGATGTTCAGGTGACTTGAAGTGATGAGCCACACATATAGTTCCATAAGATCAAGGTTTGTAATAGTGTAACTCTAGATATGTGAAGAAGCAACAAGAGGGAATAACTTCCTGGGCCATAATAGACTAGTAAGACAGGTAGTCCAGAGGCTTTTGGTTACTGTTAAAAGGGGCCAGTCCAGTAACAGCACATTGAGTGGCCTATCAACAAAACCCTTGCCTGATCAGGAAATGAGCATTTGTAGCACTGTGGGACAAATTGGTCCCAAATGCCTGCTAAAATCTGGTTGAAATTAATACTGAAAGGGAGTTCTCATTGTGGCTCGGTGGGTTAAGAGTCCGACTAGTATCCATGAGGACTTGGGTTCTGTCTCTGGCCTTACTCAGTGGGTTAAAGATCCAGCATTGCCATAAGCTGCAGTGTAGGTCACAGATGCAGCTAGGATCTGGTGTGGCCATGGCTGTGGCATGGGCTGGTGGCTATGGCTCCAAATCAACCCCTAGCCTGGAAACTTTCATGCGCTGTGGGTGCAGCCCTAAAAAAAGAAAGAGACCAAATAATAATAAGAAGACTGAAAGGGAAGGGCTTGTAAAATAAAGAATGTTGCCCAGCATCCAGTTCTACAAGAGTCAGTCATTACCCACTGCATTTGCTGACGGATGGTACACCCTTAGAAAGGAATTCAGGGTGAAGTACTGGAATGAGGTGCTCCGTGCTCTGGGAAGTCTGGCAGAACAGTCCTTTAGATAGATATTTTAAGGAAAAGTCTTTTGTGACCTGGATTCTTGCATCTTCCCATATTAGAAAAGCACTATAACTGTCAACTAAGATGTCTGCTCCTGGTGCCTAGCGGCAAACTTTCTACTGAGATGTGTGCTGGGTTGCACACACCCTCTTTACCAAAATCAGATTCCTGACCTCCCCACTTACCTCTATGGAGCAGTTCCTGGGTTGTGGGCCTGAGGTTGGCTCAAATAAAATTTGTTTCTTTTTTAGATTGATCATTGATTAACATTTTTCATTAACCAAAGTTATAAGGAAGGCAAGTCAAGTTACGCATAATCCCACCACCCAGAAATAACCCTGTTGTTATTTGTGATGTGTTTTTTTCCCCCTAGTGTTTGTACACAACATGGATGAAGTCACATCATATATGTGTGCAAGCTTCCCCAAAGGAAGTGGCAGAGCTGGGCTGACCCCTCGTGCAGGCTGGCTCTAGGTTCAGGCTTTCCTATGTAGCCATTTCCCCCATACTATCTATAAAGTTAAGGCTTACTTCCATTTTGAGAAACTGATGAAAAAATATTTAAATGTTTTGAGTTTGAAAATATATGCTTACATTAAAAAACACATAAAGAAACCAAAAGTAGTGAAAATAATCCTATCAAATCATTTAAGGCTGGAATTTTGCCTGGAAAAGTAGTGTGTCATGTGGGAAAAACGTTGATTTCTACTATTTCTGTATGGCCAACTTTTTATTTATTTGTTTGTTTTATTTATTTACTTATTTGACCATACCTGTGGTATGTGGAAATTCCAGGGCCAGGGATCAAACCTGTGCTATAGCAGTGACCTGAGCCACTGCAATTACAACGCCAGATTCTTTTTTTTTTTTTGTTTTTCGTCTTTTTGCCTTTTCTAGGGCTGCTCCTGGGGCATATGGAGGTTCCCAGGTGAGGGGTCTAATCAGAGCTGTAGCCCCCGGCCTACGCCAGAGCCACAGCAACGTGGAATCCGAGCCGCGTCTGCAACCTACACCACAGCTCATGGCAACACTGGATCCTTAACCCACTGAGCAAGGGCAGGGATCGAACCCGCAACCTCATGGTTCCTAGTCAGATTTGTTAACCACTGCGCCACGATGGGACCTCCCAATGCCAGATTCTTAATGGGCTGCACCACCAGGGAACTGCTCAGCATTTTAATTGTTAAATATTACTGTTTAAGCTCTTACAGTGAGTACATTTGGAAAAACTGGTAAACTAGGAATTTGCCAAGATGACTAAGTTGACAAATGGGATGAATTTGTTATTCCACAGATTGGGTTTTTGGGTGCCCTGATAATTTGGGCAAATTGGTTTGCATTTATTGGAGATGGGAGTAGTGCTTAATGTATATATATACTCATTGAGGAATGAATACATGAACAAATGCATAAATGAATGAATGAATTTAATTTTGCCACAAAAGAAACAATCTTTCCTTCTAAAATTCAAAGGCCTTACATGATGTCAGTATCTTATGAGCCTTGAGAGCTGCCTGAGACAGAAATTCTGGTTCAGGGATCCCATGTACTCACAGGCTGTATACTCCTGCTCCAAATCTATGCCCCCAGCCTGGCTGGCTGCTTGTGAGAGCTGGCCCTTCCTGTGAGTTCCAGGTCCAAGACCATGCACCGTGAGCTCAGAGTCAGAAGAATCAGACTCTAGTCTTGAGCAGCTCCTCCACAGAACACTGGCTATCAGTTAACCCTTGAACTGTTTCTGCTTCTGAAGATGGATGTCACTGTGATGCCTGCCCCACCTTGTTCCCAGCATCACAGGGTTCAGGGAAGTACTAGATGAATGTTAGTTTATTCTTGTAAAAACTCTTAGACCTCAGGGTTGGAAGCGACCCTGGCATGGTGGTGGGAGCACTGGGAAGGGGCAGGGGCTCCTTGGGGAAGGGGGACCACTGCTCCTCTTTGCTCTTTAGCCACTGTTTTTCTGTCACTGACACCCATGATAGAGAGACACACAGACCCACTAAACAGCCTCCCCAGGTCACCTGCCATGAAGAGCAAACACCAGCAAGCTTACAGCCACCGCCTCTTCACTGCCACTTCAGGGCTGAGGTCCTCTCCCCAGGGCCACTGGTGGGGGTAGGAGGGGGCCTGGTTTCTCCCACGGTTCCTCCTAGGGCTCCTCAGTTTGGCCTCCCGCATCTCCACCACCCAGAGCTCTGAACCCAGCCTGCAAGGCCCCTTCTGCAGCTACACTGAAAGAAATGTGCAGTCAGAGAAACCTGACTGGGGAGGCCTGGGCTGGGAGGGAACAGCCGAGTGTGACGGGAAAGGCCACGGTACAGTATGAGCCCGGGAACAGGACCAAAGACAAAAAATGAGTGGGAGAAGAAAGTCTGGAGAGCACTATTTGTTTCCTCCTCCCATTTCCCAAGTGTACAAGTGAAACCACTACAGGAGGAAAAGGAGGAGGGCAACCTGGGCTGGTTTTTAGTGCTTGAGTGGGTGACAGTACATTCCAGCACCATCAGGACACCTACCAAGGCTAAGTGGTGCTACACGCTGCCTGGTCCAGGCAAGAGGCCCCCCAGCAGCTCCTTGCCTCATACTCAGGCCTCCTGACCTGTTCAGTTTCCCTGCCACCAGCCAAGGAGTAATTTATCACCTGCTCATTCTGGCTCACTTTCTTCTTCATGAGTCACCTTAGCCTTAGTGGAGACTAAACACAGTTCGCTACACTTGTAAGGTGCTTCTTCCTTCCAGAGAACTTTACCCTCGCTATCTGAAAGCTCATACATACGGATAAAAAGATGGTGTATATACAAACAATAGAATACTAATCAGCCATAAAAAAGAATGAAAATGTACCATTTGCAGCAACTTGGATGGACCTGGAAGGTATTATGCTAAGTGAGATAAGTCAGAGAAAGACAAATGCCCTATGATACGATTTATATGTGGGCCAGTGGGTGGGCTCCACCTGCAACACCAGTCACCTCAGAGGTTGGCAAAAAAGAAAAAAAAGAGGGCACTGCAAGCAAGCACCATATGCTGTTGCTCTCACTCCCCTGGGAACACACCCGCCCTGCAGCTGCCATTGCCAAACACTCTGGGTGGCGCCCAGACACTTGGTCACTGTCCCTTCCTAAGACCCTACAACTAGGAGCAGCTGTTGCAGCACCTCTTGTGTGGGCTAAGTGGGACAGGGTGCTTCTTGCGTGGTCTGCAGGCAGCGGGGGCAAACCGCTGCAGTTATCTCTGATTCCAGAGGTGGGCATGGCCCACTGCCACTGGGGATACCTGAACAAAAATCACTTGCAGCCCCATTCCCCTAAAGGGCACCACAGAGGAGGGCACTGTGACCAAACACCACCTGTTGGTGCTCTCGCACCGCTGGGAACACACCCACCCTGCTGTTGCCACTGCCAAACGTTCCAGGCAGTACCCACATGCCTGATCTCTGTCACTTCCCAAGATCCTGCAACTAGAAGCAGCCTGTACAGCACCTCCTATGGGGGTTAAGTGACACAGGTTGCTTCATGCATGGTCTACAGGTGGCAGGGGCAAACCACTGCAGTTATCACTGACTCTAAAGACGGTCATGGCCAGCTCTCAAAAGGGGTCCCTGAACAGGAACCGCCTGTGGTTCCAATCACCTTAGAGGAGGGCACTGCAATCGAACACAAGCTGTGTTGCTCTCACTCTTCTGGGAACTCACGCACCCTGCTGCTTCTGCTGCTACTGCCAAGTGCTCTGGTCACCTTTAAGATCTGCCTAGAGCTTATTACCACTTCCCAGGGCCCTGCCACTAGGAGTAGCCTGTGCCACCTTCCTGTAGGTCCTTGCTGCTGTTGAGAGCCCAACAAACAGGCACTGACTGCTGGCCCTACGCACTGCCTCCGTCTCCATGAAAACACACTGAGCATCCTGGGAATAATAGCCTGCTCACATCGAAGAAAGAGACAGCAAATATTCAAACTCCCACATCAAAAATAAATAGTAACCCCTCCCCAAATACAAAGGGGTATTCTTGCATAGAAGTAGCCTTACAAGACTACAGTTTGGCTTCCCCGAACTCACAGAAAAAGAAAAACACAAGCAAGATAAAGAAGTTCAGAAGCCATTCCCAGTTAAAGCAACAGGAGAATTCACCTAAAGCAGTCAACAATGAAACAGACCTCTGCATTCTGACAGACATGGAGTTCAAAAAGGAGATAGTGAAATACTGAAGGAATTAAGAGAGGATATGAACAGTAATGCAGATTCCTTTAGAGAATATAAGGAGGAGCCAAGAAAAACTGGAAAATTCAATTGCAGAGATACAAACTGAGCTTAAGACAATAAAGAGCAGAATGAATAATGCAGGGGAACAAATTAGTGATGTGGAAGATAGAATAATCACCCAATCAGGACAGCAGACAGAAAACCAAATGAAAAAACATGAAAGCAATATAAGAGACCTATGGGATAATATAAAGCAGGCCAATCTATGCATAAGAGGAATTCCAGAAGGAGAAGAAAAAGAAAAGGGTATTGAAAATATATTTGAAGAAACTATGACTGAAAACTTTTCAAATCTAAAGGATACTGATATCAAGATACATGCAGCACAGAGGGCCCTAAACAAATTGAACCCAAATAGGCCCACACCAAGACCAATATAATATATTTTATATTATAATAAAAATGGCAAAAGTTAAAGATAAGGAGAGGATTCTAAAGGCAGCAAGAGAAAAACAAAGCATTAATTATAAGGAAACCCCATAAGGCTATCAGCTGATTTCTCTACAGAAACACTAGATACCAGAAGGGAGTGGCAAGATATACTTAAAGTGCTGAAAGGAAAAAAATTTCAACCTAGAATACTCTATCTAGCAAGACTATCATTTAAAATAGAAGGGGAAATAAAGAATTTCTCCAACAAACAGAAGCTAAAAGAGTACAGCAATACTAAACCCATTCTAAAAGAAATACTGAAAGGGCTTCTCTAAATTAAAAAAAGAAAAAAAAAGAGAAAAAAGAGAAAAAGAGGAATTAGGATGGAGGAAACCACACTTGGGAAGCAGTCACTTAAATAAGCCAGCATACAGATCTAAACATAAAGATGTTAAAAAAGACATCAAAATCATACAATGTGGGGAAGGAAAGTAAGAAAATATAGATTCTTTTTTTATTTTAATAATGTGTTTGAGCCTATATGATGATCAGGCAAAAGCAAGCAGATATAGGAAGGGGTTAAAGTACTTAAAAAACAGGACAACCACAAATCAAAACCGAACATTATATTCACAAAAACTGAAAAGAAAAGTACTCAAGCATAAAATAAATGGAAACCATCCAAACAAAAAAAGAAAAGAAGAAAAGAGAAACAGAGAATCAACTGGAAAACAAGGTTTAAAATGGCAATAAATACATATTTATCAATAATCACCTTAAATGTCAATGGACTGAATGCTCCAATCAAAAGACACAGAGTGGCAGATTGGATAAAAAAGCAAAAACCTTCGACCTGCTGTCAAAAACCTTTGATATTACAAAGCAGCAGTAATCAAGACACTGTCTTGAATGTATGTTCATTCCATACAGACCAATGGAACAGAATAGAGAACCCAGAAATAAATCCAGACACCTATGGTTAATTAATCTTTGACAAAGGAGGCAAGAACATAAAATGGGAAAAAGACAGTCTTTTCAGCAATTATTGCTGGGAAACCTGGACAGCTGCATGCAAATCAATGAAACTAGAACACACCCTCACACCATGCATGAAAATAAACTCAAAATGGCTGAAAGACTTAAATATAAGACAAGACACCATCAAACTCCTGGAAGAGAAATAGGCAAAACATTTTCTGACATCAACCTTGCAAATGTTTTCTCAGGTCAGTCTCACAAAGCAACAGAAATAAAAGCAAAAATAAATCAATGGGACCTCATCAAACTGAAAAGCTTTTGCACAGCAAAGGAAACCCAAAAGAACAAAAAGACAACTTAAAGAATGGGAGAAAATAGTTTCAAATGATGCAACCGACAAGGGCTTAATCTCTAGAATATACAAGCAACTTATACAACTCAACAGCAAAAAAGCCAACCACCCAATGGAAAAATGGGCAAAAGACCTGAATAGACATTTCTCCAAGGAAGATATACAGATGGCAAACAAGCACATGAAAAAATGCTCAACATCCCGGATTATTAGAGAAATGCAAATCAAAACTACCATGAGATATCACCTCACACCAGTCAGAATGGCCATCATTAATAAGTCCACAAATAACAAGTGCTGGAGGGGCTGTGGAGAAAAGGGAACCCTCCTGCACTGCTGGTGGGAATGGAAGCTGGTACAGCCAGTGTGGAGAACAGTATGGAGGTACCTTAGAAATCTAGACATAGAACTACCACATGACCCAGCAATCCCACTCTTGGGCATATATCCAGACAAAACTTTCCTTAAAAAGACACATGCACCCGCATGTTCATTGCAGCACTATTCACAACAGCTAAGACATGGAAACAACCTAAATGTCCATTGACAGATGAATGGGTTAGGAAGGTGTGGTATATATACACAATGGAATACTACTCAGCCATAAAAAGAACAGAATAATGCCATTTGCAGCAACATGGATGGAACTAGAGACTCTCATCCTGAGTGAAGTAAGTCAGAAAGAGAAAGACAAGTACCATATGATATCACTTATAACTTGAATCTAATATACGGCACAAATGAACTTTTCCACAGAAAAGAAAATCATGGACCTGGAGAATAGACTTCTGGTTGCCAAGGGAGAGAGGGAGGGAGTGGGGTGGATGGGGAGCTTGGGGTTAATAGATGCAAACTATTGCCTTTGGAATGGATTAGCAATGAGATCTTGCTGTGTAGCACTGGGAACTATGTCTAGTCGCTTATGATGGAGCATGAGAATGTGCGAAAATAGAATGTGTACATGTATGTGTAACTGGGTCACCATGCTGTACAGTAGAAAAAAAAATCGTATTGGGGAAATAACAATTAAAAAAAAAAGACGAATTTGAAAAATGAATGAAGTGACAATTGCATAGCTTATATACATTTCATTAAAATAGCATTATTTTCAGTCTTATACTTTTTACTTTTTTATACTTTATACTTTTCTCTTTGGGTTTAAGAGCCATTAATTTTTTTTCTCACATCACATGTTTTCACAGGCTTTTGAAAAAAGCTGATGTGCCAGAGGCCCTGAGCCAGTCGGGCCTGCCGACCAGATGGTCCTCACTGCAGTTGCTAAAAGCCCTTCCAAAGACTCTGGCCCCTCCCCCACCTCATTTCTGGCATCTTCTAATTCCTTGCTCCCGCATATCTGCTCATGTTTTGGAGTTTCAGCTGGTATAAAAACTGGTCACAAACCTCAGCTCCTGTGCTGTTTCCTACAAAATATCCAACCTTGCTGAATATTTCATGAAGTTGGTGACATGACAAATTCTGAGGACTGTGGAGAGAGGTCACTCATGTACCTTGCAGTTTTCTGCCATCTGGTCCACCCCGTGCCCACCCTCCTTCACCCCACATCCTCCAAGCTGCCTGTGCTGGCTCTTTGGCCACCCTACCCAGGCCACTCTCCAGGAAGCCCGTATCACACTGTCCCCTTCTCTTGTCTGGCTGCTTCTTTCTCAAACAGCAGAGCTGCCAGGACTCAGGCCCCTGAATTTTCTCTTTCTTCTCTCGCAAGCATTATCTGATGCATCCATCTCCTGAGAGCACCTGGGCAGGAGCCCCTGCTGGCCATTTCCAGGATGGGGACCCCCGCCTCCACCTCTCAGGTCAAGGCTTTTGCTTGTCTTTTTTACCATTAGAGAGTAATTAGATCAATTGAAGTTCTAGCTTCATTGAAACGTCACTCCTGCTCCTGGTCCTGCCCCTGGCTCCTTTGACCTTCAACATACCCCCGACATGCCCTGGGCTCCATAGGACAACTGGGGTATCAGGTGGCAAAGTTGCAACTGAGACTCAGGCCTCTCAGCTCCCAGACCTAGACTTTTCCAGGGTATCTCCCCCCCCCCATATTTTATTACTTGGCTTTCTTCAATGAAGAAATTCACTGCACTGTGAATTTTCTTCAGCAAATGTGGACTCTTCACTGGTTTTAGCAAATAGGGCCATGGAGGTGGGGTGGAGCAAAGGGTGCAGAACAGCAGGGCCAAATAATTCTCTATCAGCCATGGGAAGTGCAGTGCCTAGGGCCCAGGATGTTTTAGGAGACCCATGGAAATGTTTTACTTGTCTTTAAAATCAGAAGAAAAAAAATGATTTTTAGGCTGAAGAAAGTGTTTTAGCATATAATATTAATATGTTTGTCTTCATAGCGATGCAGACATAAAATAAAATTTTAGCATTTTTATGGAGGAAGGGACCCACAAAAGCAATAACGCCCAGGGTTCATAACAGATATCATGGCCCTGGTGGGCAGGGATCTCCTCAGTGAACTTCGCATATGAAGGTCCATTTAAAGGGATGGTTGTGCTAACTAGGGGAATGTAGAATTGGCACCTCCTGAACTGTGAGTGACTGTCACTAGCACCAAGTGAGCCAGATGAACTCACTGAAAGGCTGGTTCTGTCATTTGGGTCAGCATGGATTGGGACCAATGGCTCAATCCTCCTAGGGAATTTTTCATAAGAGGAGATACCATACAGAGTAAGTAGTTGTTGATATTCTTCCTAATAAAGAAAGATGACATAAAACTTAGCCCTGGTTTAGGATCACATCAGTTTTTTACCTCCCATCAAGTCAGTGGGCGTGGACACAGTGCTGTGCCCAAAGCATCAGAGATGTAAAGCCATGGACCATACCCTAGGGGAAAGGGGCTCAGGTTTCTCTGGCTGGGGGAAGTTTGTCTTCTTCCCTGGACTTTTACCCCAGTTATAGCTCAACCCAGGGTTCCTTGAAGGACAGATGGGCAGTCCATCAGAAGGCCTTGGAGCCTTGCCTGGCCCATCCTCAAACTAGTCACAACCACTGGGAGCCTCCCCCCTCCCTGAAGCTCATTAGCATTCTCAGCAGGGAAGCAGCAGAAAATTGTAAAAAAGCACTTGAATTTTGCACACAGCCAGCTCCATGTTCCACTTCCCAGCTCTGAACCCCAGCTCTACCACTTCCCAGCTCTGAACCCCAGCTCTACCACTTCCCAGCTCTGAACCCCAATTTTGTTTTCAAGTAAAATGAGGATAATATACTACTAGGCACATATCTGGAGAAAACCATAATTAGAAAAAGATATATGCACCCCAATGTTTATCACAGCAGTATCTACAATAGCCAAGACATGGAAGCAACCAAAATGTCTATCAACAGATGGATAAAGAAGATGTGGTACATACATACTCTAAATGAAGTCATACAGAACAAGACAAATAACATATGAGATCACTAATATGTAGAACCTAATAAAAAATAATACCAAAGAACTTATAAAACAGAAAAAGACAAAGATTTTGAAACCGAATTTATGGTTACCAAAAGGGAAATGTGGGGGGAGGACAGATAAATTAGGTGGATGGAACTGACATATACACACTACTGTATATAAAACACATCAGTAACAAGGACCTACTGTATGGCACAAGGTAATCTACTCAATACTGTGTAAAAACATATATGGGAAAAGAATCTGAAAAGGAATGGACATATGTATAACCAATTTATTTCGCTGTTCACCTGAAACTAACACAACCTTATAAGTCAACTAAACTTCACAAAATTTTATTTTTAAAACTGGGAATATGGAGTTCCTATCGTGGCTTAGTGGTTAACAAATCCGACTAGGAACCATGAGGTTGCGAGTTTGATCCCTGGCCTCGCTCAGTGGGTTAAGGATCCAGTGTTGCCGTGAGCTGTGGTGTAGGTTGCAGACGAAGCTGGGATCCTGTGTTGCTGTGGCTCTGACGTAGGCTGGCAGCTATAGCTCCAATTAGATCACTAGCCTCAGAACCTCCGTATGCTGTGTGTGTGGCCCTAGAAAAGACATACATACATACATACATAAATTAATTAATTAATTAATTTAAAAAAACCTGTTCATGTGGTTATTGCGAGTACTAAATAAGAGAACCTAAGCTAAGTCCAAGGAACCAGTGGCAGCTTAGGGTTGGCAGTCTGAAAGCGGAGTCTAGGATATGTGTCTTGAAGCTGCTTTCTCATACTTTCTGTAATATAAAGAAATATTGATAGCTGCATCAAAGATGGTGCTTCCTCTGGCATATAGTAGTTCCTCTCACTTCTTTTTAATGACTTAGTTCCATCCATTAATAGTCTGCCTTTGTGGTTCTACCTGCCGCCCCACCTGGACTAGCTAAGGGAAGACGGTGTGGTGTAATGGGAAATGCCCTGGGTAAGAGGCCAGGGACCCTAGATTTTAATGTGAACCCTGCTGCCCCTTAGCTACAGGATCTTGGGCAACTTGTTTCAACCATCTGGTCTTCAGTTCCATATCTGTAAAATTAGTTCTCTCTTTATGAAATAAAAATAAATATATATACTTGTCTCTGCCCCTGGTTCCTGACAGAACTCCTTAAAACCCTTTACATATGGAGGTTCCTGGACTGAAGGTCAAATTGGAGCTGTAGCTGTGACCTATACCACAGCCAGGGCAACACTGGATCCAAGCCGCATCTGTGACCTACGCTGCAGCTGTGGTGACACAGCATCCTTAACCCACTGAACAAGGCCAGAGATTGAACCTGCATCCTCATGGACACTGTGTTGAGTTCTTAACCTGATGAGCCGCAACGGGAACTCCCGGAGGAACTTTTAAATTGCTCACCAGCAATCCAAAGCATGGCTAGAAGGTTCCCATGTGGCTCACAGCCTATGAATTCTCATAGGGCACTAAGGTGAGAAGGAAAAATGGAGCTCCAAGACTCCTGCTGCTGAGACCAACAAAATCCCTACGGCAAGTCCAGGGAAACTAAGAATAGCAGACAGCCAGGGGAAATCACAATTTTCAGACTGGGATCAGCCTTCATCAACTCTCCCGACTGGGAGGGGATGTCTAACTTGAAAATCACCGTGCTGCCAACTGGGCCCAAGTTCACATTCCTTTAAGCCGACAAGCTGCAAAACCGTAAGTTTGTGGAGAGTCCATGTGGGGACATGGGGGCCCAAACGACAACCTCACACTTATTGATAAACTTGAGGGTGGGCTAGGGGACAATGGGAGAAATACAAGTTCTGGAATTCTGTCCTTACCTATTCCTGCCTGCCCCTACTCCTTGCAGAATGGAAACCCTTTAGCTGCAGACAGATGATTCCCAGGCATATTGCTGGGAATACCTAGAGTAAATCACTTCCTCCTCTAGCCCTAAGAAAAATCTCTTTCTGGCTAGGAGCATAATTCAAGCTGTCTACATCCAGTGAGCTGAGACTGAGACTAAGTATGGGGGGAGGGGAGAACCAGGGCTGATGGCTTGGGCCCCAAGAATGAGGAGCAGTGAAAAGAGATAAAGAGGCTGTGACTCTCGGGTAAGGAGTGCCTGCTTCAGACAAAGCCGGCTCCAAACCTCACAGAGAGAATATTTGCATTTCTCTAAACCTAAATAACTAAATACAATATACAAAATAGTTAAACCATGATTTCCTTAAGATCTCTACGTACACATAACTTTCTTGGAATCTTTGTAACTTCTAAAATGAGGGTCACTTCCTTACTCGAATTAGATTATATCTAGTAATTTTGGCAAAAATACTGGAACAAGCTGATAGGATCAGTGTAGGAGAACAAACAGTCTCCCTTGAGAGTAGGGAGTCAACAAACTTTCTGTACAGGAACTAAACAGTAAATATTTTAGGCTTTGTGGAACTAGAGTCTCTGTCATGGCCATTCCACTCCATTGTTAGAGCACAAAGAGCTATAGACAACACTTGAATGGATGTGGCTGCGTTTCAGTAGACCTTTATTTATAAACACTGATGTTAGAATTTTACATAAATTTTTTTTTTTTTTTTTTTTGCTTTTTAGGGCTGCACTCATGGCATATGCAGGTTCCCAGGCTAGGGGTCGAATTGGAACTATAGTTGTAGGCCTACACCACAGCCACAGCAGCTTGGGATCCAAGCCGCATCTGCAACCAACACCATAGCTCACAGCAACGCCGGATCCTTAACCCACTGGGTGAGGCCAGGGATCGAACCCACCACCTCATGGTTACTAGTCGGATTTGTTTCCACTGCACCATGACGGGAACTTCTATATAATTTTCATATGTTATAAACTATTATTTTTCTTTTGAGTTTTTTCCAACCATTAAAAAAAATTAAAAGACATTTTAAGCTCTTAGGCTGCACAAAAACAGGCAGTGGCTTGAATATGGCCCACAAGCAATAGTTTGCCTGGTTTATAAAATTCCCAAGGCAAAAAAGCAATAAAGGGAACGTTTTGTTTTGGTTACTGTAAGCCTTTCCTATGGCTCTGCTAATATAAAGTAAGACAATGGTGGTGGGGGGTATAGATTAGGAGTTTGGGATTAGCAGATACAAACTACTAAATATAAAATAAACAACAAGGTCCTACTATATAGCACAGGGAACTATACTCAATATCCTGTAATAAACCATAACAGAAGAGAATATGAAAAAGAATATATATAATATATATGCAATATACCATATGTATATGTATATGTATATATATCGGAATCATTTCACAGGACACCAAAAACCAACACAACATTGTAAATCAACTATACTTCAATTAAAAAAAAATTCCACTCAGGAAAAATGAACTACTTAGGGCTGTCTCTGGTGGTAAAAGTACCCCTGGATCCCTATCCTAAACAAAACCAAACCTTCCTGCCTCCTCTTTGAAACTTAAAAACCCCTTTAATAGGGGACAAGTCCTGCAGCAAATTAAAAGACACAATAAGGTTAAAAATATAAAAATAAAGCGAGACAAGTGGGGAAGGAAAAGTGAAAGGAACAAATTATCAACACAGGAATTTCAAGAAGAGCAAAGGAAATATTTTGAAAAAGGTCCCGCATTTGCCGCCTTATAAGTAACGACTGACTTTACCTTCAGGGGGAATGACTTTCACTTTTATCAGATTCAATGGACCTTTATTTACCTGTATTATATTCCAGGAACACACTAAGTGCAAAGATGCCGAAACACAGCTCCTGCCCTTTGATAGGGAAGAACTGCAATTCGATAATGACAGATCCTTTCCACTGAGTGACAGGATACAACCAGTCACTGAACAAAACATGTATTGAACACCTATTACACAGCAGGTCCAGGGGTAGATGCCAGACAGTCCAAGATAAATAGATTCTGAAGAAGTTTGTGGTAAGCAACTGCCTTACCTTCCCCACCTTCACTTTGTTTTCTTATTTTCTTGAGAGACAAGCAGAGGCACAGAGGGCTAAGCTGGCTGTCCCAGATGGAACATTAAAGAGGGAAACTAAAGACTGACTGGTCTCTGCCTTGGCAAGGCTGGAAGGGTGAGGGGAGTGAGGCCCCCAGGGTGCAAAAGTCAAGGTAGCTTTCGTGCTCAAGTGCTTATATGACTGGAGAGTGGGCACCTCCTTGAGCTCTGCACCCTAGCATTCCACCTGCTTCACCCTCGCCCTGGCTGGTGCCTTAGCTCCCCCAGGTCCTGCTGTGGGCCCAGGGGGGCTAGAGTCAGCACTTGTGGTTTTGGCCCAATTCCTTGGTGAGGAATTACTTCTTTCTCACCCCCCAGAGCCCAGGCTGGTGTGGGCATCACATGCTCCCTTCTGGATGGTGACTCTTGGGAGGAACAAGTTGGTTTCTCTTTCTCACCACCTATAGAATCTCTGAACAATGCCAACATCACACCTCAGAGCCCTGTACTCCAAGTGCAGTCCAGGGACCAACAGCAGTGACATTGCCTGAGGCTGGTAAGAAATGCAGAACCTCAGGTCACCTTAGACCGCAGTGGGAAACTGCGTTTTGGCCAAGCCCCCAGGTGATTTTCATGTGCCTGAAATTGTGGGAAGCGCTAGCCCACAGCTTCCATCCCCTGCCCTCCCACCACGGGGCTTGGCCCTGCTGCTGCCCTTGAGCTTCACGGCACAGGGGCCTGGGAAAGGTGCCTCTCCTGGAAGCACTCCACCTGCTGAAAAGAAGGAGGCTCAGGGCGGGCCCTGCCCTTCCCAGATGGGCCTCCCCCCTCCTCGGACACACTCACCTGGTGTTTTGTTCATGGTTGACTCTAAAACTAAAAGAAAAAAATAAGGCATTAATTTCAGAAAGTGATGCCAGCCCCACCCTTTAAACAAGCCTCTCTCCAGAATCCCCAGGCCCGGGTAATATGGGATAATGGTGGGTCTTTTTCAGAGACAGACAGGTCCTGCTCCATCTTCCTTTTAGAGTGGGCCCTGCCTGGGGACAATATGTTAACAACCCTAATATTTATTGATAGGCTGCCATGTCCCAGGCCCTGGACATATTTTATCTTTTTTCTTTAACACAGCCATAAAGGACAGGCTTAGACAGAGAAGGAAACAAATTCAGAAAGGTCAAAATCACTTGCCTGAAATCATCTGGTTGTGAGCCAGGGACTGAACCGAGGTTCTGTCAGTGTTTTAGACTCATGAAAACATGAAACACAACGCAGAGCTGTGGCTGGCCTTTGCCGCATGTGAGAGGAGTGGCAGTGGTATGATGGCTCTGGGTGTGGACGTGCATGAACGTGTGTTGGGGGATGGTGGGCTGGCTGGGGTCCTCAGGGGGGTCAAGGGCAAGTGTACCAGTCAGAAGCGGGCAGGGAGACCTAGCTCTTTGAGGTGGAGGGCTGCGGCATCCATGATATATGTAGTCAGCTTAAGACTTCACATACTTGTACTTTATCTTCTCTTTTCTTTTTTTGTCTTTTTTTTTTTTTGCCTTTTCTTGAGCCGCTCCCGCAGCATATGGAGGTTCCCAGGCTAGGGGTCTAATCAGATCTGTAGCCACCAGCCTATGCCAGAGCCACAGCAACGCGGGATCTGAGCCGCATCTGCGACCTACACCACAGCTCACAGCCACGCCAGATCTTTAACCCACTGAGCAAGGCCAGGGATCGAACCTGCAATGTCATGGTTCCTAGTCGGATTCATTAACCACTGTGCCACGACGGGAACTCCACATACTTGTCCTTTAAAATAAAAGAAGTACAAGTAAGAATATTCAGATTTTCCCAATGACGACTTCATCAATGCTTTTAAGGGGGGGAATATGAAGTAGTAAATTCTGTCATTTTTTCTCATTCTTCTGGGTTCCCTGCTTTCACTGATACCCTCGATACACACCCCTGAAGGACCCACCTTAACACCAGTGCTGAGGCGGAGGAACTTGTGTCCAGCTATGTGGAGGTGGTGGTGATTCCCTCTGTCTGGAAGACCAGCAGTGCTCATCATGGTGAGGGAGGTGGGGAGGCTGCAAACTCAATGAGTCATTGCTCTAAGAATTTCTGGAGTGCCTGTTATCCCCATTTCTGGGCTCTGAGTCAAGAATGCAATTGAAGCCACAGGACAATAGAGTGTGAAAGGAAAGATGTTCCCTGGTGTCAGATACCCTGGCCAACCAGCCCCAAAACCACGGAGCAGGTGCTTGGCTTTTGTTCCGAGTGCTGGCTAGGTCCCTGCACCCTGCCCCACACCCCACAGCCTCTCTAGACAAAAGTCACAGCCAGGAAGTCAGGCTCCCGCCTCCTCTGCATGTCCAGGACCTGCTCCAACTGAGGAGAGGCTGTGTCCTCCTGCCGACCCTTCGTTTCAAGGCTGACAGAGGCAGGAGCCACATCTCAACAGAGGAAACTACAAAGCAGGACCTCAGATGTTAAGGATTTCACCAGAAGAGGATGAGGATTTTGTCTCGGTCCAAAGAAAATTTTCAAGTGCCCTAGGTAACCTGGCATCTGGGATTAGGATCAATGACCAGGTGAGCTGGGTTTTCACAGTGTCATTGAGAAGCCTCCAGGACCCTGAACCCCAGGGGCAAACCCCATCATGCCCTTGTGGAGACACAGGACCTGCATGCTCTCTTCCGGATGGCATGGGGAGGTGGCTGCCAGGGAGCGGGTGATGGCTGGCCTTTCCATCATACAGGGTCTCCTCAAGTCCCATCCCTTCCCACTGGAGAGGGGCTGTTCTTACTGTTCATTCACGCTGGATATTTAGTTCTGAAGGGCGATACAGCCTCGTCTCCTTGTGATTTCAGATCCATCTGGGCTACCTGGCTCTGAACCATCCAGATAAACTATCCTGATGAAATGAACATCACTGGCAACCTTGAAGGATCAAAGATGGCACCATATGGCAGCCTCACAGGTGAGTATGGAAGAGATAAAGGAAGCCTTTTCTTTGGAGCCAGGGGAGGGTGGCTCTACTGGCTGACTGCAAAGACACAAAATGCAGGTGTGTTTAATTAACACAAAAAAAAGAAGCTGTCCATCACTGAGAGTTTGCTGTGTTAGGCACTGCACTAAAAACTTTACACGGAATATCTTAATCATGTCCTGGCTGCCGGCTGCCGGCACTATTATTATTTTTGCTTTTTAGGGCTGCCCCCATGCATATGGAGGTTCCCAGGCAAGTGGTCCAATTGGAGCTACAGTTGCCTGCCTGCCCCACAGCCACAGCAACGCAGGATCCGAGCCTCCTCTGCGACCTACACCACAGCTCATGGCAACGCCAGATCCTTAACCCACTGAGTGAGGCCAGGGATCGAACCCGCAACCTCATGGTTCCTAGTGGGACTCGTTTCCGCTGTACCACGATGGGAACTCTTGCTGGCATGACTATTATCACCCTTATTTTGCAGACGAGACAAACAGCTTACTCAAAATCATAAAACCATTAAGTGGCCAAGCAACTTTCAAATTCTAGTCTTACTTCCAAGCTTGTGTTGTTTTTGTTTCTTGTAGTTCTATTTGTTTTATTTTTGCAACACAAAGAGGGAGAGATGAGGCCATGCGGCAGGGCCCAGTGATGTCCCCCAAACAGTTTCTGAGGCATTTATTTGTCCAGGTACATATATATATATATATATATATATTTTTTTTTTTTTTTTAAAAGGAAATTTCAGGGTCTGTTTCAGGAAACTCTCCAGGCTGTCAATCTCAGGGCAAACAACTTAAAATAAAAAGCTTCCATCTGTTCACCACACAGGGCTCCAACACAAAATGCAAAACAAACCTGTTTGGAAAATGCCTGCCGTTGAAATAAGAGGGAGCAAAGCCTGGGATTTTAACCCATATCTTAGACTGCATCCCTCACTTTGCAGTTCGTTTCTTTTATCACTGCTGCTGCTTCTCCCATCTATCACTGTTCATTACCAGTCCTTAAGGGTCTTCCCAAAAGGGAAGCAAGAGTGACCCTGGGCAGTGCCTCTCAGCCCACACACCCACCATTCACTTTGATCAACTCTGGGGCTAGACATGGGGAACAGGAAAGAGTGGGTGGCTGCTGTAAAAGCATCTCTTAAAGTTCAAGCTTGTGTGCTTTTGTTGGTGGGAGGAGGAGTGGGGAGAAATAGAGACAATGTGTAGAGTTAGGTTTCTTAAAGGCCTCTAGTTCAACCAGTTTGGGGAATGGGTTTCTTTTTTAAGAACTTAAGAGGCTGGAAATCAAATAGGCTCACTCCAGGTTGGGGCAGGACTTACTACTCTACCTAGTTAAACAGCTTAACTATATTTGGGGGATACTTGCACTTAAATGTATTTTTAAAGTGTATGTTTTCATTTCTTATTAGAAAATATCCAAATTACAAAGAGTCTCCTCCTATCAGTTCTAGTTAATGAGAGAACAAAGTCAGAAAGAACCCAAAGGTACAACATTAGGAAAATAACAAATTATCACATTAACCAGTTGGAGATTAGGTTAGCAACACAGGAAGGTGCTTATGCAAATTTTTTTTGGATAAAAAACAAAGTTTTAAATCAAAACCCCTAAATATACGCATAAGCAAAACAGATGGAAAACATTTTTTGTGATGGCTTGAGTGGCTTTCTTTCCTTATAGATTTTCTATTATTTCTATAACGTTTTATGACAGATAAACTGGAAATGTATACAATTACATGGTGCCTTGTACCTTCTGTGCACATTTTGGCTAATTTCTTTTGCAGTCCTCTATCCAAATTTGGCAAATAAATTTCCATTTGAACTTGCAAACTGCTGCATTTACCTATTCCTTTAAATACATAACATATATCTATTGCTGTTATCCAAGCTGGAATTCTTTGGGTTAGCGTCCTTTTCATCCAAATTCCATTGTGCCATATTTGTCAATAATACTTTATCTTTCTTGGGCAGGAACCTGACTGGAAAAGTAAAAGGGGGAGTTCCCATTGTGGGGCAGTGGAAATGAATCAGACTAGGAACCATGAGGTTGCAGGTTCCATCCCTGGCCTCCCTCAGTGGGTTGAGGATCCAGGGTTGCCTCAAGCTGTGGTGTAGGTCACAGACGTGGCTCGGATCTGGCATTGCTGTGGCTGATTCCACCCCTAGCCTGGGAATCTCCATATGCCACGGGTGCGGCCCTAAAAATCAAAAAAAAAAAAAAAAAAAGGAAAGAAATAAAAGTAAAAGGGAGCTGCAACCACCTCCCCCCTGCCCCCAGCAATTCCTATGGATATAGCAGTGAAACCCCATTCCTGGCACACCCACCTGGCTCTCCATCTTTCCTGGAAAGCTGGAAAAGGGATTAACTGGAGCCCCCCTGGGGCTCCTAACCCATTAGGAAGGCTGAGGCCTGGTCAGGTGACTCTCCTCCAAGGGTCACAGGAAAGAGCACTGGGGAGACTTCCCACGGAGAGAGTGAGTGTTCATGGCAATGCTCATCTATCTGCTTTCCCAGGAAGCAGAGGCTCCCTGCAGACCTCCCTCTTGGAGAAGAAAGCTGATTTTCTAGTCTCTAAGCTTCTATGTAATTATTTATTTATACTCTTACTTTTTGCTCCGAAGATTGGGAGGTACTCTAGGGTAAAAGCAAAGGTATATGAAGACAAAGAAAATTAAAAAAAAAAAAAGTTAATTGGCAATAAAACAAGAAATGGGAGGCGGGTAAGAGGGGAGAATTTGTAAATTAAGTCCAGCAGAAGAAACCTTCAAGAAAGAACAAAACCCTTGGTGGCTGGAGTAAATGGCAAAACCAAAGCATTTATGAACTAGCAGAGCTCTTGTTACTAAGGTTTGAGAGGTAAGGGTGAGTCATGCATGCCTGAATACTCGAGAAAATTATAAACCTTCCCAGAGAAGCTTTGCCATTGGTTTTAGGTGTTCCAGGAAGGGGGCATGATGTTGATTTTCAATTCACTGCTGTATCATGTGCTCTCATTCTGCCAGGCATTCACCTCCAGTTTTACCATTTTTTAATATGTGTGCATTGCTTCCTCTAGATTATAGACTCCCTAGGGGCAAGAAGTCTATTTTATACTTTTTCTATATTGGCCTCCAAAATCCAGCCTCTAAAAAGTACCAGTGCTTAAGTAGAAATGGAAATTCTTA